>NC_136901.1:69933411-70245911 GCF_949606895.1 Notothenia rossii | reverse complement strand
TGGAAGTGTCTTTTATCTCGTCATTTCTTTTTTTTTGGTGCAATTTCCAGGTGTTTCCAAATTTCAGCAGTTAAAGAAATGGTAATCTGGGATCAGCATCCATTAACTTGACACAGAGGAACCTGGTATGTTTAACTAAAACTTGGTCACACTTTGGATAATTCAAACGAGTATCATGAGCAAATTAGAGACTTTAAGAGATTCTGGTGGTATAATCGGTCTTAATCCCTGAAATGTTGAACTTTTCCTTTACCTCATTAACTACAATATTATCATGACATAGAGATATTATGGCTGAATCTTTTCAAGACCAAAGAAAGGGACTCTGAAGTATTGAGTAAGCACTGTACGTTGGACTGTGAAGAACAGGATGTATTGCCATCATCATCATCATCATCATCATCATCATCATCATCATCATCATCATCATCATCATCATCATCATCATCATCATCATCATCATCATCATCATCATCATCATCATCATCAACAGTTACCTCTTATTTAATGTAAAGTATTTATTTTTGTATGTGCTAAATGGCGTCATCACTTATCTATGGTGAGCATTGATGACACAAACAAAGCTGTAGGTGGTTGTACTTGGCTAAAATCTTTTTAGAAGTTGTTATAGAGGTCCGACAAATAAATACTCTATTATGTTACATTCATAACAGTTGTGAAGTGTCTGCTTTAGCATCTCAATGCCCATCTTAATAAAAGTGTATGTGTCAATTATGGTGAAATCGACTGCGTGGTGTATGTGATTGTCTGTACAGATCTACAGATAAAACTTCCTGAAGTACAAACTTAAAGGGACCTGCTGTTGGAACGTCCAAAATCTCACTCTTGCGTTACTCTGGTGTTCATGTTTGTTCTGTTTGGCGATGAATCTACACCATTAGCAAAGTGAAAGGCCCGATCTGGAGTCTGAATAACATGGAATAATACCCTCTTTAAAAAAATTACTTTGGCTTTGTTTCATTCATTTGCTGAACTGCTGTTGTTTTAAGGCTCAAATGATTGACTGAACTGTTGCAACAATACCGAAAAACTAAACACACATTCTGATTCACGGCTGAAATTAGGAGGTGATTTTACATTTCAATTTTCAGGAGCTTTGTACATCAAGGATGCACCTGTAACATAAATGGACACTGCAGTTGAGTAAGAGGGTGATGCCCGTAGTTGAAGTGTGGAGGGAGAAAAGCCTCAAGGACGAGATTTCTTGGTAAAACATTCCCTCAGAGATCTGCCAGCTATTTTGAAAATATAAATGAAATCAAAACCTAAACTGGTTTAGAGTTAAGATTCTCTTTACTAAAGCTAATGAGAATGTCTTTTGATATGTCTGCTCTTCAATCATCTCATTAATCTGAATTTCAGTTGTCGTGTCATACACTTGTGTTCAACTAAACATCACAATTCATCTGCAGATTATTTTCCAGATTAATCGATTGGTCTAAGAAAAATAGTAAACAAATGGCCGACCCAAAGTACAATATGATGTAAAACTGATAAAAATGCTAATATTTTAGGGGTTCAAAAACATTTTCTGCCATTTTAGCATGTAACAATTCACTGATTTTTGACTAATTGATTACTTTGCAAATCAATGAAGCTTAACTTAAAAGTGATTGAAGAGTCTGAACCACTGTCAATAGTAACCGTCAAAAGATTTATTAGAAGGATTTATTTTATGAAATTAAGTTAATGCTCATTAGAAATCTGAATAAGTATTATGCTATGATGGTTTCTCCTTCACACAAACAGAGGTGGAAGAAGTCATCAGATATTGTACTTAATTTAAAGTAGAAGTACCAAAGTGCACATTCAAGTAAAACTCCTGTATTCAAAATGTTAATCAAGTAAAAGTACAAAAGTATTGGCATCGAAATATATTTATAGAACCAAAAGTAAAAGTACTCAATATGCAGATTGGTCCATTTCAGAATCATGTATGTTTTGATTATAATTATTGATGTATTAATCAGCTTGTAAAGGTGGAACACATTTTAATTACTTTATTTACTGCTGGGTATCATGTGAATTTAATCCAGGTTTAACTAAATTCTTATTTAAGTGTTGATTATATATATTTATTGTAGTTAATCAATATCTGCAAAGTAACTAAAGGTACTACATAAATGTAGTGGAGTAAAAGTACAATATTTACCTCTGAAATGTAGTGGACTAGAATTACAAAGTAGCATAAAATCGACATCATTGTACTTAAGTACAGTACTTGAGTAAATGTACTTAGTTACTTTACACCACTGCAAAAAAAACGCACACGTAGTTCTCTTAAGCCCAGTTTCTCTGGGCCCCGGACTGTCCTTGCCTCTGTGAAACCTCCTCAAGCGTGCCACGGGAAGAAGCAGCAATTAATTTGACTGACATCATTCAGAGTGATGGCTGAGGTGGCGACAAGACAGTGTGTATGTTTATGTGTAGTGCAGCAGCAGCGCTATTATCACCTGCTCCAGCACCCAACCCAGTTCCTGCAATGTCACCCGCACTTTGCAATTAAACACAATTTGTTTTATTTTGCTGTCCTTTGGTTGCAATGGAGCTCTTGAGATTTTCACATCAATTCTGTCTTTTTAGATTGGCACATCAGAGAAGAGATGTAAGACATGGCAACATCAGATGATGCTAATGACTGGCTCTGGGGAAATGACTTACTGAGACAGGGAGGGAGGAAGAAAGGGGCAAAGAGAGAGACAGGGAGTCTTATGTAACTATCAAGCAATGGTTACTTAAAAAGGATGCTCTGTAAATATCACATAAGTCCCACCAAAGTCAGACTGCTGTCACATCCATAATGAAGTTTCCTCTGTGGTTACATGCCGTTTGCTTATAGCCACACCTGGCCACGTGAAAGTACATCTTTAATGTCCTTAACGATTTATTTGTCACCCTTTCTCTCTAGTCTGCGTCTTGGGGAATTAAAATGCAATTAAAGAGTTTGCAATAATCTGTATTACTCTCTATTAAATATGTATTATTCGCAACTGGTGGAGCTATCATAATTGCACTCGAGCCTAATGCATTTTTAATACTGACACAAAACCAAGATAAGCATAATTGAGAGCGAGCGTGTTGGTGACTCCATCCAAAGAGTGTCAACACAGTAACATGCCGACAGAAGTGAACGCACTTTGCATTTGAAAAATGTTGTTGCTGTTTGTCCCTATCTGGTCTCCTTTTTTGGGTTAAACAGATGCTCTATATTCATTTAACTGATGGAGACATTAGACATCAACAAGCACACATCAGGCCACGTCTGCACTCACTCCTCTCGAGGAAATGTGTTCATCTTTGTACACCACAGCATTCATTTAAAAACTATTAAACAAATGTCACCCTGCGCTTCAGAAATAGACACGGGATTGCACATGTTTTGACTTTTAGTGAGGGTCCTTTGGGGCAAACCCCTTCATTGCTCTCCCTAGTTTACTCCTGCTCTTCATTTCTCTTTCTTATCAAACCCCTCTGCTCTCTTCCTCCACCCTCGCTCTGTTTACTGTTTGTGCTGCGGGCAGCTGGAAGCGCCGTGTTGCCATTCGTCACTCCAACTGGCTCCAGCGGAGAGGACAGGACCCCTGACCCCACCACTGGGAAAGGAGCAAAGGAACGAGGGGATGTAGGGAATAACGGAGGGCGCAGAGAGAGCAGAGAGTTATCACTGAGGACACGGAGTGAGGGCACAACAATATCCATACCAGATTGAAGGGAAAACAACAACCTGCAAGGGTAGAAACCCATCCTCTAAAATATATTTGGTGTTTTCGTAAGGTCAGTGGAGAGCACCTTCGAATCTAGATGTAAAATCTCCTATAGAGATTAACTTGTGTTGCAGGTGAAACAGTTACACAGTTAAACAAATAGATAAGACAATTATTTGTTGTATATCAAGTAGTCTTAAATGTCATGTTTAAATATGAAGATAATAATAATAAATGTGTTCTATTTTGAATACATTTCAAGAATATAAACCTGTACATTTGATACATCCAGGTTTAATATACTTGTTTTATAGCGTTGACGTATTAGAGTCCAATTGTGTAACCACATTGTATCACTCCATTTATAACAAAGTACTGTCAACAGCAAACTATTTAGCTGTTTTTAGAATGAACATGTTAAAGGCTATGAATGATACATGAACAAACCAATTTGTAATAACAATTAGAATATGGAGAATTAATTTGGAAAGTTTGTTGAATGTAAGTGCTACTGAAGATAAAGATTTCCTCCTCCGAGTGTGAGAGCAAAGATAATTGACTTACATTTGAGTGATTGCGGCCAGATCATCACATTATTTTCATCTCCATCAAATCATGGTGTGACCCTTCACGGTCTGTGTTGATGCATCTGCATCTATTATGTTGCTTCTCCTGTTTAATCAGGTTTTCCTTTCATTTGTCACCCATCTGTAAGTGACAAGAAGTGAGAGAGAATGAGAGCAAGAAACGATGATGCAAGAGGATATGAAGACCATTGCATCATCCTCATGAATCCACTTATCTAACTACCTTGTTCACCTCTTTTTTACATGTATAGGTGTCTGTTCCGCTGACACATTTCAGAGTAACAGTATTGATGCCCAAATCCTCTGAAATAAATAGAGGAGAATATAATCCCTCATAAACTGAGTTTCAATACAGGGTCATGGAGTGACCTCTGCTGGAGATGGGCCGAATATGGAGATGAGTTGACCTGGGTCTTAAAGGAGACATGTCATGGCCATTTCCACTGATCATAATTCCATGGTTGAGGTCTACTAGAATAGATTTATATTGTGCAATTTCCAAACTCACATTGGTTTCTCATACAGCATCTCTGTAAACTACGTGTATTCACTGAATTTCACTCTCTGCCTTCAACGGCTCGTTGTAGCTCCAATAGCTCCAGCCCCCACCCTCCCTGTGAGCACAGTGTGCTCTGATTGGTCGGGACGTTGTGAATCGCGCTGAGCTCCGTGGAGGTGTGGTTTCCTTGTTTAGCGACAGCGAAACACAGCCAAACTCACCCTGAGCACACACAAAGTCACAGCCGAAGTAAAAACAATAAGTGTGGCTTGATATTGAGTAAGAAAAAGGTTGATAAACGCTGTGAGAATGGGTCTGCAGAGAGAATTTTGCCGCGATCCCAACTGTCTGTTATCAGCCTGCAGCCAGGGAGGAGAAATCAGTGTGTGTGCACTGAGTGTGTGTGTGTGTGTGTGTGTGTGTGTGTGTGTGTGTGTGTGTGTGTGTGTGTGTGTGTGTGTGTGTGTGTGTGTGAGGAAGTCCGTGGATTGGTTAATTTGGACCAATCAGCTTGGTCATAGCTCTAGGCGTGGCTACTGGGTATTCAGACGTCACAATGCCCAGGAAGAACATGAGACATTTCCAACGAGGCGTTTTGGGGAGATCTTTCTGTGTTAGAGTTTTACTCCCTACAGAGTGTACTTTAAAGGGTTTTCGACTGCAGACCGTTTACATGCAGAAAAACCTTCATAACACACAAGGGGACGGGTAATAACCGGAAAAGCATGACATGTCTCCTTTAAATTCCCAGGCTAAATTCAGCCTGATCAAATCCTCTGGAGAAATCAAGACAGATTTGAGGAATATGCTGGATAATAATTGCCCATTAAAGGCCTTATATGTCAGAAGGACCTTCAAATCAATCCTAAAAGAAACAGGAAGCCAGTGCAGAGCGGCTAGAACTGGAATAATGTGTTATCTCCTTTTAGTTCTAGTTAACAACCGAGTTGCAGAATTTTGGATGAGCTGAAGTCTGGCAGTAGTTTTCGGGAAGTCAATGAAAAGTGCATTGCCGTAGTCTATCCGGCTTGAGAAGAAGGCATGTATTAGCTTCTCTGCATCTTTTTGATTTATGAATGGTCTCACTTTAGCAATGTTTCTAAGGTGAAAGAACAGTGTTTTTGTCACTTTTCTGATGTGAGAGCTGAAGCTTAGATCTGAATCTATTATAACACCAAGACTTGTGACCTCCGGTTTGAACCGGTAAGTAAATATCCCAAGATTATTGACCAGCATATCTCTTTTTGCTTTCGGGCCTGTCACGCTCCTGGGTTCATGTCACGGTTGTAGTTTTGGGTGTTTTTGCTGTTTTCCATGTCATGTTTTCCTCTGGGTTATTGTCTGGTCCTTTTCCCTGTGTTTTTCCTCTTGTCATTAGTTTCCCTGGTGTGTCTAGTTATCTGATTGTGTTCACCTGGGCCCCTGTGTTTCCTCCTCCCTCCTCACCTGTATCTTGTTGTGTGATTAGTCTTTTGTGTATTTAAGTTCTGGGTTTTCTGTCTGTCTTGGTCGGTTCGTCTTGTGTTATGACTTGGTCTGCGGTGAGTGTTCTGTTCAGTCTTTGTTCATAGTTAAGCCTTGAAATAAAGGAGTTTTTTCAGTTTATATCTGCATTTGGGTCCTGCTTCATTCACAAACCGTAACAGGGCCGACTAGCAGGATTTCAGTTTTGTCCTCATTCAGCTTTAGGAAGTTACTGCTCATCCATTTATCTATTTCCAATAGGCAGTTGGTGATGGAGGTAATAGCCACATTTGTGTCATTTGGTTCTGCCGATACATACAGTTGTGTATCATCCCCATAGCTGTGAAAGCATACATTGTGTTTTCTGATCAGATCAGGTAGCATGTATAAAGAAAACAATAACGGACCAAGGCAGCTCCCTTGTGAAACCCCATAATAGCTGTTGTGTTCTTTGGACACATGATTTCCAAGGCTGACACAAAAAATTCTCCCTTTGATGTATGTTCTGAACCAGTTTAAGACACAGTCAGAAAGACCAACCCACTTTTCGAGATGATTGATGAGGATGCCGTGATCAATCGTGTCGAATGCTGCACTGAGATCCAAGAGGATAAGTAATGAGACCCTATTTTCATTACAGTTCAGTCTGAGGTCACTGACTATTTTTAATAAGAGCAGTCTCAGTGCTGTTGTATCTTCTAAAACCTGATTCAAACTCTTCAGGGATGTTGTTTCCTTGAATATTATATATATTATATATTAGGCCAAAGTTAGGCTTTATAAAGGCTCATGTTGTGTGACGGGTAAAATATTTTTGCAATGATACAGTAAATCACTGAATAGAATGCGTCTGTCAAAAGTAGAATAACATACAGGACAGAGTGCGGTAAACGCAGAAAAATAGAGGGAACATAAAAGCCAGGCAGATCTTTTAGGCTCTGCTCTGTGAATCTGAAAAAGGGGATTAACAGAGCAGGAGGGTTATACAGAAGACCACTCAGCGACAGACATCCCACTCAAGAGATGGCACAGTGACAAGCTGCACAAACATCCCCAACAGAGAGAGAGTAAGAGGAGGAAGGAGGAGAGGGGGGGGGGGGATGAGGACTGCGGGATGGAAAGACTGCTTGAGAGTTAGGGAAGAAAACTGTGACAAGGCGTGTGATAAGAAAACAGCAGTGATTCTGGTCCACTTATCTTGAAGGAACTGGATCTCAGAGGGACACTATAAGTTGTGCTAATAGGATCTATTAGCATTATTTGGCTGGTTATAAACATTGTTCAGAGGTCTGCATAAAAGCTACAACCCTGCTATATTTCTCATGATCTCTTATGACATTGTGGATTCCTAGATGTCTGAGAAGTATCTGAGAAAGATAGATAGGAAAGATTATGTTGCAATTCTACTTTTTCTACCTTTTTCAGAATGTATGGCCTCAGAACATGAAGTCATTCAGATTTAATTACTGAGAAATTATTTACCATTAGGCTGGAATTCGAAAATACAGATTTTTTTTGGTGCAAAAATACACATATTAAACCTATACTTAATTGTAATTTTAATTATTTAAAGGTAGAGTGGAAGTCGAAAAAATGCATGTGCAGCTTAAAAACAGGTTTGATGCATTTACAAAGTACCCCTGGCCGCTTAACATACTTTAGACAGCAGTTTTACAGAGTTGTTTGTTAAAAGCCATAATGCTGCCATAAGTTCAGTGAAGCATCAACACAACATCTCTAGGTTGCTCCTTTTGTCTGCAATGCAGGAACTCTTTAAACACAGCATATATATATTTTAAAATATTTTTAAGAACGAAGTAGCGTCCCTCCTTCAGAGGAATACGAACTCAAAGTGCTTGGAGATGATGTAAGTGCTCCATTTCACAAGAAAATATGTACGGCAGCGTGAGGGGATTTAATATTTCATGTAATTTGATTCAAAGCTTTTTCAAAAAGACTCAATACAATTGCTGATGCCAAAGTGATTCATTCTATTGGATTGTTTTATCAGAATGGATGTTTGATATGAATGAATCAAGACACCAGTAGTAATAAAGACCTAAGAAAAAGACGAGGCCAAAGAGTCTACACAGCTTCACTCAGAAGAGAAGAACAGCTCAAACATTTATTATTGCAGCCGGGTGCTACTCAGGCTTTTTTTTTTATTCCATAGGAGGGAAGCAGACAGCACACACACTCTAGGCTATTTTAGGAAGGGACTTGACAAACAGAAGCACAGCGGGAGCCTTTTTTACCCTCTGGAAAGTTCAGATGGGACCGCACGAGCACAAGCGGACACAAACATGCTCAGGCAAACTCACACACACACACACACACACACACACACACACACACACACACACACACACACACACACACACACACACACACACACACACACACACACACACACCAGGGACACAGCTGGGAGACTGTGGAAACAAATATTTTGGATCCTTTATTTGGCTGTTGCCAGCAAACAAAAAAACCTTTTACTGCCTCTGGTTCGGCTACATTACTAGAGGAAGGTTTAATTGAGCGTCTCAATCCAATCATCTTAAAAAAATCTGGCCTTTAGAAGACAGACTGTTACCTGATTTGATTTGAATTCAAAGCTGTTGAATTTCTAACAACAGACCAGGAGAGATGTGCACCCTTTATATTCATATACAGCCATCTGTCCTCACGATTTTCCAGCTGACCAAAATGAACCTGCCGTAAGCCACTTTAGGGCTTACTGCGCATGTAACAGAGTAATATGGAAAAACGTATTTTCCCTGCTGCAGAGGTCAAAGGTCAGAGTCGGTTACAGAACCGCCTCCCTGTGGCTGGTGGGGCTTATTTGTGTATGTATGTTTGTGTCAAGGACAACACAGAGAGGTGGATGCTATGGGGCTTGAACCCTAGTCTCTGTACAATAACAACATCAAAATAACTGGATAGAGTGTTGGAGCAGGGCCGTTCATTCCCATGAAAGATGCTCAGTGGTGCATTAAGCAAAAATATCTGATGGTCTTACAGATGTTTCTTTCCCAATGGGGGAAAATATTTTTTTGCATCACATGACGACCACTACAGAACTTGGTTTCAAAGCAAAGAGCTCTTCCTGGGGGCCTGGTTTACACCCTTTATTGTGTCCCAGGACATAGTGAATCTTAACTGCGTGGATTAGCTATAATTGAATAAGCTAATACTCCTCATCTTTAGATATAAGTGAAAAACTGCTACAGCCACGGTGTCTGCTCTGTGAGGCCCCACTGAGGCATAGCAATGCTTTCAGCTAAATGCTAACAATCTGATAATTACAACACACATGTTGACGTAAAGCAGGTGGAATGTGTAACATCTTACTGTAGCATGCCAATGTTTGCCTATTACCCGATAAAGAAAAGTGTATCTATGGATGATGGGGTTCTCATTAATTTTCCATCCATGGACCAACATGGGGGGTGGCCAATCAGCAGAGAGAGAACTGCTTGCATGGCTATAAGAAGGGGTAAAACAAACATGTTCAGCTGTAGACCTCTATAAAGAGAAAGGATTATTTTATTTAAGTACTGGGCAGGAAGTGGGCTATATCTACTTTAATTGTCCCGTCTAGAAGTCTGCTCCACTGCTTAGCCCCCCGTCTGTTTATCGATATTTCAATATGTTACCAGAGGGGAAGTCAAGCCTGCTTTGCTACATGTTTTACAACACCAGCTAGTAGAGAATAATACCAGAGATAACATCTAGTAAATGTGTGTGTGTGAACGGATGGACAAAGCACAAACATTTCAGAGGCCTTTTATGATGTTTTACCAGGGTTAAATATGAAACAAATGAAGGGAAAATAACTTCATGCTGGATTTAAAGTCTTGAAAAAAACTTTACATCATAGATAAAGCCAGCAGACTTATCTTAAAGAGCAACTTCCAGGTTAAAGACACCTGTGAATAAATGTGTAGGAAAATGATGAATACACTATATGTTTTTTAAATATACAGAAATATACACTACAGTGACATCTGGCGTCGTTTTTGTAAGAAATGTTCACTTCAGCATAGAAAAGCCTCGGCCCGTGACCTCCCGCGTGTGACGTAACACGGGGGACACAAGTGGGAGAGCGGCCGGTGTAACGTATTAATAAACATGGATCCCAATGCTAGTTTCGACACAGAAGCAGTGCTTGAATTGAGCCGGTACTCACCGGTACGCAGTACCGGCACTTCTGATTTTTACCCATGTGGTACCGGCACTTCTTACTGAGTACCGGCAAGGTGCCGGTACTCAGTAAAATGCCGGTACTCAGCCGCCGGCAATATACGTATATATTGTAAACGCAACGCAGCACAAATGAGGGTCTGACTCTGCCTCACAGAGGGTGACTGGCTGTCTACATGACGTGGCCTGCCGACATTGCCACTTTCATACAGATCATACTAATGCCCTCGATTGGTCTCTGTGTGTCATTCAAGCTCGGGAGGGTGTGTGTTGGTGTGTGTGTGTGGCGCGAGCGAGCGAGAAAGCGCGCGCACCGGTTACGTGTATTGTTGTTAGCATCTGGTGCTAGCTAGCTGCGCTAACGGATATAGGGAGCTTTTTCAACAACAAGGTGGAGGGAGAGTCCTTTGCTGTCAGACTGAGAGGCTGAAAACTACAGCTCTGGTGAGGTAAATTACTCTCTTGAGTCTTTAGATAGTTAACTTAGTTTAAGTTATCTCAGTGGGTCTCAAACGGTTCGGTCACCATTTATGTAAACACATATTTCCATTTGAGGGGGTAGTGATTAGTAAAATACGCATGAATAATACAAACAAAATGTTAACTAGGTGAAAAAAGGTAAGATAAACTTGTTGAGAGCTAAAACTAGTCTTTGCTGTTGCCTCAAAGAGGAGCAGGGGGGAGAGGAGGGAGACAGGAGAGGCCGATTCAGGAGCCCAGACATACTCACAACTATAAATGAACCAAAAACAAATAAATAAACAAGTTTCAATGTTTTTTCATATTGGATATTGTATGTTATTGGTTATGGCCATGTACTTATGATTTTATGATTATTTAAATGTATACATTTTTGTTTCATATGGGTGTAGTCTCTTTATTTCCCCCTCAAAATGCACCAGATTGACGCATTTAAGTCCAACATTTAAAAAAAAATCTTACCGGGGGAGCATGCCCCCGGACCCCCCTATAGGATTTGAGGACCGGCCCCACTGTTCCCAAATAGATTTGCAATTTATTTTAAATAGTAACCCATCTCCATATGTTTCTTTTTGGGTAGTAGATTTAAACTAGAGGGCTATCACTTTGTGCAGCAACGCTATTGACAAATAAATCCAGCAAAATGGCACAAAAAACTGGTAGTGGCCTCAGGGACGAGGAGTCATTTAACCAGCCAGTAGGAGTCAAGCTTTACTTTCTTTTATATCCATAAAGAAAAAGTAAATCTGTTTACAGTTGTTTCATTATGGATGTTGAGAGGTATCCATATATCTCTTCATTTTGCTCTCAAAGTGCACCAGATTGATGCATCTAACTTCAATATTTAAAAAAAAATGTTCCCGAGGGAGCATGCCCCCGGACCCCCCTAGACTAGAGGCTGTCAGGTCCACTCCCCACTTATAAAAATAGCACTTTACCACTGCACCCCCTCTAATCTCAGATGCACCCTGAGTCATTTTGTTTAAGTACAGTGAGCCTTTCTAAAATATACAGTAAAGAGACAAACCCACCAGCATTATAGGATGTACTATGACTTTGTGCCAAATACTTGTTGCTGATTTAGAGTACTGGCACCTTTTTTATTCCAATTCAAGCACTGCACAGAAGACACAGAAGAAGTTGAACATGAATATTCGAATGCATATGACGGACCACAACCTTAAAATGATGAGCCTGCTGGGCGTCCAAGAGACCAGGAGCAGCCAAGGATTAGAAGAAATAACGCCATCGGAGAGAAATTGAGCTGTGGTGTGAGGAGAACCAGTGGAGAACTGGGCAGCTATCTTGGTGAGTGACCGGCGTTAGCTACAGAATGTTAGCTAACGTCACATCACAACATTGTAAAGTTAGCTATCATATATCAGGCTATAACTAAAGTAGCATTGATAATATAGTAACGTTACTGGCAGGACTGTTGATACTGATCCATAACAGAAACTAATGCGCAAGTATCAGCCGTATCTCGCGTTACCTAATGGAACTCCACACTACGGTGCTGTGTACCGGAGGAGAGACGCGAGATACGGCTGATACTTGACGATTTGGCGGAGAAAGGTTGTGGAGCCTCCGTTGATATGTCGTTGTAAATGGCTTGATGGAAAGCAGGTGTGTAGTCGGGGAGGGTGCACAGCTGATTGCAGCAGGTGAGTGGAGGTTGAGCCGGAGCCAGGAGTGACAGCCACCACGCCCACACAAACAAAACAGACAGGGGGAAACAAACAAACACAAAGGAGACGGCTGGAGCAGTACAGCCACCACAGCGTTGCCTAATGGAACTCCACACTATGTCTTACGGTGCCGTGTACCGGAGGGGGGAGAGAGAGAGCAGCGAAGGGGGGAGAGAGAGAAGTAATACGGTTTCCTGATAAAGCTGTGGAGAGTATGTGCTGCAGGGAGGTGGATGCACAACGCACCCAGGAATGAACGCTAGCTCCGGTCCTTTTTACTGTGGACTCGATGTCCTGACAGGCTGGTATTTGTGGAACTTGCACAAACACAATACTGCACCATGATTACAAATGGTGAAATACAATGTAAAACTACCGAAAAATACCAGCTCCTTAAAACACAACCGCTCTACTCAACGCAACTGTACTATACCCGCGGTCAGAGAGCGGAGATGTGTCCCCTGTGTGATGTAATATGACGCGTTTGACGTATGACCTTAAAAAAAAGCCGTTTTTAAGAGCAGAACTCAAAATTGCTCCTTTCCCTCTGAATTCCTGCCCTTATGTCTCGTAAAACATATCAAATCCTGCACTCACTTTTTTAATTGTAATTTTCAAGCAAGTTTAAGCATAAATGTAGAAAACATTAAAACCTGCAAGATGCTCTTTACAGTAACTTATTTGATCCACCACAGGAAAGATAAACACCTCGTTGATCAGCTATTTAAATGACATGGAGGGGAAAATATATAACTTCCGATTTCAGATGCAAATCAGAGACAGGGATCCCATTTTATAAACAAAAATGGAAACATGGTGACAGCTAAACCAAGCCTCAGCAGAGAGTAAATATTCAGTAATGCTCTTCTATGTTTACCATAACTCAGATTTCAGTGTATAGAACTTCTGTGGAATTTGAACCCCAACCCATGCGTCTGTGTGAATCACACTCTGGGTGTATCTGGGTGAATATCCCATGTCGGCGAGTGTGTTGGGTTACCACACACTGTTGTAGGGCTACTTCTCCTTCAGTACACTTAAGGCCATGGGCGAGATTGATGACTCATAGGATCTCAGGAGAGGGAGCGGATGCACAGATTCGCGAGGAGACACGGACAATGGTGAAGGCTACAGATCGCACGGCTCTGAAAAGGCTGGATAAACCTCCCACAGGGCAATGTATGGATGTCACTGCAAGACGCTAATGACACTGGTGTATCCAGTCTGGAATAAGTACCAGGTAAGCTTGGGGTGAAACGAAAAGAGGACATCGTGTAAGGAATGTACAGTGACTAACATTTTACTTCATGCTGTTCTTTAGTCTCAACGGTCAACAGCGATGCTGAGCCCAGACCTGTTCATCTCAGGCTTCAAAAGAGCTTCACAGGAGCTTACTTACATCCAACAAAACCCTCAGCACACACAATACCGGGCTGCTGCTGCTGCTGCTGCTGCTTTATAGAGGGGGAGCACAGTTTTCCTTCAATAACACCCAGGGAAATAAAATAAAAGGTTGAGAGTAAGAGAAAGACATCAGGGGGTTGAGGATGAAGAAGGAGAGTATTTCAACATTAGAGCTGATAACAAAAAGAATAATATCCTGGAGTGCATTGTTCTCATTCTGTGATGAATTCTTCCCTTTGTTGCCATCCATGCCCCAGATCTAGCAAAAAGCCATAACCCCAGAGAAAGCTCTCTATCTAATAACTGAAAATCCAAAGCTGTGTATTAGGTGTGTATTCATGGTTAAATAGGTCATGTGGTTTGGCCGACCTGACCGAGGGAAACCTCCCTAGAAAACCAGTTGAAAGACTAAACAAAAGACAAAAACTGCTAGAGGTGGAATTACTCTAAGGAGGAGGTCTGTCTATGTATGTGTGTGTGTGTGTGTGTGTGTGTTTTTTTTAGCATGCGTGTTCAGATCAAGTTCTCCCAGTGAGGAATCTGTCAACTTCTCTATCTAAGCCTGTCACAAGTCTGTGCAGGGTGCTCTACGCCAGTGTTGTAGTCAAGTCACCAATTCACGAGTCCAAGTCTTTCTTTCGAGTAACCACTCTTCGAGTCCGAGTCACCAAGGGAGAGTCGTAGTCGAGTCCGAGTCACCCAAGGAGTGTCCGAGTCGAGTACGAATCATTATTACCTGTGTTCGAGTCCGAGTCCAAGTCTGAGTCACCAAAGAAGAGTCCAAGTCAAGTCCGAGTCACAAGTCTTCATGTATTAATCTTCGTGGATATATGTGTTGAAATGTAGCTGCTCCTCTACATTGCTTTTATCCTGTCATGTTATACTAATCTGTCTATTGAACTGCTGTGAAGCGAGTTTGGCTACAATTCGTAATAAGTGCTATACAAATATAAAGCTTATTACTAATATTATTATTATAAACAAATAAACTATATTTAAAATGAGTTACCTTTTAGAGAAGTGATTATATTTGTATGCCAAGATTGGGACTCTTATTTTGAAGGAACTTTTACCGGTTAAATCGGTTTACCCAGAGCCGTAAAATAGAATTCTAATAATAGAATTCTCTCTATATGGCGCTGGGTTTACCATAAAGATTGAGCCCCAGAAAGCACATGGCTACTTAGCATGCAAAATGACGTCATTCTGCATGTTAAGTAGCCATGTGCTTTCGTGTTATCGGCTGAGTCTTTATTTATTGATTAGATCACGTTACTCTGATGATAGTGTTCAAGACAGCCTATAGGCCTATGTCTGAACTCGATCCTTAGAGTAATGTGTTACCGAGCCTTCTTCAATATTGTTTCCACATAACGAGCATTTTGTGCTGCTCTTTTCCAATGTGGAAGCAGAATGTGTGAAAGCATGTATGCGGGGTGTGTCTCTAGACATCTTTAGACTGGAATAGCGGGGCCCAGTACGTGAACTCGCGTCGCAGGTGCACACGCCAGGATAGAGGACATCAGACTCCAGAGAAAATTTGCTAGAGTCCGATTCCAAGTCGGAGCTTCAATGTACAAGTCGAGTCCGAGTCATCGTGGGGGGAAAAAATCACGAGTCCGAGTCCAAGTCAGCGTACGCGACAATTCACGAGTCCAAGCAGGGGGGGGAAAAGTTAGGACGATTCTAAGGGCCCGTGACTGACAGGGGCCCCAAAAACTGACAGGGGCCCCAAAAATTGGAGAACATGAAGAAAAAATGTTTAAGTAACCTTTCATCAATCAACAATAATTAACATTAATATAACATTATATTGATAATGTACTCACTAAACTTACGATTCATTTCACTTTTGTTGTTCGAAAAGTTAATTATCCAAAGCCTCTGTATACCCCCCTCTATTTACATGTAATGGTTTGGTCCTGTCTCCAAACGCTGTTTGACACCGCTCTTTCTAGCAGAGTGAGAGCATGTGAGGCAGGGATGCGAGTACTTACGTGTGTACTATGTCTCAACCACTAACAAAGTCAAGCTTTCAAAAAGAAAAGAAAGGAAAGAAAGACAAGCGAGAGGGACGAAAGGATGACAGTATGTCACCCAGTTTTGCTCTGATTTAGCATCACCATCAGGCCTTTTCATTTCCATTTCCGTTTTGTTTTCCATTTACACTTTAATACCCGCTTATTTTGTAGTTTTTTGTAGTTTTTTTTGTTATAGCATTTTATAAATCATAATATTGGTGTTAATGTTCACTTTATTTTAATTGAAGTGGTCATGTATATTTAAGTTATATTTATTTTGATTTATGAATGTTCCATTAAAAAATGTTATTAAAAAGGCATGTACACCATAAAAGATGACTATTGAGGTCTATTCTCAGGAATTTTAGTGTTATATCAAATAGTGAATTCTACTGCAGCAGAATGTTGTAGTAGAATTTGCAGTCTGCGCAGTGTTATATTTTCACAGCTCAGTGTCAGTAAATATTGTGCTAGTATTGGACTACAAGATAGATGCAACAAGCCTGTACAGGTAGTTATTTAAAGCATAAATGAGTCGGTTGGGTTCTGGAGGTGTGGTTACAGCAATTGTGCTTGGTTTGCGTGGCCTGTGCCTGGTGGTGGGGCCCAATGTGATATCTTTTCATGGGGCCCAAAGTCCCTGGCGGCGCCCCTGAGTCCGAGTCCAAGTAATCGTGCGCAAGAATTCACGAGTCGAAGTCCGAGTCAGTGTGCGAGTCCGAGTCGAGTCACGAGTCCCGAAAATCGGCACTCGAGTCCTACTCGAGTTCGAGTCCAGGGTTGCGTTCCAATAGTCCATTTAGTTTAGGAACCTTCCTAACCAAGTGAAATGACCCGGAAGTACGTCAGTGGCAGCCATGTTAACTGCCGTTCCAATTCTCCAAATGAAAGGAAAGGAGGTTTCAAACTTCCTTTATAACCTCCTTTAGCTTAGGAACCACTGGACCTCCCTTGACGAAAGGAGAGGAGAAAATGCTGCCCCACAATGCATTGGAGCCGCAGCATTTGCCGTCACTCAAAAGTCGGCCGTTCACGGAAACAAACGATTATGACGGAGAAATTATATCATGAAAGTTACGGTGCTTATTAAGCATTTTAAAACGTATGTGGTAAGTTGCCAAAGTGCTTTGTTCTGAACGTTCATCAGTATTATAATCAAAAAGAGAAATATGAACGTTAGTTTTTACTGAAATGATCAAATAAAGTCAACATTTCACTGAGCTGTGTGGGGTTTGTTCAACTTTTAAAAGATGTTTGAATGGTGATATACACAGTGATAGGTGTTAAAGACCGGAGCACGGTGCAGTCTCTAGATGAGTCCGTCGTTCTTATTAAACATCCATGTTGTAGTCCATTGTATAGAAAACTGTAGTTTCCATAGTTTCCCCACAGCAGCAGACGCACACAATGACGTCCGCCGGCGCATCATAAACACGTCGGATAGTGAAAGTGCATTCGGATTCTCTAAAGTACCGCAGTCTCTTCTCCTAAGTCCTTTTGAATTCTCCTATCCACTATCCCTTAACCCCGTGACGTTTCACTCAGAGGTCAAGGAATAGGAGATAGGGTTAGAATTTAGGAGCTGATTTTTGGATTATCGGAACGCAACCCCGGAAATGAGTCAGCAGTTTTGCAATTGTGATTCCCTCGTCTAAAAGTCGATTGGTTATTGTAATAAGATTTAGTTTAGTTTATTGGTTTAGTTGTCAGGGACCATGTACAAAAAGAACGAATGTAAGTATTGATTTTTCCTACAATAATTCAATAGAAAAATCCCGATGGTTTTTTTCAGAGGGAACCAGGGTTAGGCTAACTTCTGGACGGGCCTTTAAAAATACATTACCCCTGCATCACTCATATAGCCCCTCCTTCTTTCTATGCAACATGATGTATACAAGGCGTCATCGGGAAACTCAGACACAGAAGGAGAAATGTGTTCAGAAATGCAGCAGCTGTAAATCCACAGCAGAGAGGGGAGGATGAAGCGAGGATTGTTTGGGAGAAACACACCTGCTCCACAGCTTTGAAAAAGAGATCAAAGCATGTCCTCTAATGACAGCACTTTCAACAACACACATGCTTCACCCCTGCATCCTAAGGTGTGTATAGTAAAAGAACAAATACTCTCACTGCCCCCCACCCCTACTTTATATGTCATATCTCACATTACTGCCCAGTTGTGGGAAGCGATCCTCAAATGTGTGTATTTCCGCAGTGCGATGAAGAAAAACTGCACCTGAGTTTTGCTCCTGTGTGCAGTTAGATGTTGAAATGTTCCTCCAAATCTCAGTTTTTCCTAACAGGCTGGGACAGGAGGGCAGAGCCAGCTTGAAACCCCACACTGGCTTTTCCTTTTTTCAACACATCAATGCTTTGTTTTTGCATTTAACAAATTTTTCACATAATAAACAGATTTCTTCAATTATGAGCAGTTGTGTTTAATGAAATGCAAGTGGTATAGGAGTCATTAGGCAGCTGCATATCATCATGGATATCTTTATTTATCACATTAAAGAGAGCAGGAGAGAGGGGAGGGGAGCTACATTGCACTTGTGTCCTCTATATCAGATTCAATCCTTTTTAATTTGATGCAACACTGCTTTGCAATGATGCATGTATAAGACCTAAAGGCTCCTGACCCAGCAACACTGAAAGCTACAAAGCCCCAATCCACATAATCGTGCCGGCACAACGGAACAATGCATAGGAGTTTCATCTTTTATTCAGCAGGGCACTTATCTGAGACGCTTTAAGCTGCAAGTTAAATATCCTGTTCACCTCACAATGAGATAATGTGTTGTTACCTAAAGTGTCCTCCTGAGTTATACTTTGAATGCCAAGAATAAATATGAGAGTAGCCTGTATGAAATAAGAGCGCAGCAACAGATGTGAAGCTGCTACACCTAGTGGATTTAAGGCAGAAGGGCGAGAACCTTTAGAAGAAAGGCTTATGCATGGACATGCTTAGTATATCCAAGTTAATGAAGAAACTGTAAAATTTCTCAATCAGAACAGATCAGTGACACTCAAGTGGTTGCGAAAAGCTATGCAAAAAGCAGAGATTTAAAGGAAAGACATCTCCATGAGCTGGAGATTATAAAGCAATTATTAAGGAAAAATTGGAGGTCAAACTTACTTGTTCTATGGTTTGAAAAAAATATATATTCTACAGTTCAGCCAAAATCAGTCATTTTTGTACAAAACGTAATCTTACATTTATTAAAGCAGAAAACACTGTGCAGGAGAACATGAGACATTCAGACTAAAAGGACTTTACATTGGGTAGATACACACTTGATTTGATTAAGTTTGACATATTGTTATAAACCGAACTTCAGAAAGCATTTTACCACGGAACGAGGGGCATGATTTTGTCCTCTATCCTACGCTGGAATCAAGTTAGGCAGGAGTCTCGTCAGGGTCAGTATGCAGAAGAGGAAGTATTGCAGTGACCAAAAACGGTTTTAATTCTCATATAATCGTGTGAGTATTATATTAAGTCTCTTCCTCTACAAATGTTGCATTATCTATTCTCAACGGAGGTCAGTCAGTATAATGAATAACTCCTAAGGATATTTCCATAAACATATTGCCATTCTTCATCAATTTACTTGTATATTTTGCAAGGAATTGGATTTCCTCTACTTTCTTTCCCAGGGTTTCACTTGGCAAACATCTGAAACAGCAGGCTGGGGTTATGGGGCAATCAAAGTCATTAAAGACCTCACTAACAGCTTAATGCTGACTTTCAATTCAGAATGGGGGAGCAAATGGACTGTGAAATATGTGCTAATGGTAATAAGCGTTCGCTTACAAAGTGAGAGAGAAAAAGAGACGGATAAATCCCTGTGCTGTTATCACTGAGTCTACACATATCCTTTCACAGAGCCATAAACATGGACAAGGACAATTAAACCAGGGACTGCAAAGGGACAGCTTGGCGTAATACTGTGTTACAAAGTCTTTTTAAAAATACAAAATACAGCTCACATATAACAAAACACGTAGGCTCCAGGGTGTCCAAGCGCAAACTGAAAACACACGTTTGTAATTAAGACCATGTGAGACGTGCTATTTCAAAGAAAACGTAATTTTTTGCAGACGTAATTTCACATCTTTGGAGGACTTTGGCTGGATAAATATTCGTTAGAGTGCAACACCTCCCCATTAGGGCCACCCAGATGAAGATCCGTCTCCACAAAACATACAGTGGATCCTTTTCACTTTTTCAGTATACCGTGCTTTCATCATCAGGTCGCGTATACTTCAATGGTACCTTGAAGGATGTAAACAGAAACTCAACATAGCTTTAACAAGTTTAAAAAGGAAAGCAAAGCACTTTGACTCAAACAGCCAGTGAACACATTGATAAGATGCAATAATAACTGTTGTTCTATCGACAAAACAAAGGTATTTTTGTTCAAATTTGGTTAAAAAAACAACAGAGGGTCAATTGTTTAAGACTGCGTTTGCTACACTGTTATGCCAGAATGATTTACTGTTTTAGTATCGGCGATAAATCAGCTCACATTACGCAAAAAACAAATGTTTTTTTAATTATAGAAATTAGTACTGACTCAACAGTCTCTAAACTAAAAAAGCATAAGCAGTATAAAACGGCCAATCTGCACAGCTATGAGCAGAACAATTATTTGTATCCAGGATTGAACAAAGCTGGCTATATTGATCGTTTTCACAGAACACACATTTCACAGAAGGAAAGGGGAAGGTGTAAACAGTAACATTAATTAAATGGGAAATGATGGTTGATGTTCGTATAGCTGCTCTACCTAAGGTGAACCATAACACAAAAATATTAACAGAAAAATCAATCTAGAGCTGACAGCACTGCGAGGACGGAAAGGCTTAAAATATCACCCCCCTATACTCTGGGACTGGGACTGCAAATGTTCTGGTTTTGTCCCTCTGGCATAATGTGTGGAAGAAACATAGCTTGCAAAAATTAAAGAGTATGGTACTAGATGTGAAGTATAAATGAAAAGGTCAGAAGCAGAGTGGCCACCAGAATCAACTGTAGAGCTCAAAACACACAAAAATGTTTTTGTCATTAGACACGTGCATCCAAGGCTTGAGCAATAGAGGAGATCAACAAGAGAACACAACAGGGTCAATCAACTGTTTAATGTAATGTCAAACACATAAAATATATATTGTTTTAGCATTTAGATATGCATCATGATATAAACGACTCTAAGGGCTATCATAAATAAATATGAAAAATGCATTGAAAAATGCTTTAGCATGTGTAAGAGTGCACTTCACAAAACCAAAATTCGCCAAGTAAAGCCTCTTTTCATTCTAATATAAGTATAAAATACAATATCCCTGCATATTCAAGGCCAATAAAGAAAATATGTATTTTCCTTTAAGCTGGAAATGCAAGAAGAACAGGGAAAACAAATCGAGATAGCTACTATAAATTCAATCTGGTATTCGTCAATAATGAGACACATGGCCTGATCAATATTCCTTTCATAGCAGTGACCCCTGCTGAATCAGCAAAGGAGGATCCTCCAGATGCTTATCTTTGTAAGAGGGCATTTACAAGACCAGATAGTCATAAAGCTTCAGCTCCACTTCAGGTCCTTAATCAGGGCTTTTATAAGGTGCATGAGTTCAGCAGACACTCTTTTCCTAATGTTCTCCCCACCCATGTACATCACCAGTGTCTATAATGCTGCTTCTTCTCAGGAGCGGTGGTGCAGGCTGTGGCCGAGCTGCGAGGCGTACAGATGTGCAGCAGGGAGAATGGGGCCGCGGCCGTATGAGCAGCCCAGTCCGTAGAGAGCTGCTGGTCCAGCCTGCAGGTGAACACTGAGGGGAAAACCTAAGGAAGGGAAGCCTGGGGGGAATGACGCTTTGGGCCCAATGCCAGCCGCTATTTTGAGTTTCTCCACGTCGGCCTCCTGAAGCCTTTTAGCTTTAGCTCGTCGGTTTTGGAACCAGATCTTGACCTGGGTCTCGGACAGTGAGAGCGAGGAGGAGAACTCGGCCCGTTCTGCGATGGAGAGGTACTGCTTCTGACGAAACCTTCTCTCCAGGGCCAGGAGCTGCGCAGTGGTGAAGGGAGTGCGAGGCTTACGGTTGGTTTTGTGCTTCCTCAAGGAGCAAACTGCTGGACCGAGCTGCCCTAAAGGACATGGGGAAGATGTGAGGCTGACATTTTGCAGAGCACCTTTCCAATAGTTAAATATCTAAAGTACTAAATAAGGGCTGACATTATTATTTGTATATATGTATTTAACAGGAAATGATTCGACAAACATGTTGATGCATCTGAATTATCAAGAGAATTGCAAAACATGGCCTCAAAAATATGTTTGATGCTTTTTTATTTTTTATTGAATGTCACTTTAAAATAGTCTAAAAGAATAAAAAAACGAATCAGATTTTTTTGTAATCCCCATGAGCAGCTTTTAACATACAAACCACAAATGAGAGGAAACATATTTAAAAATTTAGGAATTAACCTATAATTGTTTACGGTTCTGCCTTTCATATGTGATTTTCCGTGTGAAAAAACCTCTGAACATTTGAATTGTTTTCTTATATGTATTACAACTATGGGAAATATATCTCACCTTAAATCTATCACTTGTTAACTTTTATTATCTAAAACATGACAGAAAATTGAATCCTACCTTGGATGATTTAAGGCACCAAATATATATTAACGATTATTATTATATTATTAGAAGGCATTATAACCAGTAAACGCCTATTAATACATCTTTCCAGACCTCACCCTGCATCACTTACGCTGTGGTGTTGACATCTTAATGGGGCTAGGTATCCAGGACACACAGTCCCCTCTTCCCGATGGTTCTGATTTCATAGATAGGCCTACTAAATGTTGAGGAAACTCCTCCGGCCTGTGCGAGTGATTTCGAGGTTTCCTGTCGGTCGCATGCAGCGGCCTCGACATGAGCGCGTCCACGCTGAAGGGCAGGCGCGACACCTGCTCCGCGCGCTTATTCTTCTCCTCGTCTGTAGCGTACCGGTCCCTCCGGTCTCCAGGGGAAGGCATGCTTTCCTCTTCAGGGCCGGGGTCGATAACTAATTCCAATCCAGCCAACACATAACTTTCTGTCACGTAGTGCAAACATGCGGGCTCCACACGAAGACAAAAAAACTGTGAAGGAGTAAGTTGACAAAGTTGTGCCGGGGAAAAAAACTTTGGGAGGTTCTCGGGAATTTCAGTCATGTTCAGGATTTGGGGAAGGCTTTTGATTGGACGGGATCACTGCGGGGGCCACACCCCCAACTACACAGCCGGTTAGCTGCACATCAGTAATTATGCAGGGAGATGATTGTCTTAATCATAATTACCGACAGTAAGAGACTGTATTCAATTCACTCTCCACACTGAATATGCTTAGCTCGCTTCGAAAGTACACAGGAAATGAGTCCTGATGGATGTCCTGAATTTCAAATGCAAGGGACGAGATGGAGGCCTTGAATTTTGTTGTAGAAAGCGTACTAATATAAGTAAATCAATCCAATGTCCTCTCTATGCAGCTGGTGATGGCCTGCTTTCTCTCGTTGCGTCAGTGTGACATCTGAAGAGCTACATTTCCACTTAACAAAAGCTGACAGAGCTCATTCAAGCCCGAACTCGTTGGACCTGACAAAACAATTGCGATGGTAATCAATAAGAATCATGGAGCTTTAAAAAGTCAAATCTCACTGAAGAGAAAACACACACTTAAATGTGAGAGCCAGTTTGGAGATGGATTATGGTTTTGGGCAGGCTTTAAAATGACTGTCATTACATTGTTGTTATTAACACCTTGTAATTAGGTCTGTGGAATCCGGTTCTTTTAAGCAGGATTTAACGGTAATGATGGAAAATTGCTACCTTCCTGAGGTGTGTGGCGCCCGCTGCGATTAGTCCCAGTCTCTGCTCTATTGGAGGAGACAGAGGCGTCTCATGCCCGTTTGAAGCTCGTACCTGTAGGGCTCCGGAGTATTAGGAAACATCATGAGAAGTGCAGCCTCTCCTCTAACCACTGAGATTCTGAGATTCAGTGTTCATTCAGCCAGGGAAAGACTTGCACAGCTGCTGATGCAAAATTAATGTGCTTTTTGCATGTCCTCTGCTCCGAGTTTCTATTTTTACTTTCATGTCTGTCTCCTTGTCTACCATGCAGGTCTATCCTAGAAGCCCACACATGTAAAGGCCACCTGTGCAGTGACTGCAGTGTGCTGTCCAGAGCTCTGTGATCTGTGTGCCGTCTGTAATCTGTAATCAACAGGATTACAGCGGCATCAGGGGCTCGGCTGCCCAGAGCCTCAACATTAGTCTCCATATGAAGCAAAGTGCACACACAGCAGGAGCTCCCTCCACTGTAAACACATGCAAATCAATTAGGGGCTTACCTGTCCTTTAAGTGTCCTTCCTATAAGAAAACCTTTCCATTTGATAATCGTCTTGTTTTATAAATCAGTAATTAACAACGCAGCTTTGACTCCTTATTCTGAAATACTGCAACATTGCATTTGACAAATATATTGTAGGATAAGGGAAAAAACAGAAACAAAAATGGAATATATTGAATATATTTTTAATTCGACCCCAGTTTCATAGAGTAAATTAAGAGATAGATCATCATTGAAATTGCTAGTCCAACACATTTTTGCAGCTAAACAGAAGTAGACTTTTCTATCATTTGAGGGTGATTGAGCAGAGCATAAAATGCCCCCTTTAATCTTTCACCAGTGTAATCTGTCTTTGCAGTCTTTTTTCTTGGGCAATCTGAAGCCAGAGTCTCTGTATGTGGCCGAGCAGCATCAGACCAGAGAGCGAACGTCCTCTGCTCAAATTGATTGTCCCTAACACCAATTACTACTGCTCTCTCTTCTGCCTCGCCGCACCTGCATTACACATAAGCACATGGCTCAAAAGTGTACAGTTTGCAACCGGAAATATTTATTTTGTATCAACACAAGTGCATTTTACGAGGACCTACAGACACATAAGATTCTAAATCAGCAGAAAAGTTCATTTAGATAATTATAAATGTTGATTCCTGTTCTGAATACAAACAATTAGCGTCTTATATTGAAATAATACTCAACACTATTTTAGTGAGGATTGGGTCTGTTTTTGCCACAGCGTTGTTTCGAGGACATGCTTCATGTCCAGAGAGCGCCCGCCACACATAGTATGCAGCCCACACACTTTCTTATTGCAGCCATCACGGGCCAATCAAGACTGACACCATACTTCATCTGGAGACAGTGAAAATAAACAACCCATAAAAATAGAAAAATTTCGTTTTAAGTATAGGTGACTAAGGATTACAGCTATAAGTAAAATGAGCTTTTAAGATGTATTCTTAAATCTAGAGAGGAGGTCATTCGGGGTGCACTTTGGCCAGATGAGGCCTGTGTTATAAAGCGGACTCCCACCACTCCCAGAACTGTTTACTTACAGAAGTACGGTGGTTACAGTTTACTTTCTTAAAACTGCACTGTTGTTCTACATACAGAACAGTACCTCGCCACTTTGCAAAGCATTTCAACAGTGAAAAGCACAGAGAACGGCATTAGTTTGTGTCGGGTGCCCTTAAAGGCAATGTGAGCGTCCATTCCCATTGGGTAACGGAGAATTGTACACCCGGAAGTAAGTATTCCCCTTACTGTCGATTGATTTTACAGTCATATCTGCACTACTCATCGACTAAAAAACTCCCGATTATCCTTGTTAATTACACAACATTGATTGGTTTAAATTGTGCGCAATGCTTTTGTATTTTTCCCCTTCGATTCGGAGAAACAAATATTTTTTCGGAGTAAAGGATGGCAGAAGACACTACACTACCCAGAATCCCCATCGTTTAGGACTACGCCATGTGCTCTGTTTGACAAACCCCGTGATTAGTTCTCAAGCTCTGTGATTGGTTGACCTCCAAATGCATTCCATATGAAAAAAAACGTTTCGTAAAAGATAAAATCATACTTTATTCAGCAGTGCTTGCTTTACTCTTTGAAAGTCATCACATGAATGCATTGTAATAAATGGTTCGGCTGCATTAAATATATTACACATCTGTCGTAGTTCTTTATTTTTATTTATCTACAGAGATCGGGCTCAGAATAGACCGGAAACTATTCTTTTACCGTTCAGTTTGAATTTCACAATAAAGTTAGTAGTAATATTTTGTTTTGATATTATTGTTTTTTATTAACTACTAGACCGCTGGGTCATGTTAAGAGACCATCTTTTCTGTGTTGCTGTGGGGTTTTTCCATCGCTTTTGTGTTACAAATATCAAAACAATAACTAAATATATCCGTCGTAAACTAAACCAGAAACAGCAGTATATTTTATTTTGTTAACACTGTAAATTTGACAGCTTTTTAACCCAAACCACCTACTGGTTAAAGCACGTTATTACACGTTTAGAGTAATGCAATGCAGGTAGATTGTGTTGCTTTTTAATGACTGTTTAAAATGCCTTTTTCTTAATGTCTTTTATTATTATTAACTACTTGTTACTTGTTGCTAGGGACGCTGCTATTGATATTGTGTTTCGCAACATGTTCTCTATCTATGGCACGTCTCTACTGGGAGTTGTAGTTTTAAAAGACGTTTTCGTATTTCCCAAGTTGCCAGTATACTGTGTACATCCCTGGAGGTTTAGGGGATAGGAAACACTCAAATTTAAAACATATAATTAATAAATTGGTGGAAATTGCTTGTGCCCATAATGGGCAGCATTAATATATATACCCACATGCCAGCTAAGGTCAGAAGAGCTTTATTTAACAGCTGGTCTTATGTTTGTGACCCCTCCTGTTGTTAACTGATAACATTACATTACATTACATTACATTAATTGATAAGCCTAAAACATGCACTTTTGCAAATATGGCAGTAGCCATTGATCATCTTAAGATAAGATATACTTTATTGATCCCAAGTTGGAAACATTTGTGTTAGATCAGCATGTGTAACAGTTGTAAATATGCAGTGGTGTTTATTTGTAAATTATTTAGTCTAATCACACAAATTCTGTGTTTTATATTTAATGATTCTGTGTTCTTTATTTATTGATTGTTCAATACCTGACAAGGCCGGAGATGAAATATCTATATACATCCTATAAGAGTATAATCATTATGTATAATATCAGTTAAAATAAGTGCATCAACATAGTTAACATTGCTGGAGGTATGCACAAATATTGATAGATGTCTTGTAATGCACTATTGAGGAACCTGCGACCCAAGTTTTTCATTCATTGCATAACTACCCAGTTTGTGAATATAATATGTCAATAAACCTTAGAAAATCTTGAAATCTTGAAAGGGATGTGCAAAATAGTCATTATATACAGTCTTTAATGAACTATTAGTAGAGAATAACGAGTAATGAATATACTTTATAGGGATCCTATTAATATCTAATAATAAAAATAATGAAATTCAATAACATGCTTTAACCACCAGGTGTCCCTTTCTATCAGCTGTGCACCTTTATGGTGTAAATACAGCCTATATCTACCAATTGGATCAAATATAAAAGTCAGCCGAATTAGTGTTGATCCTGCGAAGAGACGTATTGTGTGAAAAGAAATGTAAGATGTTGTTTAATTGCTGATATATTTATGATCCACGTCACGTTTTCAGTGTTGGTGGCAGTTCCTCATGTTTGTCTAGAAGTCTTCTCATCAGGGCGTTATAAATAGAGAACTACGGCAGATATGTAATATTTAAGTCAGCCGAACTGTGTATTACAATGCCGTTATGTGATGACTTTCAAAGAGAAAAGCAAGCACACTCGGAATAAAGTATTATTTTTTTTTTTTTAATGTTTTCGGTCTATTTGTTAATGACGATGTGATGTGAGACTGGAATTGCACAGGGGAAAATAACGTATCTTTAGATGTAGATTTTGTTAAACTAATACGTTTGCGCTTTGGACCAATACATTAACGGGGAAGGGGGTAGCAATAAAGATAACACCATTAAACAGTTACACAACATAACAGAAATAATATCGATAGCAGCGTCCCTAGCAACCACCTTGGTAACAATGAAAACGTTCTATGGACGCAATTTCCTGAAGTAATCTTCGTAATAACTAGCAAACTAAAGATCATGTACATCCACTGCACACATAGTCGGAAATAACAACTCATATTTCTCGCATCAAATGACATCAAAACGCATTTTAATGGCCAAACTAACTTTAAAATAGGCATTTTCCACCGAGAATAAAACGAAGTTCGGCCATGTTTTTTTTTTCTGCAGGGAGAAATTTGAAGATCACGTGACATAGGGCCTTTCTCACTTCTCTTATTTTTAATTTCCTCGCTCCTCGGTCTCGGTCTCACCGGAAGTTGATTTGTCTGCGCCATCTTGAGTAGCCTCCCAATGGCCTTAGGACCGAGGAGCGAGGAGCGATAATGGAGGAGCTATAATCGAGGAACCACCAGACCATCCTCCGATGAAATCCTCAGACACTCGCCCCGCCCCCCTTACTGTGTATCGTGCATCACAAATGGACGTCGCTTCACGTGACGCTCCGGAGGAAAAGACGTTCCATTGCTCTTAAAACTAATTTCCCTGCTTCTCGTGGTTTCCTTGCGTCCCTCCATGCTTCCCTGGTGGGAGGGACTAGTCACAGGGAAACGACGCAAGTGAGGGAGGCAAGGAATCCATTTAACCGAAGTGAGAAAGGCCCATAGACGCCAGCCATTGGAATGAATGGTGAAAAAAAACGGGGTTTGTCAAACAGAGCACAAGGTGTAGTCCTAAACGATAGCTGGGGATTCTGGGTAGTGTAGTGTCTTCTGCCATCCTTTACTCCGAAAAAATATTTGTTTCTCCGAATCGAAGGGGAAAAATACAAAAGCATTGCACACAATTTAAACCAATCAATGTTGTTTAATTAACAAGGATAATCTGGGTTTTTTTAGTCGATGAGTAGTGCAGATATCACTGTAAAATCAATCGACAGTAAGGGGAATACTTACTTCTGGGTGGACAATTTTCCGTTATCCAATGGGAATGGACGCTCACATTGCCTTTAAGGGCAGCCGACACGAACGAATGCCGTGCTTCCATGAGCGTCAAATCCCGCCGCAGGTGGGAATACATTGCAATCAGTTGAAAGCTATTTGCGTCCCTTTATGAAGCTGAAGGAGCCTAGGAGCATCAAATATATTTAGCTATAGGTTCTCATGGTTTATGTGCTGTATTGCTGGAATGCAAACCAACTGTACATTAATGAACATTATTAGCCATACAAGGAATAAGTTTGCAAAACATGGAGACAGAAAGTTTGTCAAGAGAATCAGTACAATGCTAACTTCAGGGTTCATACACTTTTTCACCAATGATTTTCAATGACTTTTCCATGACTTCTCAATGACCTTTACCTAATTTTCCATGACCAAAAAAAGTACTCTCAGCGGTACCACTGAAAATTGTTTATTTTAACATGGAACAGGAAAATAAGGTCAGTTATGAAAAATGCTGTGCCTATCTAAAACAAATCAAATAGTTGGCTTACTAGCTTCTACATGCTAAAGCAACTAAAATCTCTCACCAGCAAAATACCTCGACAGTTAAAACCTTTTATGTTTCATTACTATACGATACAGTATTTATTGTCATTATTAGGGATGCACCGAATATTCAGCCACTGAAAATTATCGGCCGAAAATGGTTAAAAAGGCCCTTTCGGACTTCCGGTTGGGCATGACGGAGTAGAGACGTGCGTAGTTCTGCTCCCGCAAACTTTTGTGCTGTAACTTTTCTGAAGCCCATAACTTTTCTTTAACTTACATTCAAGTGAACATTAATATTATTCCGCTCACAACGCCACCATAGTATGCCGTCCAAATTGGCGAAAAGCAACAAAAAAGAAAAAACCGCCGGGACCGATAGCCCCGAGCTAGCTAGCAACGATCTCAACATGGCGGACATGGCTAGCCTCCTTGAAGACCACCGTAGAGCTCTCTCTGCCGACTTTAAGTCTGCCATCTCAACTCTTGAAGCCAAACTAGACCGAATCCAAGCGACTGTGTCAGACCACGGGCAGACAATTGCTTCACTCGAGTCCAATGCTAACTTGCAGGACGAACGCATGTTAGCCCTGGAGGCTACTTGTGCTACGCTAACGGACAGCAATGCTAAACTGGTGGCCAAGGTCACTGATCTCGAGTCCCGCAGCCGGCGCAACAATATAAGAATTGTCGGTTTGCCAGAATCCATTGAGGGCCCTCATCCCTCGACATTCTTCCCGAAGCTGCTGATGGAGGTCCTTGGTGAGGGCGTCTTTGATTCGCCGCCGGAGTGCGACAGGGCCCACCGCTCACTCACCGACAAGCCCAAGCCGGGACAGAGGCCACGGCCGGTCATCATCCGCGTCCACAGGTACCAGCAGAAGGAGAATATTATCCGTGAGGCCCGGGCCAGGAGAGGCAAGCTACAATACCAAGGTACGCCCCTCGCCATCTACGAGGACTACGCACCCGAAGTGATGGAACAGCGCTACAAATACCGAGAGGTGATGGCGGAGCTTTACAACCTAGGGCTCAAGCCAGCCCTGCTGTTCCCTGCGAGGCTTTCCATCGTATCGAAGGAGGGAGGTAAGAAGAGATTCTCCTCGGTGGCAGAGGCTAAATGCTACATAGCATCCATTCGTCCTGACGCTGAATCAGTCTCACGCGTCTGATGGGACGTTTAGTAAGAGACTATTATTACTTTTTTTGTATTCTGCTTTCATGGACACTTTTTGTACATGCACTTTGGCCGCTCTGGTATTTGCACTGATAGTTTGAGCCTAGTGCTGATATTGCAATGAACATGAATGTACCTGCTACTGTTTACACTACATGGGACCCAGGTACTTGGACTGTTCTGAATGCTGTTTGAACTGATTCCTTCTATGGGTTTTAACCCTTAAAGTGCAATTCTATTTTGTTTTACTTGATCTCTGGGCCTTATTTTATTTATGTATGTTACTTGAGATCTATGTCAGTGCCTTATTGCCCCCTGCTATGCTTATATTGGTAGGCTGTTTACCTATCTATGGATGTTAGTATAATTGCTATTTTATGCATATATATATATACACTTGAGTTTTTTGTTTTTTTGTTTGTTCACTTGATACTTTTCCGTGTTACAATGGGCTTCCCGCTTTTAGTATAGGGAACGGGACCCCGGAAGATAAGTTCTGCTGTTGAGCTTTGAGCTATAGCGCTCAGTCAGGGTTTGTATTTGCGATGCTCCGGGTATGGTCACATTTGGGTTTATGGGTTGTGTTTTGTTTATGGTTTGTCTATTTTTGCCTTCGCTTGTTTTTTTTGTACTGTTTTTTCCCCTTCCCCGGTCTTCTTCTTCCCCCCCACCACTCCTCTCCCCTCAGTCCTCGGGAAGCACAACGTTTTCAGACCACCTTCATTAGACTCCCCATATGACTAACAGTATGACGACTGCTGGCAGAAGTGTGCGCCTGATCTCCTGGAACACCAGAGGAATGAACAAAGCTATTAAAATTGGTAAGGTCTTGACTCGATTGAAACATCTTAAAGGGGACATTATATTTTTACAAGAAACACACCTTAAAACGTCTGACACCCTTCGCATCAAGCGGGCGTGGATGGGCCATTACTTCCACTCAAGATTTTCTAGTAAAGCCAGAGGTGCTGCCATTATTATTCACAAGAGTGTGATGTTCGTACCAACAAATACTATTCTCGACAATAATGGCCGCTACGTCATAGTTTCAGGTGTCTTGCAGGGCATGCCTGTAATTTTGGTTTCTGTTTACGCACCCAACTGGGATGATGACCAATTCTTTATGAACCTTTTTGCTAAAATCCCGAACGCAGACAATCACCGCATAATCGTGGGTGGAGATTTTAACTTGATTCAAGATGTGCATCTCGACAGGTCATCCCTTAAACTTGGCACTCTCTCAAAATCCGCCAATGTAGTCTCAAATTATGCAGCACAATTAGGAATCTCAGACCCTTGGAGATTTAAAAACCCTCAAAGTAAAGCTTTCTCTTTTTTCTCACACGTCCACCACACATTCTCGCGAATAGATTTTTTTCTGCTTGATGACAGCTTGCTACACCTTGCCAGCGCGTGTCAATACCATCCTATAGCCACCTCAGATCACGCCCCTGTATCAATTGACATCCACTTCCCTCTTAGTGTTACTCCCGCTAAGTTGTGGAGGTTCAGTTCCCACCTGCTGTCAGATGACAAGTTTAAGGACTTTGTTAACTCTCAGATTCGTTTATATATCGAAATTAATGACACTGCTGACGTAAGTTGTGGAACAGTGTGGGAGGCTCTCAAAGCCTATGTTCGTGGGCAGGTTATATCGTATGTTTCCAAACTAAGAAAGGATGAAAGGGTTCGGCTGTCGGCAATTTTGGAAGAACTTCTCCGAATTGATGAAACGTATTCCTTCTCCCCCTCACCAACCTTATATAAAGAACGCATATTATTACATTTGGAACATGACCTTTTAATGACGAGCGTAGTGGAGAGACAACTGAGGCAAACTAAGCAGCGCTTTTTTGAACAGGGGGACAAGGCTGGGAGGCTTCTGGCTCAACAGGCTCGGGCAGTTAACGCTTCCAGATTAATCCCCAAAGTAAAGTCGCCCGAAGGCAATTTAGTCTCTGACCCGATTGAAATAAACAAGTCTTTCTTTGAATTTTATAATAATTTGTACACTTCTGAATGCCCCACAATTGGCACAATAAACCCAAATCCTCTTGACTCCTTAATTTTTACCCCAAATTGACGTAGTTAACGCAGGCGGAATGGGGGAACCCATTTCCACTTTAGAGATACAGGAAGCCATCAAATCTATGCAAAATGGGAAATCCCCTGGTCCGGACGGCTTCACAGTCGAATTCTACAAAGCATATTCGTCTCTTTTGGCACCAATTCTAGCAAGGATGTATAATGATTCCCTTAAAGAAGGCAGATTACCTCAAACCCTGTCCATGGCATCCATCTCTCTACTATTGAAGAAGAATAAAGATCCTACTCTCTGTGGCAGCTACAGACCAATTTCTCTCCTAAATGTTGATTGTAAAATACTGGCTAAGATTTTGTCCCTCCGCCTCCAACTCGTGATACCTTCTATAGTTCCGCTTGACCAAACAGGCTTTATGATAGGGAGACACTCTTTCTTCAACACCAGGAGGCTACTTAATGTTATTTTCTCGCCCCCGTCCAATGTCCCCGAAGTCATAGTTTCACTCGATGCGGAAAAAGCTTTTGATAGGGTGGAGTGGAGCTACTTGTTCTTCATTTTAGAAAAATTTGGCTTTGACTCAAAATTTATTTCTTGGATTAAGCTTTTATATGCCTCACCTTCTGCATCGGTAAACACAAATGGCATTCAATCGTCTGCTTTCCCTCTCCAACGTGGGACACGCCAGGGCTGCCCGCTTTCTCCCCTATTGTTTAATTTAGCCATCGAGCCTCTAGCTATATGGCTCAGAGGCCATAATGGGTTTGAGGGCATCACTCGTCATGGTATAGTTCACAAACTTTCCCTTTACGCGGATGACCTTCTCCTATACGTCTCCAATCCTGTGTCCTCTCTCCCTCCTATATTGTCAATCCTTGAGCAGTTTGGTCGTTTATCAGGCTACAAATTAAATCTCCAAAAGAGCGAACTATTTTTTGTAAACCAACTGGCGAAGACACTCCCCCCAACCGCTTTTCCCTTTAATATTGCATCAGATGGCTTCAGATACTTGGGGGTGTCCATCACCAGCTCCTTTAAAGATCTGTTTCCCAAAAATGTTCAACCACTCTTAGCTAAATGCAAATCGGATCTATCTAGGTGGTCTTCCCTTCCCTTATCCCTTGTTGGCCGTGTCAATCTTATTAAAATGGTAATTCTGCCGAAATTCTTATATCTCTTCCAGCATATCCCAATTTACATCAATAAATCTTTTTTCACCAGTCTTGACAGTCAACTAAATGCGTTCATTTGGGATGATAAACCCGCCCGACTTAAAAAATCAATTCTTCAGCTCCCCAAGTCGGAGGGTGGCTTGGCACTCCCGAACTTCCGTCACTACTACTGGGCCTCTAATATTAACCGACTCCTTTACTGGATTGGCCCCAAGACTCCTAACTCCAGCCCACCATGGGTTCACATGGAGATCTCCTCCTCCTCTAGCTCCTTACACTCTGTGATTTGCTCCCAACTTCCCGTAATGACGCACAAAATCTCAGTCAACCCAATTGTTACCAGTACTATTAAGATTTGGCTTCAATTCAGAAGGCAACATGGCTTACACAGAGCCTCAATCCTAGCTCCAATACTAAATAATCACTCATTCTCCCCATCCTGCTCGGACCCCACCTTCCGTATGTGGGCTGGTAACGGGCTTGTCACAATCAGTAATCTTTACAAGGATGGGGTTTTCTCTGACTTTGCATCCTTGTCAGCCAAATATCACCTGCCAAATAGTCATCTTTTCCGCTTCTTCCAAATTAGACATTTTGCTCAAAAGCAATTTCCCCATTTTCCCAACCGCCCCCCTGAGTCAGGAATTGACCAGTTTCTCACCCTTGATTGTGACCAAAAAAGGCTGGTATCTACTATTTATGGAAAACTTGCCTCCTTTGACCAAGCCTCTACTACATCTGTAAAAGAGTCCTGGGAGGGTGAGTTGGGTGTAGACATATCTGACAGTAAGTGGAGGGACATTCTTCGTTTGGTGCAAACCTCATCTATCTGTGCTAGGCACGGTCTAATGCAGTGTAAGGTGCTCCACAGGGCTCACTTTACCAATGCTAAACTAGCCAAAATATTTCCTCTTAGAAGCGATGCCTGTAACAGATGCAAGCAATCTCCAGCCAATCACACGCATATGTTTTGGTCATGCCCCAGCCTGAATGCATTCTGGTCTAGTATTTTCAAAACCCTTGAACAGGTCCTTAACACACCCATACCCCTTAACCCTCTAACTGCCTTGTTCGGCATCCCCCCAACACAGAACATTCCCACCACGACCCAGCGGGTCATCGCCTTCACAACCCTGCTGGCCAGGCGTTCCATTCTTCTGAAGTGGAAGCACGTTTCCCCGCCCACACATGACAGGTGGATACAGGAACTATTACAGTGTATTAATCTCGAAAAGATACGATTTTCACTTCAAGGATCCCTGACACTCTTTCATAAGACCTGGACTCCCTTACTACTGCTAATCAATGACCTGACAATCAACCCTGATGCTGATGAGTTGTGAATGAACCCGGTGGGGGGGGGGGGGGGAAGAGACCTTCACTTCCCCCTTTCCTTATCTCCCTAATATCTCGACCATTGCTTTGTTTGTCTTCTCTGTTTCCTCATGTAACTTGCAGTACCATTATTTCCCTGGTATTTATTTTTACTGACTAAAAACATGAAGAAGCATCTGTATTTTTATGTAATTTTCAGTTATTGGTCTTCGTATTTCATGTCATTTTTATCCCCTTTTATTTTTTTTATTATTATTTTTTTTATGTTGGTGTTTTGTAACTTTTTGATTGATGTCTTGTTTATAATGTGATCATAGCCCATAGGGTTGAGGGTGGGGGGGTGGGGTAACTATTTAGTCTTCCTACAGACCATCTTCTCTACGTGTGTACCTAATGTATTGCAACTGTGATGTCTGTCAAAAAGCCAATAAAAAGATTTTGAAAAAAAAAAAAGAAAAAAAAGAAAAAGGCCCTTTCGGTTTTAGCACCGAAAAAATATCACCGAATGTCAGAGAACAGGGTTACGTTGATTATACTCCGCATATTTGTCCGGGTGTTTTGATTTCAAGTGGTGGAGTAATCCCGAAGTGGTGAAAGTCTTTGCAGTTACACCCCCTCGAGAAATGTCAGCTGAATATGTTTTACAAATCGCAATCCGCGCCTCTCTCTCTGATATTTTTAAATATCTCCAAGCGGAAGACATGTTGGCTGTGAGCCAGCCGCGAGCATGGTCGCGCGCCGTGCTTGTCACCGCGTTTTGATTACGTCACCACAACAACACGTTAGGTTACCAAACTTATAGGTGCATTTGTTGTTGTTGAAGGCCTGGCTGTTACAGTCTTTATTTACACTATTTTGCTGCAGGCCTACTGGCCTAGATGTTTATGCAGTTTTAAAGCACCTTGGCTTTGTTCTGAATGCACTTTGTTGTAGTTATCCTACAGAGAAAAGAAAATGCACTTGACTTGGAATTAATGTACTGTAATGCATTCAAAAGTGCTGAATAAATGTTTTATGGACCCATAATAGTGATTATTATTTAAGTTAAGTTTTGCCATAATCATGTCTTTTTCCATAATCAGGTAGCTCAACAACATTGGTAAATAATGTATACATTATATATATATATATATATATATATATATATTTCTATTAATCATTTTCGGCCTTTCGGCATTTGGTTTTCGGCCAACTGTTTTCCTATTTTCGGTATCGGTCACCTCTAATCATTATGGTATTACTATTTCGGCGATTAGATCAAATATAAATTATATTTTATGCAACTTTAGTTACATTTCCATGACTTTTCCAAAACTTTGGGGAAAATATTGTTTTCCATAACTTTTCCAGGGCCTGAAATTAGCATTTTGAATTTCCATGACTTTTCCAGGTTTTTAATGACCAAAAGAACCTTGTAACTTGGGTGCTGAATGAAAAAAATCATTCATTCTTATTAATCGTATTTGATATTTATCGCTGATTTAAACAATGGATGAAAACATTATTTTTTCAGAATGTTCCATTGGTGATGACAAAGCAACATGGGTTTTAGGAATAAGCCGGCCTATAAGGTAACAAGTGGACAACTTTTAGTTAAACCAACTTTACACAAGTGTTCAGTCAAGTGCGATTTAGCCCAGAAAAAGGTTCACAGTCTCTTATACCCAAAGTCATTTGCAGATAAGTCTCAGACCAAGACAATATGTCAAAAGTCCAGACCCAGAGGATAGAATACCATATCAAGGTGGACCAGCCATGGAGCAGCAGATCCTTAAGAGGGACTCTGAGTCCTGGATCTCAACAAGGAAAAGGATGGTCTCTCTGTCAAACTCAAAGAGCCCAGGAACCTGCTGCAGAGAGACCAAGGTGATCCCCAAATAAACACAACCATTAAAACAGCGCATCTTATGAATAAACAATCAAGTACAGATACAACCAAATGATCCGCTCTAAACATTCATAAAGCCAAAAAAAATATTATATGTCAATCAATTCCTTGAAAATAAACAGCACACTTTAAAAATAGCCTACATAAAAATACGGTATTAAAATAAATACTGTATTTGTACCGTATTATTTTGTGTGTGTTTTCACGCACACGCACGCACACGCACGCAAACACACACACACACACACACACACACAAAAAGCAAAAGGAAACAAATTACTTCCTCTTGCATTACATTTGACAGCCACTTCATAATCTTTCTCTAACCCCCCCCCCCCCCCCCTTCAAACACTTTTGTGTGTTTCATCTCAACAGTTATTCAAAATATGTTTCTTTACATTTATAGCAAAGATACATGTAAATTATTGGCAAAAATACACATGTAACATTCACAAGTGTTGAGGACATCCTGATCGGTCCATGCGTCTTCTGTTACTCTGCAGATATGAGCAGAACTAAAAGACTCTCATTATTTACTCAAACACTTCACAGCAGTTTGCTCTTGGCTTGAAAGGGGATAATGCCTGTTGACTCAATTAAGGCCGATTAAACTCTTTGACAGCACTTGTTTTCCTGCTAAATTTAACAACCTGAACATTACCAGCTCCTGTTACCAGCTCCTGTTTCTCAGATAGAGCTTTTACAGTCAGGATGTGGTGCAGTAGGTGTTAAAACAGAATCAATCACCCAGACTTCTCAGAAGCAGAAGCTCCACCACACTACTATCTAGGATGCCAGCATTTGAATAAACCCAACACGCACTACAAATCTATGCAAAATGGGAAATCCCCTGGTCCGGACGGCTTCACAGTCGAATTCTACAAAGCATATTCGTCTCTTTTGGCACCAATTCTAGCAAGGATGTATAATGATTCCCTTAAAGAAGGCAGATTACCTCAAACCCTGTCCATGGCATCCATCTCTCTACTATTGAAGAAGGATAAAGATCCTACTCTCTGTGGCAGCTACAGACCAATTTCTCTCCTAAATGTTGATTGTAAAATACTGGCTAAGATTTTGTCCCTCCGCCTCCAACTCGTGATACCTTCTATAGTTCCGCTTGAAACACTTTTGTGTGTTTCATCTCAACAGTTATTCAAAATATGTTTCTTTACATTTATAGCAAAGATACATGTAAATTATTGGCAAAAATACACATGTAACATTCACAAGTGTTGAGGACATCCTGATCGGTCCATGCGTCTTCTGTTACTCTGCAGATATGAGCAGAACTAAAAGACTCTCATTATTTACTCAAACACTTCACAGCAGTTTGCTCTTGGCTTGAAAGGGGATAATGCCTGTTGACTCAATTAAGGCCGATTAAACTCTTTGACAGCACTTGTTTTCCTGCTAAATTTAACAACCTGAACATTACCAGCTCCTGTTACCAGCTCCTGTTTCTCAGATAGAGCTTTTACAGTCAGGATGTGGTGCAGTAGGTGTTAAAACAGAATCAATCACCCAGACTTCTCAGAAGCAGAAGCTCCACCACACTACTATCTAGGATGCCAGCATTTGAATAAACCCAACACGCACTACAACCTCAAAAGCGGCTGGGAATCAGGCTTTGCAGTCTAGAGTTGCAAAAACAGAAGATGACTTTATACATACATTAAGTCACAATACTTAACACGCAACAACATGCTCATTGCTTTCTTTTTGCAATGGTCCTTCCCGGTGTCTTTTATAGGTCTCCTGTCCACCACATTAGTTTCTAAGCAGATCTTGTATAATACAACCTTTTGTTCAAACTACAGAACCTCCCGGGGCCTCTGTCCATGTGGACAATGCAACACACTGCCGGTCAACATGCTACACATGTGGTCTGGCGGTCCAGCTGCCACAGTCTGCCAGTCACAGCTCTGATTAAAAGGCCTGTTTAACCGCTAATCACTACTCCTACAGCAATTTATCCTCAATGCTGTAGAAACAGTCCCATAAACTGCCTGTTTACTGATTCAAAACCACAGCCAACTCCATTTCCTGAAGAGCACAACAGCATGTGGTCTACAGGATTTGAGTTAAAGCATCTTCAATCTCATGAATCGAGCCTGTTTTGAGCACTCAGTATTTCAAAGTAACTTAGTTGTGTTTATTAAGGGGGTTGATAATACAGTGGTCTTTAAACCAGCTGTGCAGGTTTTGCTGCTGGAACTTTAATATTAATATTAAAATAAGTTTTAAGTGATACATCTCAGGTTGAATCAAAGTTGTTTTGTTGTAGGGATCCTATGCTGAGGTGCCTGGTAATGGGTCATCTGGAATATTCACATCAGGGACCAAAGGAGTCAAGCTACAAAGCAATGTCTTTGATGCAGTAATTGTGCTATTATCTATATAATCAAGAATTAAGGGATTCAAGGAATTATATAATAAACCCATAAACATTGAAAAGCAACATTGAAAATATTCGCAGCTGTTATAACCATGGGCCCTTCCCTAAAGACTTCAATGGTGTGTGAGAGTTCTGATAAGGCTGCCATGTTGTGTTCAGGGCAGAAAAGGGCCAAACAACTGGTCTCTAAGCACAGAGGAAATGAGGCTTATCAATCTAAACATTGAGAAACTGCAGAACATTTTAAAACAAATGGCCCATGGTTTAACAGCAATTAGTTGGCTGTTAAAATAACCACAGCCATATGCTGCAATATGATGTTGTTATCTAAATTCTGATAAAAGGAGTAAAGAAAACACGCTCATCTCAGAAAGCCAGTTGACTTTATTGAAATCCAAAATAAAAGAGTTGCCTGTATAACAGTTACTAAGTTAATGAAGCAGCTTTTGTAACTAGACATGCAGCCAAATGAAGTCAGCTTTTACAACAGTCTACAGTAAAATTATCTTAGGAACATATTTCTTTACTTGTATAACAAAAACACATGCCACTTCTTTAAATAAAATATGTAAGAAAGGTTGTTTGTTTTTTTGCCACCACCCACTAGTTCAGACATGTGTTAGTTTCCTAATGTAACTACGAAATTGACTAGTGACAAGTCTGAGTGGATCTTAAAAAAGGGGCAAGTCCACACCTGAACTACCAGACTTTGATATTATAGGAGGTGGTGCCCTCTGGTGGATAATTAAAATACTTTTATCTAAACAAAAGAGATAATATCATTCCTGCACCATGCTGTGCTATGGGTTGGTGGACTCAATACCATAAATAATCATGCATCACAACTTTAAGACATATTGAAGAAACATTTGTAGTGTTAGTATACTGTTGATGTGTACATAGGAAATGAAATAAGCACCTGCACAGTTACATTTAGGTCACCTGCCACCATGGTAGATGTAGTTAAATAAAGAAATATTACTTTGAAAAAAGCAATTACTAAATGAAAATTAGGGCCATATGATATATATTCTATATTAATAGTGTCTAGTACCGTTAGCAGATAAAAAGATTCAATGGCTGGTAAAAAATGTTCTACACCTGCCACTGTTTGACAAAATCATTGTAAAACAAAAAAATGTATATAAAGACTATTTATTTTATTGTTTATAAATGTAATTTAGGCCAAAGAATGTTTGACCGTGGTTAATGTTAATTTTGAAATGCAAAACCTCACAAAATGATTATTTCATGTACAAACATGATGGGTTTTTTGGAAATTAAAACACCTATCTTTCTCAATAAATGTAGACTTTGGGATATAGCAACCCTCTGGAGTTATTACGCAGCCCAAAAAGGAATCTTATTCTACAGATTTATAATGATAATTGTAGTAGTGTAGCCTAATTTGTATTTACCACAGTGCAGCAATACCAGGTTTAAACAGAACAGAATAGACGTGCAAGAAAAATAAAGACTTGCTGCATTTAAATGTTGATTTAGAACTTGGTATAACCAAAAATATGAGATACTATACTGTCCGGACACACTTACATTGTGGAACTGTAAAATACCAGACTCATTTGAATACAAATGTATGCACACAGATGTAAATATGGTCTCTTAATAAAACAAAACAACAATGTTATATGAACAGTTTGTAAGAAGATTGTTCTCTTTGGCAATACATTCTTATGCAGATTACTTTATGTTCTGGAAAACACAAATATATATTGTTGTAACATTGGTTTTCAACATTCCATGCTAAAGGAACTAAACGTTTCCATTGGTAAGAACTTTGATGTGGAAGAATACGAAAGTGAATGTGTTTTAGATCAAATAGGGAAAGTGACCTGCTCTGGTTGTGGGACGTGCAGCCTCAGTTGGCCTGTCAGACAGAGGCCAGTCTCTGTCTGATCAACTGGTTCTCCTCCAGCATCTTGGAGATGGTCCTGAGAACGGCAAGCTTGGCCTATTCAGGACAGGGTGATGCATTCCAGGGAAAAGAAGGTGTGGGTAAAAAAGATGTTGGTACTTTGGTTCACGGATACTGTTTTGGCCAATTATGCAAAAAGTAATGTTCAAAGGCCACTTAGTCTAGGAGGCGAATTTGAGTATTAACTCGCGTATGTTGAAGAACTCCAAATATCTTGCTCGTTCCATTCAAGTGCTTTATTAGGAGGTTCAATGGATCAGCTGGCGGCCCACTGCCGACTTGCAACTTTTGCACGGTATTTAAACAAACAAATCCAACAGTCGCACGGATGTGTGCGGTCAAAAACCTGTTCCAACTTCCTCTCTAGACTTCCTGCTGTGTCACGCTGGCAGCGTCATTTATACCTGAGCACGCTACTAAATTCTGCTTTCTATAAATAATAACAAAACATAAAACTAGAGCTGTCCATAAGCAAAATACAACATTACAAAAACAGTATAATTCATGTTCAATTGGCTCACCAAACCATCATTAATTACCATAACACAATGTGCCTAAATGGCTCTTACAGATACTGAGGATACAATGTAAATGTGTGTCTCTACTGTATGGTGGATGAGGAGTTTCTGATCAGCTGACTTGTTACCAAGACTTTTCAACGCAAATTGTTTGACTTATGTCATAATAGAAAAGAAGAAGAAGAAAAGCACAGGAGTTTACTGCTTACATTTAACAATCACTCAATAGTCTCACTAAGTCATGCCAGGCAGCCATTATTGTTTTTCCTATTCATACCTGTGGACTTCCTACTCTGAAATGTCTTCTATGAAAAAGGACTATGGATGTAATCAAACTCACTTTGACTTGTATTGGCTAGTATTAAAGTACCAGTATTGAAATTCAAAACTGAATCAACATCTTGTGTTATCTTTACGAATATCTTTGCACAAACAAATATCACACGTGTGTGTGCTGGTTATCGAAGACAATGATTAGCCTCTAGATAGTTTACGTCTGGTGATTCAAAATGAATTGATTGCGGCACACAAGATTAATGTTTGACTCCAAGTAGATTCAATATACAGCAAAGCTCAAAATAAACGGTAAGGGCCCGTAATAATGCTCATGTTTATCTTTATGAGTAGGACACACCTCCTAACCTTTCGAGGTTCGTCACCAATACACTTATTATCTACAATTCAATATGAGTTCAACACCATTTTACCTTAAAAGGTTTTTAGTATATTTCTTTTTTTTTCTTGAATGTCTTCTCCTATGCACATTATGTATAGTTTTTAAAGAGCCTACCTTTTCCTTCTCGTTTAATTCTCTGCTGGTGGGTCTTTGGGAGAAGAAGAAAACATCTCTAACCATCGAGTCAGAATTAGTTCCAGCGCCTGAAAAACAAAGTAAATGTTAAAATGAGGCTTCTGCTTACTACCCACAATAAACCATCTCTTAGCTTATTTAGGCTTAGCTTTGACAATTTAGACGAAGCGGGTCTGTGTTTGATTATTTTTTTCTAGCTACACGCCTTTGCTTGAGATAATTTAAACCACAGTCATCCAGTTTGATGACTTTGACCTTTAGAAGGACATCTGAAAAGGTTTTAGTGATAATAAAAATAACAGCCCTGCTTTCAAACAGAATTAACTCTCAGGCTTCACACAATAACTGATGAAAACAATTGAAGCAGGGCCTGTGCAGCACCAGCAGTACAACATTTAAACCAAATGTTATAATATATTATTCTTTGCAAAGTAGTTTGTTGCGGATTTAGGAGACTGTACTGAACTGCAATGGTCCTCAGCCTTTTTCAGTGTGTGACATCTTACAATTCTGACCCCCAACACTACAGGTCACAGCCTTTGTGTAAACATTATATATAATAGTCTAACCAAAGTGTTGCCTCTCCTCTCAGTTTGTCTTACCTTGCTGATTCAGTGGCCAACAAATGTAGCCAGCAGTAAAAAATAAATAAAATGTGCAGGTACAATGCCCATAGATTACAACAGTGGTTCTCAAACTTTTTCTGTCATTCCCCACTTTGAACAGGTGGGCCTTTTCAAGCCCCACCTGTTCTTCATCGCTCCAATAAAATGGTAGGCCAAACTTAAAATTGTCAAATGTATAGTTCTATAACAGGGGTCTCCAACCTTTTTTAGGATGAGTTATACTTTCAAAAAATAAAACAAGTCGTGAGCTACTTTTACTCCTCTTTTTTTTGTTTTTTTGCAGTGTATATATTTAGCACATTTGAACATTATTATATGCCACCTTTAACCTTTGTCTGCTGTTTGGGTCTGTGGGACCCGTTTTTCAATGTTTACTAAAAGAAAATGTATGCAATTGAATTATTTTAACCTGCTTTATTTGGTGGTGGACGTCACATCCTCTAGGGGGGTCCGGGGGCATGCACCCCCAAGAAGATTTTTTTTTAATGTTGAAGTTAAATGCATCAATCTGGTGCACTTTGAGCTAGGGCTGCTCAATTCATCGTATTTTAATCGCAATTACGATTTTGGCTTGCAACGGTTATGAAAACAACATAATCGAAATAAAACTATTTTATTTTTTTTAAATAGGTTTTTCAGTCGAATTATACTTAAAGTTCAGGGTAATCAACTGTTAAAAACATACTTTTCAAATTATTTTCTTCAATAAATTGATGTTTTCAAAGTAAATGGTTAATCGTTTTTAATAATCGTGATATCAATTATTGACCCTAATAATCGAGATTATGATTTTTGCCATAATCGAGCAGCCCTACTTTGAGCCAAACATGAATTTATGGACACAGCTCTCAACACTCAGATGAAAGGGAGCTGTATACTTTTCAATAATCCATACATCTTTAGAATATGATCACAACAAATCATTTAAACTTGTTTATTCTTATCTTATGTTACCTAGTTAGGATTCTTTCTTTTTATTTATGCATATTTTACTAATCCCTCCCCTTTTAAACTTTTTAATGTCCTATAGTACACATTGGAATGATTTCTTACTTTATTTTTTACAACTTTATTAAATAGATAAAGGTTTGCTCTCTCTCTCTTGCTCTTTCGCTCTCGCTCCACATTGCTTTTCTTCCCGACTGCAACGCTGTTGTGTGTGTCTGTGAGAGCGTTTCACATGTGTGTATGAGAGATTTTTACCAGAGCCTGTCTCTGAGGGCCTAAGATATTCTACAAAATAATGTTTAAAAACATTAAAACAAATTATATTTTTCTTTATATATATTTTTTAAATATGTTTTTAGTAATATTTTTCATTAGTTTTACCAAAAATAACTTGATTAAATTGTATTTAAAATAACATTTCCAAAGAAATAAATCCTTTGAATCTGCCTATTCAGTTTCTGTTTGAATGTGAAGGGTTAAATGAAAGAAGCTCGTCTCTGCGAGGTGAAGACAGGAGCTGTTGGACGTCCAGCTATGAATTCACAGAGGGCCCAGCTATAGTAACTGAACGAGAGTAATGTCAAATGACAGTACAATTGACCAATCATATCTTCCCTCTAAATGGGTGGGCTTTATTATCGCGGACTTTATGACAAGTTCCGCCCGCTGTGAAACTTTTCTTGTTTCCATAGCAACAACAACTGTCAACAGCCTTAACTCGCCTTCAAAATAAAAGCATGCCAAATTACACAAATTGGGTTATTTACAGGTGTTGCTTTGTGTGGTAGAGGGTCGCTGTCATTGATGCGTTTTGCACCCCGGGCGGGCCGTTGTTTTGATATTCCACCAGTGGGAAAAAAAAAAAATAATAATAATAATTAAAAAATATATATATATATATATATATTTTGTATTTCGCGACCCACCTATCACATCTCTGCGCCCCACCAGTGGGGCGTGCCCCACACTTTGAGAAACGCTGGATTACCATAAGTACTCCGATCTTGTAAAAGTAGAAATACCAAAATGTAGGAATACCCCGTAATAATTAAAAGTCCTGAATTGAATTGTACTAAAGTCAATGTACAACAGTATTGGCATCTACATATACCTAAAGTACCATAAGTAAAAGTACTCACTATGCAGATTTCAGAATAATATATATTACATGTTTTTTATAATAACTATTGATGCATACTATATTATAATTATTGATGCATACTAGACAGAGTTATTGATGCATACTAGACAGAGTGTTATCAAAGCTGGTAAAGGAGGAACTCATTTTAGTTGACTGTATTCACTGCTGGGTAAAATGTGAAAATAATCCAGGTGTAACTAAAGTCTTATTTAAGTCTTGTTCATGTGTTTTATCATTAAAGTAACAAAAATGACCTACATACATGTAGTGAAGCAAAAGTAAAAAATGTTCCTCTAATGTTAGTGGAGTAGAAGTACAAAGTAAAAAATTGAAATTAAAGTACTCATACCACCGAATATAATCAGTGTATCTACCAAATCTAACAATTGGACGGTAGATACACGGATTGAATATGACTTGAGTAAATGTACTTAGTTGCATTTCACCACTGATAACCTCTCAGATTCTTAGAACTTGACACTATATTATGCTTCCTGGTTCACAAACAACACAGATGCTGCTAACTAGCTAGCTAGCGTTACGGCTAACCTTGCTAACTTGAGCTAACCATGTTTAAGCTAACATTGGGAGCAACATTACCTCCTCCGATAACGGTGCTCTGGGTTTTATTTGTGGCGTCCTCTTTCATCCATTGTTTCTTTTTGTTCTTCTCTGGCCTCGTGTTGGACAAAGTGCTGTTATTGACTCTTTGCAATTTAACTTTTAAAAATAGTCGAGTTTTTTCATCAATGACGTTGTCCCTCTTGTTCCCGCGCTTGATCCGAGAGGGGAGCTCAGTCCGGCCCGGGGTCTGGTCCGGTTGTGTTTCATCTTTTTGACTGGAGCCCAGCTGTGAGCCAAAGTGGGGCACATATATTGACCTAACAGGTAACATGTTTTCCCCTCTAAACTCTACTTTAAAGTTTAATGGAAGGTATCAGCTTGACCAACTGTCAGGATTTATTTATTTGCCTGTCGCGCTGTCAGCCAGCAGGTGACAGTATCCGGGTACTAAAGACACATTTATGTGAGTCAAATTGCTAGATTGCTACGCATCGCATGTAAATTGAACCCATCAGTGGTAACAGGGGCGCAGATAGTGGGCGTGGGGGGGATACGTCCCAACCAATTTCATAGGGACACTGATCCGTCCCCCACATTAAAAAATATATATATATAGATATTTTTGTTATTTGTTCACATGATCGTTGTAATATGCATATGTAATATATAGACAACTTTTACTTATTATTAATTGTTATTCCTCTAAATTGTTATTTCCTCAAACACCTTAATAAATTGTCTTCCTTGCACTTAAAGGTAAATACCAATTCATTTGTTAAACCATATACATACTTACATTGTATTGTATTTTATCTTGAAACAGTTCATATTTGAGCTTACGGTTAATGTTACTTATGATTGTAAAACATATAGTAAAACAAATAGTCAGTACATATTGTGAAAATCATTTTTCTCAGTTTCGTCCCCCCCCTTTAAAAATCTCACCTGCGCCCCTTGGTAGAATGTAACTAAGTTGTAACTAAGTACATTTACTCAAGTGCTGTATTTAAGTAAAAATTAAAGGTACGGAACTTTACTTGAGTATGTTCACATTATGCTACTTACACTTTTACTCCATTACATTTTGCAGGCAAATAATGTACCTTTTACTTCATTATATTTATGTGAGAGTAGTTACATTGATGACTGTGGTTATTAATGCAAAAATATAAATCAACTAATACTTTATTAATTAGTACAGTAAATAGAGTATCTCATACTAACCAAACTTTTACCAAATGCAAGCGATGAACAACTACATTTAAGTATCTTTAAATATTAGTTAAATACACTTATTTGATGTATTTGGTATTTAAAATGGCCATTGTCCATAATGAGTATTGTTACTTTTGGTACTTGAAGTATATTTTGACAATAATTTTTTTTTTTTACTTAATTAAGTACACTTTTGAATGCAGAACTTTAGGTATTTGTATACTGTAGTAATGCTACTTTTACTTAAGTATATACTCTGAATACTTATTCCACCTATAGTACCCATAAACTGATATGAAAAGCCTAAGGTACGTTTACAACCTAAGAAATATAATGAGCTTTCCGAAGAAGCAGTAGTTAAGGAAGAACTCACATAGTCTTACCTTTAGGAAAAATATCTTAGCAGTCTTTAATTACTATTATGTATGTCAAGTATTACAGCAAAACTAGCCGCCAGAAAAATTATACTATTATAGTTCTGATGCATTAACGTTGGAAAGGGTGCTGCTACTCTTACATTTTTATATACAACTGTAGTGCATCACATGTCATAGTTAATCAATTTATGCATCTTAATAGGTCATGGGAATGTGACGTCATCAACGGCGAGTCATCCATCTTGGGAGGATACCAGCGAACTTAACCTATTCACTTAACCTGTATGCAGACCAATTAGCGTTACTTTCCACTTTAAACCTTTTAAACATCAGTCTCAGTCAGTAATAGACACCGTTATGATGCTAGCTGTAACAGCCAGTTTACTAAAAGTGTTGAGAAAAGCTAAAATACAGTAACACATACCACCTCACCAGGGATTCGATATTAACCATCAAATGCCGCAGTTTGCAAAAATGGTAATTTATGTATGCATGATGAGCAGATGTTGGGCATGCTTTATTAATTTTGGATGGAATGCAGCCGACAAATGACAGGCGACTGCTGTTAGGTATTAATGACTGCCATCATTGCTATAGACTCTATCCTCCTAAAATGGCTGCAATGCCCCAGAATGCACTGTGGTTCCCAGTCCCCATACAACATCTACAAAAAAAATCTTGATTCAAAATGCCTTTAATAGAAAACATTGTATCCATTTTCGATATTAAGTTGAATTATATTTATGTGTATAAGGGTTATAAAATCTCATGACCTTTTGTCACGTATGGGTATACTTTTATTGTATTGAAAATACTTCCTTTTATTAGACTGGAAAATGTTTGTTGGTACAGAAGACAGAGGGCTTAGGGTAACTAGGCGCTCACCATGGCCTAAAATAAACCTCCGCCTATAAATACCACTAACCTAATTAAACACCACCCACCAGATGTGCCCCAAAATGGCTGTCACACAACAATGGCATCAGGTGTTAGATTCCCATTTACTATAAAACATCCCCTGCAAAAATCTATTTAAAGAGCCTTTCTGAATATACTGAAATTAAAAGAGTACCTTTTTTTTGTGAATCAACTCTAGGCGTGTAATTCTTCCTCACAGCTGTTTTATTCGTTCAACAACTCACATTACAAATACTTCAAATGTATGCATACAGTTACAAACAGTTGGCAGCAAATGAATATATGACATTAGATTTTTGTTTTACTTCAATACTACAAACCAACTATAAAAACTGACGTCTGTATTGTAGCGTAAATTAATCAGGAAGAAAATATAAAAATTGGAACTTACATATAAATGTGAAATGACTTAATAAAAATCAAAATGATATCAGGTAAAAAAAAGTTAATAAATATAACCTTCCCAGCATAAAATTAAAAACTATTGAAATGTTGCAATCAAGTAATACTAACTGACATAATCAATATTCTTTTCATCTGAAAATGTGGAGCACAATACAGCAATTAGAAAAACTAGACACATCAACGAGTTTAACACATCACCCCAAAAATATAACAAAAATCTGATCAAAATGATAGTTATACATTTCAATTGAAAATATAGCAAATGCTAAATACATTATCGACCTAGTATATACAATGTTTTCAATCACAGTAGCATGGTAGTAGCAAAATAAGTAAATAAGCACAAAACTAATGTTTAAAAATAAATTCAGGTATAAATTAGTTTTTTTTTTCCTTGCAGACATCAGCATGAACAATAGGAAACAAATAATGTGTAAATGACTGCATGATTTATATGGATTAAATGACTTACACTGCGGAGACTTGTTTCTGGAAAGAATAAGTATTGCACATAATGGCTCAAAGTTAACTTGCAACATTAAATCACATTCAGGTTATGTCCCAAAGCATGCCACATCACAAAGGGGGTCAAGTGATCAAGTCTCCATACCTATGTCCTACTGAGTGTCCTCTACATTACAAAACGCATCCAAAGTGTTGTCACTGTGTAGATTGCATAAACATCATGTCTGTGTAAGGAAGGCAGACTCCATCATGTAAAGAGAGGCTACAAGAGAGGTGATCTCAAAGAGATAAGGACAAAAAAAAAGTTAAAAAGGAGATCTAGTGCATTACATTAGGTCCTGCATTAACACTAGCCATGTTATTTCTGTATTACATTATGCATGCCAAGAATAAGTAGAACTTACAGGCAGTCCCAGAAAGAGGATCTAAATATTCAAACAGATGATATCCACTCCGGTGATAGAAGGGAAGATTTCACATTGACCAAAGCCAAAACATTTACCCTATTTATAATCTTATTGAATACACCTAGGAGAGAAATATCAGAATATATTTTCAAGACTATCAAAATCAGTTTAGAAAGGTCTTGTCATGCCTTAGGATCCTGTAATTATGTTTATAAGGACAGAGGAGAATCCATATATGACTGGCTACAGATAGCCTTTTTTTTTTTTTTATCTACAGAATCACACCGATGCACCAGACAATTTTCAGATTTACCAGCACTTAAATATATAAAAGCTAATTGAAAATTATATTAATATCATTCATTTTCTTTTTTAAATTAAGTTTACCATAAATGCAGATCTCTTAGTAACAAAGGTACAAAATTATTTTTCACCAAGTGAAAAAAATGAGGTATTGCAAAAGGAGTTCTCCCATCTGTGAAAAATGTGCCTAAAATGACTATTGAAAAAAATATTTAGAAAAGTAGTGCATAATAAATGTATATATGTTCATGACAAAATAATCAGCTATAAAACACTGTACAAAAATCAGCAGGCCATGTATAAAATAATATCTTTATCTCTGTGACAGCAAATTCTAGCTACTACCATATCCAACCACAACACTTGTGATAGAAGCTCCAGTCATGGTAGAGCGTGCAGTGGTACACCATGAGGACAGCTCAGGGAGACTGGACTGTGCATTCCCATTAGTTTGTACTACATTAGCATGTTAGCTTCCAGTGCTAATATCCCTGACAATATAAAGTGAGCAAATACTACTGCCAATACCTGAGCCCTGAGGGCTGTGTCTTTATTAGCCGACACTCACAAACCGAAACTCCAGACAACGCCAGCCTTTCCTCCGCCGAGTGACAAGAGGACACAACATTATCCTGAAAAACCCTCAGATCAACATCTGCTTTTGATGATGCGTTTTAGGCCAATCTTTGGTTTGCCCTTTCTGGTTACAAAGTGTCGACTTTTAAACCTAAACCTAAAAACTCATGCCAGCAATCGAAACACGTGTGCCAGACTGAGGGGAGATTTTGTTTTGTGACGTGGCCAGATGCTATACACTGAGCTTCTTGGAAAACTCAATCGTACGACCGTGTGAAACGGCTTTCCTCCTCTCTTCAACCCAACCATTTTCACTCAACCTTTGGTAAATGGTACAGTTGTTTTCTAATCCTGCAAGCGAAAAGTAAGAAAATGCACCCTTCTTAAACTCAACTTCCATAGTTAGTATACTGATTTAGGTATGATGAACCTCACTAAAATTTGATGTTACTCTTGACAACAAATGTAAGCAGCTTTGCCAGCTAACACGAAAAGAAAGTACAGTCAAGTCAGAAAACATCTAAATCCAAATCTAATGCATCAATATGCTCATGCACACTTAAAGTCAAAACATAAATGGGATTTCACTCTCTTCTTAGCAGTTACTTCTTTTAGAAGGCCCAATTAAAATAAAATAAAAAATAAATTATGTTTTTTTTTTTTTAACTTAAAAGAAAAGTGCATTCATTTTTCATATCATAGCCCGTACCCCTTCCCTTACTACCCCTTTCTCTCAATCCCCCTCCGATCCTGCATCTTCTCCCTCCCTTGCCCTTTCGCCTCAGTTCCAGCGAAAGGAGATGTGTCTCGGCCGGTCGCCTCCCTCCTTCACCAGCGGCTTGTGGAACTCGCGGCCGGCCCGGGAATGGATGGCTGCCCAGCAGTACTCACAGTAGTACTGCAGACAGGTCACGTTGGCGCAGAAGAAAGGAGCAAACTTCCCCCCGCAGCGGGTGCCCTGGCACTCATCACACAGCTGGTCGTCCAGGACATATGGCTTCACTTCCACCTGAGAAACAGAGATGAAATGGAGGACAGAAAAGCTGTGTTAAAATGGAGGTTGAGAAAAGTCTGAATGCATGCACAGCAGCATGTCAGATAGGTTTAGATAAATATTTAATGACCTTCCACATTTTTACAGACCTGAATAGGAGATGGACTCACCCGTTTATCAATCTCCCCGTGCTGCAGTTGAACAAATCGGGCACTAATGGCTGCAATGTAGCTTTGCTGATTGGAGAAGGCTACTCGGCCCGCCCCTTTTGGATACTTAAGTTCAGGGTCTGTGTCTATCCCAGCGTAACACACTCCCCCATACAGACGGTCCATGATCATGGCGAGCTCCACTGGAAGAGCAATACAAAACGTGTGTTATTGGGATCAGAACCACTGCGAAACTGCACAACATTTAGGGGTCACAGCACACACGTACCTGCACGTAGGGGACGGGGGACACCTCCTACAAAGATAGTTTTCCTCGGGTCCAATGGCTGAGAGCCGTCCATTACAAAGTCACTGTCGTTCAGGTTCCAGGGCCGGATCTGGACCTGCAAAAATCAAGACCAAGAAAACAATCTTCCTCAGTTGGGCTCTAGTCATCCATTTTGGATTGTAAAAAAGGAAAGTGGGTTGCAGCTCATGTAATATGTATTGAAACCTTCCTTTGGTTCTATTTCACTGCTTTTGCAGGATGTTGTTGTTGCGGAGGATACTTTAAGGAAGCTTCTAGAATGAGGATACAGTAAATGCACCAACTTGTGAAGTCAATACGTTTCGCTTTTCTCTCCTTTTGTGCCGTTAGCAGAATACTGAAACATCTACATAAAAGTAAACTGAAAAAATCTAAATGAACGTTACAGTTGAAAGTACTTCCAATGCTCACAATCACTGGATCCTTCACATGTGTACCAATCTATTTTTCAATCATATGTTGCACTAAAAATGAGCAGTGCACTTAAAGTATGTATCAGATGGATTACCACTGTGAAGTCCTCATTTGGGCAAACAAAATAAAGAGATCCTTTCTGAGATACAATGACCAGCCACACTAAACTACACCATTTGTGCGAGTCTGCTTTTGCTGAACAGGACAGATAACAAGCATAAAATATTAAACAGTATAACCGACTCACAGGCTTGTCTTTGATGGTGGGACTGGAGACACACAGGTAAAGCTTGCCATCCTCCTGAATGCAGGCATCAATCAGGGCCTGCACAGAGCTCTCGTCTTGAAACAGCAGGAATGCATATCCTGGAAAGGTTGGACAAACAGAATAATGAGTGTGTATAACGAGCAACTATTCATCATCACACTGCTGTTGAGTCAACATGCTGGCAGAAATATAATGTTCAACTGGTTTGACTCACCTTTTGGTGGAAAATAGGACTTGCTCTCTGCCTTGTGAGGCCAGTCTACAAACAAGTGACCAAATCGGCGGAAACTGGCAGTAATTTCATCTGGAAAAGGAAACTCAAGACAATCAGTAATGATAATTAGTGCTGCCTTCAAGATTATGGGTGGGCAGATCAATACCAATATGTTTAGATACTAAAGATCTACATTTCTTCGGGAATATAGATTCTATAATAGTATATATTTTTTTTACTACATGTGTAATTCACCAAAGAGTGCACAACATGTAGTAAATAAACAATAAATGCATACCCTGACTTATTTAAACTGCCCACCCTTACATAAAAGCAACTTTAATATGAAAAAGTATTGACATTAGCAATTGTGGCCCTTGTGTAAACCAAATCGCCAAACCCTCGTCAAAACTAAATTATGCTTTTAGTTTCATGAAAAGGAAAACTGAAGAGAGGAACTAAAGTTGAATTAACAACATTTGTGATATGACTACATTTACATTTCAATAAATTATTGGTAATGATATTAAAATCTCCCACAAGAATTACAGGTACCATCAAAAGAAGTTCAATATTTAAGTTTGGTATAGCTTTTGATTAACAACAGTTTAGAATAGAACCACCCCCTGTAGCCAGTTACATACCTTCATCTATGTCTGGGGGGAGCCCTCCAACAAACACTTTGCGAGAATATCGCTCAACGCGTTCACCATTGAGGTGGGGGAAGCAGTGGGCTGAACCCAGGCCAGCCAGACCCTGGTCCCCAGACTCATCCTCTCCAAAAGAGCGCTCATCCTCCATGGGGAACAGAGACGAGTGACCTAGAGGAGATAACAATCTGGATTACACATATTGTTTCACCCCCAGCATGGTTATACAACAAATCTTACTCATTTGAAATAATATTAATATTACAATTAGAGGGGAATTTGATGCAAATGAATTATGTCAAGAAATGCACACAGAAGCAGCCGTGATTGCTAGTTTTGATGACACAGACAATACTACTAGGTCTTAGCAGGCAACATTGGAAGGCTTTCACGCCCTACAGAAAAATATGATTTAACCTGACACTATTTAAAGTCAAACCACTGACACTGAACAGCCAAGCAGACAAACAAAAATATAGAACCACAAGGTCATCATCAGGAGTCATCACTGATTACTAAATTCAAAATGAATGAAGGAATCAAGACATATTCACAAGCTTTACCTCGTCTTCTGCCATAACTTCTCGCTGCATGTAAAACAACACAAAACACTCTTGAAAAGACGTTTTTTGAAAAAGGCACAAAATAAGAGACAGCAAGTAAAACATTGCCAGGGCTTGAAATTAATTTATAGGATGACCAGTTCAGTGTGTGAGAGTGTATTTGATATTTACAGAGACTGAATATCCACTAAGCCAAATATGCTTTTCATCACATGTACTGTACCTATCCATTCAAAACTTTAGGAGAGATACATTCCCACTGAAATTGGAATAAATACATATTTCTGAAAGACAGCACGGCACGTAATCGTACGCCACAGTAATTAAATGCCTAATTAATCACTAATGCAATTAAACCAAAATAAAGCATACCTGCATTATCCCTATGGTTTATAGTGCTAAACTTTCAGTAATACCACATTACTTGAGAAACTCTGAATCATTAATTTTATAAATATAATTCTTATCATTTTGCATCCGAAAAGTGATGCCTGGATTTCAAATATCACTCCCAAAATAAATACAACCTACAGCATCTGTCTCTGACAGCATACTAGAGATGAAATGAATTTGCTCCCTCCCGTCTCTGAACCTCCCTGACAGCAGTATTATTTTCCTACTCCAAGAAGCCGGTCTGGTCTGGTTTCCTTTTAGTCAGCCATTTTGGTCGTGTGTCAATGTAACTACCACAGCAGTTCAGAGAGGTATAAAACTAGTAACATGACTCGAGCCATTTTATGATTTTACCACTCGTTTTATCTCAGATGTGGTCAAGTGATATCCATAGGTTTCTCTTTTGTTTTCTATTTTATGTCAGCTTATCAAACTTATCAACGTTTAAAATGTTAGTAAGACCTAGTCTATTCCTCCACATTTTTTTCCCTGCATTTGGCAGACATTAGTTCCAAGCCCTGACTTCTGCACTCCATATTTGTGTGCATGTCATTTACATACCATTCATAGGTAGAGGCCCGTCTCCTCCCTGGTGAGAGAAGTTGTAGCGTCCTACATGACAGAAACAGGAGAGGCCTCAGAACACCATTTCATGACATTTAACTCCTTCACCCTTTACATAATATTCTTTTCATCTTAATGCATCATTTTCTGTGTCTAAAGAAAAATACCATAATAGCACACAATTGGGATAATAATGAAGACGTCAGTAGAAAAATTCAATAGTGCCTCAAATGTAGTTCAGCTTATTCTTACATGTACAAAAGTGCATGTTTGCAAATCAACACATTCTAGGAAATACAATATATATTCGAAAATAGATGTGTTGCTGTAAAAAAGAAAGTACAAGAATGCACTGGCACAGATTATTATCAAATGGCTGTGATGGAAATTGAGCTTTATAAGATTGAATGGAACAAAAATGATCCGAATTGTTTTATTAATGGGAGTAAGTAAAGATGAAGGGTCTGCAAAAAGGCTGAAGGTAATTATTTTAATGAGTTACTGAGAATCTTAATTATGATACATGTAGAACAGTTGTATTTGGGACCTAAAAAGCACAATGCACGTTCAAACTGCCTTCAACACAATTAGCAAGGTGAAAATAATTTCCACTTGCTATCAAATACACACAACAAATTGCTGTATTTATGGAGAGCTATTGCTGAGGAGAAGTATCCTTTCCTCCCTTTTGGTAGTGTGGGAACCAACCTTTCAAGGAATCCTGCTCAGCCCTCATAATGTCAATCAGAGAGTTCTCCAGAGAGTGCATACTGAAACCATCAAAGGACCGTGTTCGCTCCTGCTGAAAGAGAGGAAGACAACAATTAGCCTCCTCATTTCCCACATCACCATCTGAAGCTGCAAGAGCGCTGACATAGTTTGCCATGATGCTAAAAGCTAATAAAAAGCTGCATAGATTATCCCCGTAGAGACTTCATCGGATAGCACTGTAAACAGAAAATGGAGCCCAGTATGCAACACAAAATCACCTGCATATCTCTGCAATATGAAAAAGATCTTCTTCCTGTATCCAATAGTATAAGATATAAGAATATATGCTAGTTAAGGGGCCAAAAGATATTATCCTTCCACTTAGCTAATTTCAGATCAATACAAATTCTAATTGAATAGCTGAATGTTAAACGATATATTAGCATTTGAATCAATTCAAACAACGCTGAAAAGCTTTGATATGTAATACAAAACACAAGTGAGGGTGCTTCAGTGTATCTAAATGGGTTGAGAGCATGCAAAGCTGCAGCCGAGCACAAGACTTCTAAAATCAGGACAAGAGGAAGACCATGTGATGAGGGCAGATGATAACACTGCTCTCCTTCAATGCAATGATCTAGATAAGAGCTCACATAAGCACACACAATACTTTTCAATTCATCCGTTTAGTTGGCTTAACTGTCACGCATCCCGCTTTGGTCAATGGCCTATTTGTTGTATTTGAGACAGATGAGCATGTTTAATAGGATTAACATCATTTGCCCCTCGAGGCCACACTAAAACTAAACTTTGTTCCTTTAGGCATCACACCAAGAAATTCCCTTAACACCAGCCAGAGTATTACCTGGGATTAGTGGTGCATGTTGTGAAAAAAGATCTTATTGCGATATGATCCATGATATGGAAATGAAATAATTCTAATTTTTTAGATATTTTAACCAAGTAAATATTTCTCTCCTCTGGTTTCCAGGCAGGGACATCTCTGCAGCTCCGTAATTCTTAATTCATTTCGATAAATATTTTTCCTTTAACAATTTTGTGCTTACTGCAAATTGTATCCTGCAATATGACATGCGATATGCTCACCTGGAAAGGGTAGACACTGTCACTGCGGCTCATGCTGTCCTCTACCCAGCCTTTGTGATTGAAACCAGAGCTATTCCTGGGGAACTTCTGAGAGGGAACCTGTAAAGACAGTTGGATGCGTTTCAAACATGTTTACGAAACAAATGCATCGTGTGCTATTATAACAAATATGCGAATATATTGTGTTGTTTGAGATGAGTCTACCTGATTGTTGGGGAAGGACTTCTTCAGCGGAGAAATTGAGTTAAGACCCGTCATGCCTCCACCTACCCCACGCCTGTACTCTCGGACCCCCTGCGTGCCTCCCCAGCCGCCATAACCACCGGGGCTCCAGGAGGTGGAGGTGGGAGTGGAGGGGCTCTGGTAGCTTCCCCAAGGTGAAGGGGGTTTGCTCTGGGCAGGAGTGAGGTGGGGCAGCTGGGTGAACGGTCCGGAGCGGTGGGGGTGCGGAGGGAAGGAGGGCTGGGGTGGATGAGGGCTAGCTGGGGAGCGCCGGTGCTGCTGCGGGACCCCCTGACCATGTGGGTGGTAGTGCTGGGGGTGAGGTGTGGGTGGGTGGTGCTGGGAGACGGGTCCAATCTGCGGGGAGAAACTACCTCCTGCTCCAAAGCCAGGCCCAGCGTGGTGAGAGAAGTTCTGGAACAGCAGCGGAGGCCCGTTGGCGTTTGAGCCAGTGGGCCCAAAGAACCCTCCCACGTCTTCTCCGACCACTGGAGACTGGGTGGATGGGACAGCGGGGGACCAGTTGTTAAAGCTGGTCAGGGAGGATGAGGAGGTGGATTGTGCACAGCTTGTACCCATACCCAGGCTGTCCTGGTAATCAAACCCACTCAGCACAGGGGATTCCATCCTCAGCTTCTCCTTTCCACCACTGCTCTCCAAAGAACCCTTCTCTAATGGGCCGTCTTCGGGAAGACCTCCCTCGAGCTCTCCTAGGCCTCCCCCAGCCTCCTGATGGCCCGGGGACAGGGCCTGAGGCTGGGACTGGACCTGAGACTTCTCCTGCATGTCCTGGAGGTCCAAGGCCTTGGACTTGTCTGACTCCAGAATATCATCTTGCATGTTACTGTGTTGGGCTACAGCAGGGAACAGCCAAGCACTGCCCCCATTGGTGGAGCAGGTGTTGTTTACGAAGGAAGGGGGGCTGGGGGGGTTGGAAGGGTGGTGAGGGTGCTGGGGTTGGAGGTGAGGAGGGATCCTTACAGGGAAAGCAGATTTGTTACCACTGCTGTTCTTCACCAGAACTCCGAACCCGTAGTCCCCCATTTAGGACAGCCAGTAAATCTTCAATTCACTTCTGGCTTTCACCGTCTTCTTTATTCTAATGTGTGGGCAGGGAATGGGGTAGGAATGGGTGACAATAAGCATAAGGCTGTTAGACCTCAAGTTGATCTGGCATCTAAAACAACATTTAAAAAAACAAGCCTCGCTTTAACCAGTGAATGTGCTTGGGCTGCACCCTGTCTGGTCTTGTGATACAATCAATGAGATTAAATCATTGACTCTTTAGGCCATTGGAGGCCTGGATGAAATATAACACCGGGGTAGCAGGCAGTTAACCACGGAAAACACCCAGCCTAACCAGCGCAGGCAGCTAACAGCCTGGTGAAGATTATACGCATCTAAAGGTCGTTACGCAGCTAGCAGCAAGCTAACAGCTGCTCCGCCACCTTCCATGTGCCCTTTTAATCATGCAGATCCCAGCAGTCAAATTTAAGGTACGATTATGCATTACTGTGCATCCGTGAACGCATAAGCGCTTTGGAGGCTTACAGCACGGACACTTACCGAATAATCTTCCCTTTTCAGCAATGACCTCCTCGTACGCGACCATTTAAATACAGGAAAATGTTGATGACGTCTCCTGTCTGTTCTGAATCTAGGGTAGTTCCCTTCACCGAGCCGCTAGGCTAGGATAATAGCCGATACCGCAGAGACGCTGTAGCATATTTGCAAAGCAGCTGGGAAGCCATACACGAATTACACGGCTACAACGTCCCTTCAAATGTCAGTAACCTACACGACAGCGTTACCAACTACAGCACGGCAGAGTATTACATGACATGAGTGGTTAGAAATGGTGTAAATCTCTTTAAACGACCTCGTCTGTTTCGTGTCCTGTATGTTCAATGTCACACACAGCCTACCAAACCCTGTCATCATTTTTACATCTCTAAATAACGCAACGCAACGTCGACGGTTGTTCCAACGTATCGACAAACATGTGCATTTAGTGATATGTCGGGCATAGTTACCTTCAGTTCGGCGTCATGACCTTATTGTTTAGATGTTAACATATTTTTGCGTTTTCCCTTTTTCTGCATTTCCTAGGCAGCCGGTGTAAATGGTCTCTTCTCTCTTCTCGATGACAGCTGGACCAGTCGGGAGACACTTCCGTCTATAAGCCCCGCCCACACCATCAGCCACCAGCCACTGTGTGGGTCAGGATTTCCCTCACAAGCCCCGTCCATTCTACTGAAATCTGACATTTGATAGGATGTTTGCCATTTGGCCACGCCCACATCAGTCATTCTCAATGAATGGCACATGCCCTCAAGACGTTCTCCTCCCAAATAAGGATGCCTTGCAATCAATGGGAGGAGTTTCGTTGCAATGCAAAGCAAATACATTAAAGATCCAAGCTAATTTATATCAACCAAGACACAAATGTGATTACTTAAGGCCAGTGGAAAGGGTTAAAATGCAAGGTTTAGGATTGGTATTTGCATTTATTTTAAATGCAGTTGTGTTAATTTGGCTAAGCAAATATGTTTCTCCATTACATACGCCTACAGCAGTTGTCTAGGATTGGTGTGTTGTGTATCAATAAGGCCCTGAAAAAAGCAATGGATAAGATAGATATATAGATATTTTTGTTTGATTCTTTACACTGGAGGCAGTCTATGGCAAAGTATATTATATTCAGCACACAATCAAGTTTGAAAGCTTGATTAATTTAACTTTAGTCAGATGCGTGCTGTACATTGATCATACCATCAGCAAGTTAATACATAACACATATTCACACATAGCCAATACCTCACTTAGTTAGAGTCTCTCCTTGCTGAAGCCAATTTATTAAACCCTTAATGATCCCTCACCAGGAGAGGAAAGAGTATCCTGTTCAATAGAATTACTCTTGCAAGACCTACAGTATACATTACTCAAGTGAGGCGTAACATTACTTGTGTTAAAGCTCAAGCAAAAAATACTCATTTATAAAGTCCTAGTAAACGTCATATTTAATTGTGGACACTATTTAAGGGCATGTGTGGGGTCCTGTCTCATATTAACATGAATACTTGATCAAAAAATGCTGTGCAGTTCAGTACTACGCCAATAACTGTTGGCCACTTTGTCTCTGAAAGCATTAGCAAATGTGCCTTTTTAAGGAAGCGAGTTTCAAAGCAAGCTCAAAAAGACTGTCTTCATAACTGTGCCATGAAAAATCTCCCTGAGAGAGCTTATTCTTGTTAACACAGTGTTCCCCAAGGCGGACCCACCCTTCATTTGTATCCTGTAGTAACAGCACACATCACCCCACCCCACTCCTGCAGCAGGGCCTGTTAGGGTGGTTTAACAACACACACAGCGGCGTGTCTTGAGCTTCTGGTTTCTTTTTAAAATAACAGACTGCTGTTCCAGGTACTACTTGTTTAATATTTCCCAAGCCAGTGTAGTGTGTGCAAGGTTAAGCGTCTCAGAACGTGTGCTGGGATCCACCATCTTATATATGCTGCTGCCTGGTCTTTTGAGGGCGACAGTAATTTGAGCAGTGAGTTGTGTCAGCGTTTTCTTCCCTAAGAGCAACACGCTCTGTATTCCCCAGTGAAACTGAGCCTTGCTGCTGAGGTTCCACTCATTTAATGCAGACAAATTACACATGATTATTCAACACGCAGTTTATAAAATGTGTGTTGTACCATAGGACATTCTTCTCTCTGAGGCCCAACAGTATAGACAGAAGTGGGGTGCACCCATTTACCCCCAAAGGTTCTTTAATGATTCATCCATGGAACTTAGGCACCCAGTCATTAATTCATTAGTTCTCACTGGAACACAGGGTAGATGTTCACAAAGCAGACAAGGCCGACTGTCTCAGGTTTCTCTGCTTCTCTTTCTGCTGCTCAGCCTCCTCTCAGATGTGATCTACTGCCTCCATATTGCTAGAGCTTGGTTGTCATACCAACCATGCAAACTGGGAGATGTCTAGTCCAGCCTGTTTGGCCAGGAGGTCATCGGTCTCAGATGCAATGCATTGTTACAACATTGTGACACAGCATAATTTCTCTTACACAATGTATCCCACTACACTCTGTGGCCTTTATATCAGCTCCCTGACTGTAGCGTAACACTCACAGTTTGCGATGTACAGGCAACTATGTCAGCATTAATTTGAGTGTTTGCATATACTGTAGCTCACATTTCCATTAGGACGGTGCCAATGTATTTGGAAATGAGTTAGTAATATTAGGATAAACACAAAAGTAGTATGGTGCAATCATTCCTGCAATGTTTTTCTAAACAAGAAAAGTTCTAGTTTAAAACAAAAATTGGAGATTTTATGCCACGTATCAAGTGTGTTATTTCATCAAGGGGTTACGTAAAGATTGGGGACTCAAAGGGTACAGAATTGAAAAAGAAGAAACTGTCAACAGGATCTAAAGGGTTTTGGGGAGTATGTTGAAGCAAAAAAACTACTTGAAAAAACTGAAAAACATCACAGTTCGGGTTAAAATAAGTATGTTGAATTAAAGCCAGGATGGGTGCGTATTTGTTGAAACACTCTTCACATCCTGACGGCAATGAATAAATCGAATGCTTTGTCAAATCTGGTAAATGTTGATGTTGCAGGACTTTTATAAGTCTACATGCCTGCCCATGCACTCATTGCATGTCACTGGAGTCTACGACAAGCTGTTAGCTTGACAGCTGTTCAAACTAAGCCCTGTTAGTCTTTTATGTTCATTAAGATATTATTACATTCATAATGATGATTACTGGGGAGTGACCTTGGACGGAGGCTTGAAGGGACGGGCTTTCAGTGTTGGCAAAATGGCGTCTTTCTTGCTAGATGTAGCAATCTTTGGAGCTAGAGCTGCTAGCTACTTTCATTGTAAAAATGTTGGTAACATCGGGCTGGGTTTTTCAGATGGATATATTAAAAAAGGCTTGTTTACTTGTGTTGGCTTCTACAATGTTACCTTCTGAAGCTTTAAGTTTCCTATGTAAGTTAATTAGTCAATGTCAATAAGTCAATGACACACAAACAGTCCTGATCTTTCATCATAAATAAGTTAATACAGATTTTAATTTCTTTATACTACCTTACCTGACTTTGTCATGGAGTAAAATTATGAAAGTGAAAGTTAAGCAAAAGGACGCGCGGTGATAACATGCTTAAGAATACTTAAGAAATGTACCTGTTACTCGCATGTCATTTGGTGATACCAGGGTGAAACTGAAGCAGTAGAGGATGTGATATCCTGATTCTTAGACTCTTATCTGGGTCAAAGTCCAACAATGCTAGACTTCTCATAACACAAATGAATAGTATTGTCACCTAAACTCTGATAATCCTTATAACGTCATCAGGGAAGTTTGGAACATTAGAAAGCTCCTATAGAGCCACAGAAGACATTATAGTGTTTCAACAGGCTGAGCCCTCGTGATGACTCAACTCAACTTCATCGAGTCCTCCATTAATGTAAAACATAATTCAAATGCATTGGTTGTTCCTGAATAGGTAGTTTAGAGACATACTATTTTAATGAACTTCCTGTAATCAAATATAACAGAGTATAACATGAAGCTTAGACACTTCGGATTCACTTTTTAAAACTAATTATAGAGACAACCAATGCTTCCTTAATGTGACATCCTTGTATCCAACATATGGTGATAGCTTAGTTTGTCATAAGAATAAATATGAATACTTGGGGAGGCGTGTGGCGCAGTGGATAGAGCCTTGGTGTTGGGATCAGCCGGTCACAGGTTCAAACCCCACTGAAGTCAGCATATCGTTGTGTCAAGACATTTCACCCGAAATTGCTCCTGTGGGGATTGCCCACAGTATTGATTATGTAGTCACTTTGGCTAAAAGTGTCTAACAAGCAACATGTAATGAAATGTACTACTTTCAGGGTTGAGGTTATACAAGGATTTCTTCACAAAAAGACCAGGTGAACCAAAGTATGAAAAAAGGGATTACACCTTAGAGAGTTAATAACTATACATTTTCAGCTTTAAAAACATTTGCAGCTTCCATTAAGTAAAACAACCCATATTGAATTAAATATGTTCTCATGCTCCCACTATATGCCTTTTAGTCAATAAAAAGAGAAATGTCACCACCCAGTGGTCATTTACTTTCACTACACACTCAGAGAAGGCCGGCTAACTGTGGCATTGTGGCAGATTCACAATGAACTGCAGAGGTGCTGATACCACTTACTTAGGTTGTAAGATACGTTATGTGTTATGTTGCTTTTTATCAACAAAAAAAACGAACCAAGGGTTTTGTGTCTCACATTCCCATGTATGGGCAAATGGCCTCAGCACACTTAACTTGACCCTAGAATGACTTAAAGCTGCAGAAGGACAGTTGGAAGTCCAACATTCAAATCAGAGCACTGTGTAAATGTTTAGTGAGGTAATGTACACTGTGGGTACAACTCATAAAAACTGACACCCTGATCCAAGCCCAAGCATAGCCAACAATCCAGAGCAGCTGACATCACTGTTTAGGCCTTTCAAAAGGGAGGATATTTCCAGTCCTTGAAACTTTAAACACAGTCTGTATTTCACTGTCAGAGGCGTCAAGTTAGACGGAGGCAGATGGGGTGTCTTTTAACTTGTGTGTATACCTGAGAAAACCTTCTTATGTGATACTATGCCACAAGAATGTGTTTGTCATGGTGTTTGTGCCATACTTCAATGAAATCCTTCTGTTCTGTTCGGATCAGATTTACTACTTTCAACAATCATAAATGTTCTGTTTTATATTTGAAGGCCTTATGATATCCTCTACAGTAGGCATTTGAACATATCAAATTGCTGATTTATTTAATTTTATTTTGAGTGGTCTCATCAACTTTTTAACACCTATGATGTACCTGGTCAAAGATGACCACCATAGGAAATTAATAGGAAACCCTAGATAAGGTTCTTACATCAGAAAGCACACACCAAAACCGACTAAATATTCATTTTATAATACATTACCAGTGTCTATTCTTTGTATATTTAATGCAGTTATTTATGTGAACCAGTAGTCTGATACATTGTTTACAGCTTAAAAGGGTGTTAGATAAAATGTGGTGATGATTAATGGTTGTAAGAGCATAAAACAGACAGGTCAAATTTGAACACGAACACCAAAGCAAGGGAAAAACCGGAAGGTTAAATAAATACTATAGTGATAGACACATGTACAAAATACAGACAAAAATATTTTAATGATAACAAGATACATTTGACTTCATGAGTCCAAAGATATTTGTAGGATCATATGCCCAATGTCTTAGGTGAGTTACAAACTTCTAGACCATGTTCTGTATTTTCAGCGGTGGAAGAAGAGTCCTTGTGCTTAACGGAGGAAAACACGTTGTGATGGAGTACTAACAATACCGGAAACGTGGTTAGTTTTATTTCCTCTGAACACATAAAGAAAAAAGCCATTCAAGCCACTACATTATTACAAAAAGCCATATCAAACCTAATGACAGAGCTGAACAGATTGTTACTTTACACACACATACAGTACATTCTCAATAGGATTAGCTTATGTCTCATGCTGGGCTGTCACAGGAATCCCAACTTCCAATAAAAAAAGAAAAGCCTGAAAGCCTCACTGATGATTCAAATCCACAGAGCTTATAATACTCTCTAAAGGATTGGGAGGAAATAACCCTAATGTAAGTACATCAGGAAAATAAAGTAGAAAAAAAACTGAGCCACAAAGTCTGCGCAGGTTTTAGCTTCTTTTTTTGCACCAATCACTCCCCGGCATGTGGTGTAATGTGCTCACAAGCTGCACTTCCGCAGCTTAAAGAGTAAGACTGGCCTGAAATGGTCAAAATAAGTGTCTGTGAATTAAAGCACGGAGAGAAGAAGAGTACGAGGAGAAGTCAAGATGGAGTGAATCATCACATAAAAAAAAGTCTCCCTTTTCTCTGCACTCCTCTTTGCCTCTCCGAATTGCTCGCTCTTGGCTGTGGCCCAGAGGAATTCTCTGGTGGCCTCGGTAAATACAACATTTAGAATAACAGCGCCAGAGCCCCCGTGTGTGGACTTAACCCAGTTCCTGGTTCCTTGCTGCGTTGCCTGCGGCTCTAACGGGTAGAATAACAGGCCTTCATGTCTCTCCTGAACTAGGTAAGGGACCAAAGAGGGATAAGGGATGATTTAGAGATCTGGAGGGTTTCAAGCCTCTTTCCTGCCCATTGGGACACCTCAATCTTCTGAAGAAGGGGCTCAATCTGGTCCTAAGGGGCATGCTGGGATAGAGGCTTGGTGCTTTAGTTGATAAGGAAACCAGGTTTGATCAAATTAAATATCTTGTACAGTTAGCTCTGATTAGAGGGCGACTGCTCTAGAAACCTGGTCTTATTTCTTAACCTGCAGCAGTCCAACACGGACTAACAATCATCCAAAGTGCAAAATCTAAGACTTCTGTGGCTCAACATCATCGTTAAATAGCTTCAACATTAAATCTCCCCATGACAAAGTATCATCCATTCACTTAAATCACAGAGAGGCGGTCACTGTGGACAATAACAAGTTTAGGCACCTTGATGTGTGTGATTTTACATTTGAAAAGGACTTGATTGAACATCCTCTCTTTGCTGCAGTTCACCAATAGCTAGATGGAAAACCAATGTATAAGATTTGACAGTTCAATTCTTGTTTGTGGAAAAGAACAATAATGTCTCCTGAAAGAATAAACATGAAATTAATCTGTGATGTCACCAGGGCAGAGTTTCTGAAGCTCCATTAACAATGAATGGGAGCGCTGTGACAGTTTTTGATAAAAATAACAAAGAGTCCATGTCTCCCATTCATTGCTGTCCAGACCGCATTGCTGGATGACATCAGAGATTAGTCTTGGCTCTCTTATTATTAGCTTTGTGAGAGACTTATCAATACATACAAGTGTGAAATGTCCATATTCATAGTATTACATGTGCATCCTCTTTAGAGTGGATTTTCACTTGCACAAGTGTGTTGGCTTCGTGGCCATCATGCACTACAATTCATATGTGCCAGAACTGGACTTGAAACCTGTACAATTTTGTATTTAATCATCAAGTATCTATAATACACATTCCCACTTTTGAAACCACAAATGGTGTATGTTACATATCTACAGACCAATGTGTGATGGGTGCAATACTGTGAAGAGAACGACAGACAGCACGCCATATACTATGTCATCTATAGTATATCAGTATTGCATATTGTAACTATATTTATGCATGTTTATATAAATATAGATAGGTATATTTCTATGTACATTTTGATACTTCAACATCGCATACAGAATGAAATAAATAATACAAATATAATCAAATCTTACAGTAAGTATGATTTGAGAAATGCTATATTAGAGCCTAAATAGTCCTAACAGATGAAATAATCATGATAATTACAATTATTATTCAATTTCTAAAAAAATAGTGGCCTACAGTCTGGCATAACAATACAAGCTACACCACAATTACCCTGCAAGTTTACCATGTGGGACTGCTGGAATGACTGAAGAGGGCGGAATAAGGACAGGAAAAGGTCGGGGCCTGTTTCCTTCTGCTCAGTCTGTCTGGGAATTTGTGTGTGTGTGTTTGAAGAAGTGTGCGAGAGTGTGTTTCTGTGTGTGAGGGTGTGTTCATTTGTGTTTGTGTGCATAAGTCTGCAAGTGTGGTTTTTAAACGTTGTATGGGATCAAAGGTCGGGACAGTCTCCTGCACTTTCACCTCCGGATGTCGATGGCCTCAGGGTCTTCCTGCTCAGCCACGAGTCCAGCCTCTGGGCTCTGGCGGCGGGGTCCCTGACTGCGATTGCGTGGGTGAGCATTGAAAGCCGCTTTAGCCGGTTTGTCCTTTTCGCCTTGCCGCGGAGGGCGAGGGAGCTCCAACTCAGGGTGGGAGGTCAAGGGCTGGCGGTGGTGTTCGACGGCAGAGCCGGCTGGAGAAGGGGCGAGGGAGGAGCAGAGGCTCAGGCTGTCACACAAAGCCCCCCAGTTCTGCTCGCACTGTAGCCGCACGCTCCGTGTCAACGCCTCCTTCACCTCCTCTCCGCAACTCAGGAGAATATTCACCAGCTCCACGTATGGGCTGGGCAGAGAGAGGCAGATAACTCACATGAAGCTTGTGATTTGGAAGCACAATAAAGACCAATGTCTAGGAAACAACAGGAATAAATGGGATGGCACTATTACTATACATGAAATAACAGAACAGGGAGGTAGGGAAGGTACACAAGCAGAGATTTGATAAGAAGAAGGGACAGGCCAAATAAATCTATCCAAACATGCAGTCCGGAGCAGCCACTCACCCTTTAGGAAAGAGATCTTGAAAATGGATCATCTCCACCATGACGGCCACATTGTCCTTAGCCGCAGAGCACAGGTTATGTTTGATGTAGCACTCTCTCTGGAGCTGGAACACCATCTCTTTAATGGACACACACTTCCTGCTGATGCAGCTGAACTTGTGCCGTAGCCCATGTGCCATACATTTCAGAGCATCCTTGATGAAGGATTTCCCCTATAAAACACAGCAGAGATAAAACTGTGAGCAAACTCTCAAGACAAGCTGAAGTTGTTGGATCATGTCAGCCAAAAATAAGCCTTCAGGTGTTTCTTTAACATATTAAAATATAATGTTGCTACTTTCGAGAACTTCACCCGTTTAAGCAGATTTTGTGAATTTGTGCAGTTGTGTTAAAGCAAACTTGTTTTGAATGTGTGGGGTGGAGAAATGCTGTGTGAATAGCAGTAGATCGTGCATGATTTGACTGCCAAAGATTCCCAGAATGTGATCCTATAGACATGTTAAGACCTCAGTCAGGCCTGGCTTGGCAGGTCTTCGGCGTCCGCTAGGCGTACGGCCAATTGGCTCATGACCCCTGATCCCAACTGTACATGCACCAGTCCAATGAGAGGGAAGGGAACCTCCCAAGAGAGGAAAAGAGATTAGGGGAACCGTACATTCATGATCGTACTTCTAGGAAATGTGGGTATGTATATATATAATACACAAAGCACAAGTAAACACATCTGTGCATAGATGACAAGTGTGGAGTGGTGAAGAGGAATGTTGCCTCTGGTTATACAATTTTTGCAAACACACAGACAGACTAGTTTAGTACCTGAGAGTCAAATTTGCCAGCATTGTGCAGGAACGTCATGCAGATTTCCTGCAGCCCTCGTATCTCGCAGGAGTTATTCTCAAAGCACTCAAACACACCACAGCCGACATCCCCTGCACTCACCAGGCAGTGCTGGATCTCAGCTGGAAAGAGAGAACAGGTTAGGGGAGGGACCTTATCGTCTGTTCACAGCAAAGACGGCAGCAAATTGTTACAGTTTTACTGCTGGAAGACACAACTCCACTTCATATTGCTGCACAAAATCACAAAGCTGATGTGGCGTAAGAATATTACAGGCGCTCGCTCGTGTGTTCATGACCTAGAGTCAGAGAGAGAAAAGGGATGCAGGGTGGGTGGAGGGAAGGGAGATAAGTCTCATTTCCCAGGCTGAGGGGTTCCTGCAGAGGAACACTATGACTGGTGACAGATATTACTGTGTCATTCTGCACCACAGTCCATCTGCATTGCCTATAGCATTGAGATGGGATGGTGCATTGCAGATATAGCCTTGACTGCTACTGAGTGGATGAAAACACAAATGCAGTCGTTTCTATAAATGTGCATCAACAAGTCTCTCAATCTTTGCATTCAACGATGAACTGCACACTAAATCGGCAGTATAAAAAATGTGCATCATTAGCTACATGAAGGGGTAAAAAAGCCGCCATGCAGGCAAAACAACTTGCAAAATATCTAAGTATATGTCATGTGAACACATAATATGAGCTTCTGCACACCACTGGCTGGCTCCAAAATGACATTTTCTCTTTACAGTGGCCACAAAAGACAGGAATAAAACAGATGTCTGAGGACAGAAATTACCATGTGAAAGTTAAGGTCTCTTTTAACCCTAAATTGCTGTGTAAGAGCATGCATTATGAGCCATCGACCAGCAGGGAACCTGTCAAAGAAACTACTGCTTTTATGTGACATTACTCTTAAATTAATCTGGAAAATTGCACGTTAGGTTGGCAGCAAAACCAGCCTTACACAGTTTGGCTCCGAAAACCCTGAGTGTTGACTCGAGTGAAAACATAATTACACGCGTGATCTGCCTCGAAGCTGATAACTGAAGGGCGTAAGAAAATGTTTTCCTTCAGTCGGAAGTGCGCATCAGGCGCGTAAAGGTGAAGCAAATACAGGATTAAATGGGATTTATTAAGAATCACGCTTGTCAACAAAGAGCCTCTGTTGGGGGTGGTAGGGGGAAGGGGCAGAGTTTGTAGGCACTGAGTTGAACTTTAGTGCGCAGGAAAAGTGAGCCGCTGTCAGCAGTGCTTGTTTTGGCATCACGGGAATGTGCTTGGATCGTACGAGCCTGGCCGCAACGTGCATTGAATTACACAGTGGTGTTACAGGGTCTCTGCTATGAGACCTGCATTGGAGTTTGTCCTTATAGTTTTTATTCCAATGTGGAGGCAAGATAAAAATGATGCTGTAATATTTTGACACAGGTTCACGTGGTGTGGCGCAAGTCATGCTGTCAATAAGGGGGGGGGGGGGGTCGACGACGACAAATCAGCCAATATAAACCAGCAGTTTGAACGAAAAGGCAGTAGTCCAATGTGGTTAGTGCTGTGTGTTAGACGCGTGTATGGTTACTACGCTATATTTCCCCCAGAAGATTGGGTCAAGAAATAAACTCCTGCTCTTCTTTAGCCACACAACTACAATCATGACTGCTCTACTAGCCTGCTTGAACACATCACACAGTATTAATTGGAGACACAACACATGCAGATTGTTTCCAGAAAACACTGATACTGTCACCCATGACGCGCGCACACGTACACCAGCACGCAAGCACACCTAGATGCGCTGCCGTATACATTACCTATTACCTTGTGCCGATCTATTAATAGTTTACTAACATATTGAGTTTCTGTCTGAGAGTATTTACAAGATATCGTCTTTCTGAATAATCGAAAAAGGGTCACTAGTGTGCACCACGGCGCCTGGATTTAATTTAAAAGCTGCGGATTGATCAAATCGCCCGGAGGGGTCCCCAGCATGGTTTAATTTTCAGCCACCGAAACACGTGTAAACCCCACGGAGATGTGCGCGCAGTTGCATCACCGAATCTTCCCATTCCTTATCTCCACTGACAATTGTAGTTCTTACCTGTATTCTGCAGGGAGAGGCGTCCTTTCTGGCTCGCAGGCTTCTCCGGGAGGGTGTCGTGGATATCTATATTATCCAATCCCACCACTTTTTCCAGCACTGACAAAATCAGCAGCGCCACGGCCAGTTTGACCAACATTGCGTCCCCCGTGCTACGATTCCCACCAAAGGTCCTGCAGTGTGTGTGTGTGTGTGTGTGTGTGTGTGTGTGTGTGTGTGTGTGTGTGTGTGTGTGTGTGTGCGTGCGTGCGTGCGTGCGTGTGTGAGGGGTTCACCTTGGATCAGTGATCAGCTCAGCTGCGGCTCGGTGTCTTATGGGGCAGCTGTGGGACTGAATGCATGAGCTGGAAGGGATGCTGCCTATATTTCTCAGAGCCCCGGGTGTCAATTTGGATGAAGGAGTTAAGCAGGTGTTGTCGGTTGGGGCTTCACAACCAATCAGAGACGCAGACATCCACGTCCAAGGTTTTAGGGGAGTGTCCAGTGAAAGTCTTTTGAAAGTCCCTTTTTGCAATAAAATTGGTGCTATAAAGAAATATTCATGAGTAAGTTGACTGTGACAGCTTTCGGATGATCAAGCAGTTTCTCACAAACCAAATCTGTCAATCATAAAACGCTCCATTATAAAACGCTGATCTCCAGTAGGAACTGTGATACTTTCAACAGCTTATTTCATGTGCATATTGCAAGATAACTCACAGGTCCTGTTTTTTGTTGAAAAATCAGTAGAAAGTCTGTTTTTGCCATAAATCCGGAACACTTATTTAGGCTATGAGAGCAGCGAGAGGACCAAGCTTGCCAACAGACTGGAGAAAACTGTAGCTATGAAGTCAAAGTAGTCTACATAAAATAGGCTTAGCCTGTGGGTCATTAATGCAAGGGAGTAATTCAATTTATTGCAGCTTCATTATGTTGTCACTGCTTTAAAAAATAAAGGTGAAAAGTCAGCACCATAGACTGGTCAGCACCCCATGAAAATAAATTAAATTTGTAATCTTGCAATCGATGCTGTAAAATCAATACCTTTACTCAATAACAGGATGACATATTGATTTGGTGATAAACGGATTCTTCCATTCAAAGGATCCTAAAAATAGAAGCCTTAATAACTCTGTGTTTATGGGGATGGAAATAGGAAGGGGTCTAATGCCTGGTTTAGTCCATGACAATGAGATCTGCTAACCTACTACGGGGAGTGGTCTAAGAATAGATGACGAAGGTTGGCAGGGTCGCACATTTGGAGACCTTAGAGGAATCTTTTTCAAGAGCAACACTCGAGGATGTCATGTGGAATAACTGTGAGCAGACTGAGCCTGCAGTGAGAACAGAAAGTCTATTTTCTTTGAAATGTTTCCAGTTACCTAATGGTGGAACTCTTTCAGGTAAAGGCCTCCATAGGAGACAGTGGTGCAATGCAGAATAGGAAGTCCCTGCGTGTGTCACTTGTCATGCCATAGAACCACAAAGGGACAGGAAATAGTATTGATGGCAGTAAATGACTATCAGGGTGCAGGGGGGGGGGGGGGGGGGGGAAATAACTGCACTTATTTCCAAAGCCTCTAGGGGGCCCAGTGATACTAATTGTTTATTCCTTTTTGCAATTTAAACTTTGCACCAGAGCAACCTCATTATAATAAGCTTCCATACATGCAAACAATACGCATTAAACATAAATACAATTTGTTTTCAAGCAAGATTTTTTTTGTTCAACTCATCTGCATATTTTAAAATGCTGGGAGTAAACTCAGGGAGACGAAGTAAGGACCCACGCTAAAAAAAACCATACTTTCTGGTTCGACACAATCTTAAAAGTGACCTATCATGCAAAATGCACTTTTGTACGTCTTTTATACATGAATATGTGGCCCCGGTGTTCCAGGGAACTCACCAAGTGTCAGAAAACACAACCCTCTCTATTTTCCTCCCTACCCAAATCTCTAAAAACGGGGCTGCAACGGATCTGATACAGACTGATCCAGATTTGAATTAATGTTACAGAAGTGGTGCTCCGCCTATATGGCCAACTCTCCACCTATCAGGGGAATGTGGGGTTGGGCCTATGGGTTGGGCCACCGCCAGCCATTCCCGCTTGAAAGCGCTGGAGACGCTGTAGTACATATGCCAGGCCTGTAAGTGGCGCTGTAGTCTGCCACAAAAGGAGCAAAGAAGACTTCCCGTGCATTGTTGCCCTTCTGTTTATTCTCCGCTGTGGCTCTTTTTCTCCCTCCAAGAGGCAAGCTTTTGCTCCCTCGCTGTAATTCTCTCCGGTTAGTCCACCAGCAGATGACAAACACCCACCTCTCCGCCTCTTCCAAGGAACGAGGGGACTGTGCGGCAGAGTTTCAGTTCGATTTTTTTTCCGTTAAAGTTTAAATCTTCCGGACAAAATTAGAAAAGTTTCGGTCAAAAGTCTTCTTTGTTATTTATTGAGCTTTAAAACAAATGAATAATGACTCTATAATCATATATAAGAATAAAACACGGAGGACGGAGATCTCTTTTTGTCCCCCTCTTCTCCCCGCTGCAGCCTAGCAGCTGATCTCAAAGCATGCTCCCCTCTCCTGCAGGGGGGCGTGGTCAGCTGCAGCTCACAGAATCAGCCCCCTGCAAAAACAGGGCTGGAAAGAGCATATAGAGCAAAATGAGGCATGGCTAAAATGCATGATCTGTTTGGTATTTTGAAAAAATATATATATTTATATACTTTATATGGGTATGGCCCTACAATATATTGTTCAAATATAGCATGATAGGTCACCTTTAAACTTCCATCCTGACAGTAATAATGAGGAATGATGATGTGTTTTAGGACGAAACGGGTTGTATCCGCTACAGTTCTCTATCGTATGGACGGTTCGTCCAAACGAGGCCGTAACGGAACAACAGAAACGGAGCCCTCAAACGATAACGGCTCCCAAGGTGGATAGATCTGCGAAACGCTCTGGGGGGCCAAACGGCTCCGTGTGTACGTCCAAAATGATCATTTCCTGATAACGATGACGCCATAGCCCCGCCTCTCCCCACCTCTGCTGCTCACCCCCACGTCACCCGCATCATTGCTGATGTGTTTCGCCAACAACAACAACAACAATGGCGGATCACAGGGTTGCTTTTGTGCTCCAGACACTACTGACTACTACTACTACTACTGACGCTACAGATGTTAGTGCAAAATCTACAGCTCCTCTACCACAACCATCAGCAACAAGTGGACATGGAGAACTACATGAACTACATGTTGCTAAATCCACCGTGGAGAATAAACAGAAGGGCAACCAGGCAACCATGGCAACCATGCTCAGGGGGTCTTCTTCGCTGCTTTTGGTGCATTTTGTGGCAGAAGTACAGCGCCACTTAAAGGCCCGGCACATGTACTACAGTGTCTCCAGCGGGTCGAGCGGTCTCGGGTGGACGGACATGTTTCTTTAGTGTAGGACGGAAGACTTTTTTGATATCGACTAAGCTTCGTTTTCGTCTCCGTGTAGGTAGGGGTAGTGGTGGTCTAATGGATAGTGAGTTGGGCTGAAGATTGGAAGGTTGTGAGTTTAAATCCCGCCTGGACCACCACTAGTGTGCCCTTGAGTAAGGCGCTTAGCCCTTAGTTTCTCCAGGGAGAATGTCCCTGTAATCGGTAATTGTAAGTCGCTTTGGATAAAAGCGTCAGCTAAATGAAATGTAATGTAATGTGTAAACGTGGCCTTAGTATCTGCGTGTGATCGGGTGAGTGTGGGGACCATGCTGAAACTCAAACCCTGGGACAAATGTGCTACGCCACTGCTCAGACCTCCCATACAGGAACATGGGGAAACAATTGGCCGTGGTGCGAGTGTGTGTGTGAAAGACAGACAGAGGAAAAGACAGACAAACAGGCATCTGATTGTGGCCTGCCTAATTTCATAGATCTGTGACTTTGAAATGTGTTTATTGTAACAATTTCATTTATTTTCATAAAATCCTTTTCATGGGAAGCTCTGGCTCTGTCTGGTGGAAAAACTTTAAACCCATGGCTATATTTAGACCATCAATGAAATTAGCCTAGAGCATTTTTGGACTCCCACTCTAGCCTAACCAAAATGATGATCACTTATAGCTCTAAATATAGATAATTATTATCTACAGACTGCAGTATCTATCGGTTTAATTTAGGTTTTTAGTCAGTGGAATGAATTTCAGAGAAGTCACCACAGCTGAGAAATGGGAGGTATTCTGGCCAGGAGATGGTGGAGCGTGGAAAACCTCAACATTTCAATATTCCCATTATATTCTTATGCTGGATGTGGTAGACTCTGCTGTCTGCTGTTGATTTATAATGATCTTGTCTCAGTTTTGTCTCCTATCCTCATACTATTACTCTAATTCAAAGATTTGTTTTGGTATTAGTATGGTATAATCTAAATTCAATATAGCATCGTTATGAACTTTGCGTTCCTCAATAAAAAGTTGTTCCAGTCTGTTTGCCACAAATTGGCTTAAGCTTGAAGAGCACAGAACGGAAATTGCAATGCAGCATTATTTTTCAAAGTCCACTGGATTTGCAGCCGGCTCACACACAGGAGGGTGCAGCGGCCGAGGCGCGCGTCTGGAGATGGGCTTGGAGTGTTTCCAGTTGTGCCTATACCACAAACTGGAATCTCCTGCTCAATTCACGTCTGCTAAAAGCTGCCCACGCTGTGAACACACCCTCGGTTTGGCCCAATCAGGGCGCTGCAGTGTACCACAGGCTTGTAATGGAGTGCGTCACCGATGCCTGCTGGTGCTGCATCCAAGTCATATGGGAAAAACTGCTCAACCAAGACTAACGACCTGGAGGCATTCAAGTATTATAGTTATTTAGAGACTATAATATAACTGTGGTTACGTTTTTTATTGCGAAAAATCAACAAATTATTTATTTTTCAAGTTAGGAAAATCTTTATGGATCCTTTGGTGAAATCCATAAGCTAACCAGCATATGGTAAACCAACCACAACCTTAGAGTGATAAACACATTATTGTATCGATAAATATAACACAATTATATTATATCATTGTGAATTCTGTAGAAAGCGCCAGAAAACGTTTTTCCACTTTTGGTATTTCAGGTATACTCTGATGTTTTTCGAACAAAGTAGGACTGTGATTTTGGTTACTTAAGAACATATCTGAAGACTTTGTCAACCGCTGGACTCACCAACAGACCAAATACCAATCATGAAATATATCCTTGTTTCGTCTTAAACGTCAGCTGGTATGTTACAAAACAAAATCTCAAGGACAATTTACATTAGAACCACATTTGTATTTCACAGTCTTCCTCTGTGGATGGACACAACTCAACATGGACAGCTGGTAAGTGAACCCTGGTTTTTTTGTTGTTGTAAAGATACTGTTTCAAGTATCGATAATGTACAGTCATGCTAAACAGTTAGCATGTTTCACAAAAGATTTTTTTTTCTGTATTGCAGAAAATAAGCTCCATGGCAAACACCCATTCATGATGCTAAAACATAATGTTCGGCAGGATAATCTCCACATATTAACGCCAATTTGTGATTTTTGAAGTGCCACAGGTAAAAAGCTAGGCTAAAACGAACTACATCACAATTGCATGGCTGGGCATCACCACTGTTAGGCTAAAGACGGACTCATTTTGGTGTGATGACGTTTTGGACAACTAGAAGTGATATGGAAATGCAGCAATGTGGTAACAAAGACATGCCAATACAAACATGGAGGTAAACCATGAAGGGTTCAAGCTTTTTTTTTAAATGTGCTTTGCAAATGTCTTACGAGGACACACACACAATTTGTTTTAGTCAATAACACTGAACTGAACAAATCTTTTGTTTTTGTCATGGCAACGCCACAGGACACCTTTAAGGGTTGGAGCTACTGGCACCACTTGTGTTTACTTCATATGAAAGCAACACAAAATGCCAAACAAAGAAACAAGAACATTCAGTGGTTTGACTAACCAAATGAACATCATGATTTAAAACTTTATTCACAAGGTTAAAATAATCTCGCAAAGAGTGAGCAAACAGCGACCAACTGTATACTTTGAAACGTATAATCAAGTTTTTTCAATTTGAATAAAAAGTATGTTTAAGTTTGACTAAACAATTGCACCTAAAGCTCAATTTAGTGGCTACCCTGGAGCTTTCAATAATTGTGCATGGTTGTCATTAGCAGATGAAGCGACATGTCATCCATGTTGATTACAAAATTGAGTTTATATGATATGATTGCGTGTTTTGTACGTGTGTCAGGGTTTGTTGCACTTTGTATGAAGACCTTGTTCACAACTTGACTGCATCTGTCACGCTCACTTGAATAAGTGTGAGGACTGTCTCAGTCTGATCCACAGATGGTGGCGTGAAAGCTATAGTGATATGTTTTTTTTCATAGCCTATTTAATCTGTCTTGCTTCAGAGGTATTAATAATCTGTTTCATATTTATGTTGCGTGAAGGCATTGTCTCCTTTTTGTGAGACTGTCCATAAAATGAGGAGTATGCTTTGACAGGAGTAATGCTCATTCACTTTGACTGCTGTACTGTAAACATACAGAAAGCAGACATGTGTTCTGAGTTGGGACCCCTGCGGCCCTGGCAAGTGATCAACCAATGAAACCACAACAGAGTGGCCCGGCTGGGGTGTGTGTGTGAGCGTGTGTATTTGTTTGTGTGAATGGGGGGTCACTTCACTTGGAGGGAGGCTTCTGTAAAAGCAATTAATATTACGAGTTTACAGACTGCTTATAGTACTTTACGGGAAGCATGTGGGTGCAATACGGCTAAAAGTTAAGGCTCAGCCGTGGAAAGCCGCTGGACCATTACTCCTGACTGAGTGACCCCAAAGAGACTTCAATAAAAAAACGTATAACATCTTCTCTTTAACTCTCAAACCGCACGTGTTGTTGTAAATGAGGGACAGTATCGCCGCGTTTACACTTCAGGTAAAAGTGTCTCCAATCTGAATTTGTTCCCCCCTCAAATTAGTTCAGTGTGAACAGAAAAAAATACATATTTTACATTTCATTACATTCTCTGATTGCTGTCCTTGATCAGATATATTTATTCTATATTAAATTGTGACTTGGGCGTGAATCCAGTGCAATATCTCTCTTGATTCTATACTAGCATTTGAAAAACAATGATAGCATCAATGATGTATCATTGAATAATTGTTTTTTGAATAGAATTTAGAATTTTGTCTCACTGCCAAAAAGAAAAACAAACAAACATAAACAAACACTCAAAAACAGCTCCAATGCACTGGTGTAAAAGGCAATGAAAAAACAATACAAGGTACATTATATATACATTGATTTGATGTTCTGGGAAATACACAAGACTGTGCTTGACCATAGAAGATCTTAGTCGAATAACACTTATAACATACCATTTTGTGGACTAATGGACTAGTTGATAAACACGCCTGATAACAATATGCTTCTCCAAAAGGAATAATGCTACTTTTCCACTTTAAATGTTTCCAGCGATGAGCTCATGAGCTACTTCAAAAAAAGTAATCCAGCATGCACAAGCATTACAAATTGACCAATCTACCAAAGAAATGTTAGTAGACAGACAAAAAAGACCAATTAACTGATTAAACAACTAAGAGGTGTCATATTCTTATTTCTATTCTTGTTGAATTAGATTAGAAGATTGATTCTACTCTCATGTTTATCCAAACTGATTAGCTTAGTTTAGCACAAAGTCTGAAAACAGGAAGATACCGCAAGACTGGCTCTCTGTCTAGAAATTACATAATCCACCTACTAATACCTCTAAAGTTAGAGGTGTTAGCACAAATATACATTTTTACAAAAAGGGTCAAACAGAGAGGTGGTGGATTTACCAGTCTAACTGCATGTTAGCTGTAGCTTCAGATTTATCGTATCAACATGAGATAAATGAGGTAATAATCTTCTAATTTAAAGGACCAGTGTGTATGATTTATTGATTGATTTATTGATTGATACATTTCCTAAAATAGATAACTACGAAACAAATGTTGCAGTGCATAGTCATATAAGAGAAATCAAAACAAAAAATGACATTTAAAACAACAACAGCAGCATTAGCAACATAAACAGTGCCACATCTAGTGTTCAAAAAGGAGTGAGAAGAAGTATAATTCATTTAATCTCACCCCCTTGTCCCTAAATGATTTATTTATAATCTACAATCTGCAATAATTATCATTTGTGTGTAGGATTTAGTGTCATCTACTGGTGAGGTTGCAGATTGCAACCAATTTAATATTATAAATGTGCTCACCCTTCCCTTTCTAAGCGTGTAGGAGAACTACAGTGGCCTTTTGGTAAGTTAAAACATGAAATGACCTTTCTAGAGCTGGAGTTTTGGCTTGCTTGTGTTGTGGCGATGCAACGTGGCTTGCTCTGTGAAAGAAGACCTGAAAAATACGAAGAGGGAATTCCAATCTGACGGAAAAAAGCAGCAACTAACTTTGAAGTGATTGTACACTAATGAAAACATATTTATGAAAACGATACATTCCATTTCTGCCAAAAAATCCCAAACACTGGACCATTATCTCTCAGCAAAAAAACAAATTCACATATTTCCCAATATCTTGAATCATTCATTTAAAATGATTGTTATTCGTCATCATAGGGTCAGTTCAGATCCATTCAGGACATGGCTACAAAAACATAGTATGAAAAGAATCAGATCAGTTAATCAAAGCTGAGCATAGAGTCTTGTAGTGTAAACAAAACTTATAAAACCCCTCAGAGGAGAAAAGGCACGAGTAGGGAGCAGTGTACCTCTGTAAGGAGAAGCTGTGAAATATCCAACACTTAAGTCTTCGAGGAAACTGAAGATGATATCTTAGTTTCTAAATGTGGCTCAGTTTATGACTGTGTATTTGTTTGTGTGTGTGTGTGTGTGTGTGTGTGTGTGTGTGTGTGTGTGTGTGTGTGTGTGTGTGTGTGTGTGTGTGTGTGTGTACACACGTATTGATGGTGTCCAGTGAATACGTATCATCTAAATGTTGACTTATGGGAGCTGCATTTAAAAAAAAATATGCTTGTTTTAACACGATGGAAGTACATATTTTATAAGGTTTTATGAGTCCAGAGAGTTGAAAAACTGTCTCAGCTCATTAAAGAGCATGTAAACTTGAGGTTTCGCACTGCGTACTGCAACATAAAAACCTGCAGTTTCGCAACATAGGTCTGCAAAATCTTTCTCCCTCTCTCTCTCCTATCCCATTAATGCACTCTTTGGTGAGTTAACTCACCTGACTCGTGAAAAGAGAGGTTTTACTGGCCCAGCTCAGCAGGCAAACTCTGGGCTTTGATTCCAACCATCCAGAAAGCGCCACATCTCAGACCCAAACTTAACTTGCCTCAAACAATGTGCTATTATAGAGTTTGCTCTGTATGGGTTATATTGCTAGAGCGTTGGCGGATTACAAAGTGCTTCGTCTCATTACTGTCTATATAAGCCTGCAGGCCCGGCCAGCACAAAGGAGTGATTGAGTGATAAGGGGAAAGAGATGGCCCGTAGCTGCCTATGAGAGCCCACACCTTGGCTGCTCTAGCCATGATGAGGACAGAGCTGATGTCATCGTGGCTAGAGACACAGGGGTCGACCCCTCTGATAGGTGGGCACGCTGGGACAAAAGAGAGCAGCTGGGACACAAAGGCCCCATTTAATGAGAGTGAGACATGAGGCCAGAGCGGACTCCGTGGGTGGCGCATAGTGTCATAGCTGCTGAAAAGACCGGTGAGCAATTAATCATCTGATTCAAGAACTGGGCAAACGGCTTTTTATGTAACATCACTTTAGACAGCTTCATCGAGGCAAAGCGAGACCTTTCTGGGTTACACTTCCATTTGATCACACTGATCCCCCCAACATTTCCCTCATCCCATAATATTGGATCCAGGGATGCTATATTTATAATGGTGTTCAGGTCCAACAATTGTGCAAACATAATATGACACACTTACCCCTCATTAGAGATGAAGGGTCCTTTGTGGCAGCCTGACAATCATTAAAACTTCTCCCCTGGCTTGGCATGTTTACTCTGTGGTAATTACCAGGTGATTGTGTAGCCCGTGACCCACATTCAGAGTCAGGTCAGCCAAGACATGGGGGATAATTGACAATATTCAGGGAAGTGCACGTAGAGAAAGAGTGTTAGAGTGGATAGTCATGTTCCTGCCTCATTAGACTGTGTTAGAAGACAAGCTGGCTCACAGTATTCCTGCAGTGCAACAATACCCCGCTCCGCTGTAAGCCCAAACCGTGGGCTCTGGTGTCTAAGGCGGTGTTTAAACGAGAACGAAACGGGTTGTATCTGCTACTTTTCTCTCGCGTGTAGCCCATTCGTTCACACAAGGCAGTAACGGAACCGCGGAAACGAACCGCGGAAACGAACCGCGGAAACGGACCCCGCAACCGATAACGGGTCCCAAGGTGGATAGATCTGCAAACGGAACGCTCTGGGGGGCCAAACGGCTCAGTGTGTACGTCCTATAATACGACCATTTCCTGATAACGATGAAGCCATAGCCCCACCTCTGCTGCTCACTGCTGTAGCATGGTCAGTAGCTACTGCTAGCTCCTCTACCACAACCATCAGCAGCAAGTGGACATTGAGAACTACATGTTGCTAAATCTACCGCGGGGCATAAACAGAAGGGCAACCATCACCATGCTCAGGGGTCTTCTTCGCTGCTTTTGGGGTATTTTGTGGCAGAAGTACAGCGCCACTTACAGGCCCGGCATATTACAGCGTTTTCAGTGGTCTCGTGTGAACGGATACGATAAATGAGCCGAATGCGAGTGAACGGAATACTTTTTTGATAACGAATTCGGTCCGTTTGCGTTTGCGATTGAGAGGGCATATGGCAGGATCGTTTAGCTATTTATTCACTTGTTGGTAATATGGAAAATAAATAAATAAACTTACTTTGTAATGTATATTTTTTGGGTGTGAGCTTATTTAACTTGGCCTCTGAAGCAGTTTTGTCTCTTCAGTGCCACCTAGTTCACCTGTGCAAGTGAGTGCACCACTTCTTCTGGCTGCGCTACTACCATGAAAAGTGTCTGACTACCTCCCTAACCAACACACACACCCACACACAGGCACACACACACAACATCTATGCCACCACCTTACTTATCACAGTGGCAATTACTGTCATCACCCCCGAAGTAAGCCCCACTGATCATTGGCTGGCCGTTTCCTTGCTTTAATGAAATCATGAATATGTTTTCGCAAATCGGCTTATGCTATTTGATGCGTTTATTACGTGATTATCTCCACAAAGCAACACTGGCCCAAACACAACCAATAAAAGCTAATGCTAGACCAAGCTGTGAAAAACTCAAAGGTGGCAACATCACTGAGGCTGCCAAACTAAATTGAATTTGGCAGTGCTCAGTCGCAAAAGGCACTGTGAGGTCTCGGCTATGCGATGTAAATCCAGGTTTGTTTGTTTAAAGGCGTCCGCACAAGACTTTGTGAGTCAATTTGGGAGCGGATGACTCACAAAACAAGAAGTATACAACTTAATGAACCCCAAAACACAACCTAAAATAACTGAATGTGGTACCGTAAAATGCTACCAGTAACAAGACGTTGTTGACCACTTGTAGTGGACCTGTAGTGACATGGTGATGGAGGAAAGGTTTTGGTGATTTCAGCCTATTGAAACTCCTGTTTTTGGTTGCATCATGCACTTTTAAATTGTGAACCGGCTGCTAGAAATGGCACAAAAAGGCTAACAAACTGCTGTGCTTAATGCTGAGACCTAGAAGTACGAGTACTTCATTTACAATTCATCCTCTTGGCTTCATGTGGTTGTTGTTAAGAGTTCCTAAGAAGTAGGACGATCCAAAGTCTTATCTGTGTCTTTTATTTTCCAGTGCTACTCAGAGACATGTTGGGCCCTGCAAAACTATGCATTAGTAAGTACTAATAAACCTTTTAGCTAGCTCATTAGAAAAGTGTTATTTGACATGTCTTGATTGGAGAGCATTGTTTCTATACTGGCGCCTGTGTCTGCACGAAAAACAACATTGGACTGGTATGGTGATAATGTTAAAGCCTTATATAAAATGACCTGTTTTAAAGAATAAAGCATTTTATTGTACTAGTGAGGAGTGCATTCAGCAGTTTATTTCCCTTTCCTGGAAATAACTATTTTCTGATAGTGGTATAAATAAAGCACTTGATATATTTAGAATAGTTGACGTTAATTAGCCAGCCCATGAATTAGTGGTTGGGTCCACATCAAACCAACATGTCACTGATGCTTGTGCCATGAGGTTACAATTGTAGGATGTTTTGGGATATGTGTTGTTTACGATGTGTGTTCTATGATGAGGGGGTAATTGATTGCTCTGATGGTGTGTGCTGGAACATGTTGTAATTTTCCGTAAGGAGAGGGGGGCTCGGCTCCAGCAGATAAAGAGTAGGACCGTCTAACCTTACCAGGAATTCCCAGAATTCCATTTCCTAATTATGACATCCGTGTAGCAGAGGCCCAACAATAACCCCCCTTTCACCAATCACACACACAACTGCGTGAACACACGCACACGCATGCAAACACACGCACTTACACGTGCACACATTCCAATTCCCTTCTTTGAGCATCATCAGATAAGAGATGGAAAGTGACGGGGAAATGGTTGAGGAGCCTCAGAGCATAAAGAGGAAGATAAGAGATGGAAAACAAGGAGGAAGAGCTGGCTTTGAGTGACTGTTAAGTCATTGCCATTTCCTTTTCTGTCTTTGAAGGTACTTCAGTGATATGGCAAGCCCCATTCAGCTTGGTCTTTTTAAAACTAAAGCGACTCATTATTATTTGACGGTTTTATACCTTGGACAGGGGAAAGATGCGCCAAAAGTCAACCGAGACACCAGACACCACAACTCTGGCATACTGCGAAATACACATAGCTTTCCTTGGCGGCTTGTTTTGGAAGGATTTGTAGCAAACTGACATGAATTTGGCAATAACTGAAAAGTTTGGCCATTTGGGGGCAGCAGAAACAAGCTCTAAACACAACACTGAATAATTATCAATGTTTTACTTGATAGGGAGGACTTGTTAGCAAAGAGTTGACTATGTGCATATCTAGCGGCTATAAAGAAATATACTCAATCATTTTGGAGTTGTGTTTCTGGTCACCTTAAGGGCAAGTATCCAGTCTCCTTTTAGCTTTTCTGGCCTCTACAAACTCTTAAGGGGAAAAGCTGGCTCATTAGCTGCTAAATGTTCCACTATGTCAGTGGTTCTCAAACATTTTCTGTCAGGCCCCCCTTTTGGAGAAAAGAAAAAGTCGGACCCCGTAATGGGCCAAGTTAACATTTATTAAAATACATCAATATGAACGTGAGCATTCCTTTCAAAAAAATCACTTCTAGAACAGTGAAAATAAAACAATGCTCCATAAGTCTGTGTGCTCAAAAAAAAAAAACATAATAGAAATTGTGCAATCCCTTTGCTAGAACAATAAGTTATAATACTTTGCCACTTTGCAATCTCTGCAAAAAAATGAAAAGAAAGAAAATGCTGATATTTGGCTAAAAAGTGTGTCTTATCAGGTGGCTGCAATGAGCCTGTTTTGCACTGCGCATTTCTTCAAAATGGTTTTGCAGGCCCAGTGGCGGCACCAGAGATTTTCTTCTGGGGGTGCTGTGCGGTAGCTTGATATTTCATAGAGGCTGCTCAAACATAGGCTTTCCCATTAATGTACCTGTCGCTAGTTGAATGTTCTACTGCAACAATCCACACGCACATACACAGTGCACCCGCGACTGTTACAATGAAGGCTCGATAATCAGCTCACGGCATATAGACAGGGGTAAAGTGCTATTTTTATAGGTGTTGTGTGGACCTAACCTCCTCTAGGGGGGTCCGGGGGCATGCTCCCCCGGGAAGATTTTTTTAAAATATTGAAGTCAAAAGCATCAATCTGGTGCACTTTGAGAGCAACATGAAGAGATCTATGGATACCTCTCTCAACACCCATATGAAACAGAACTGTAAACAGATTTACTTTTTCTTTACTCAATCATACCTGTTTTTCATTTATTCTCTTATTTTTTTATACCTAATGATCATATAAACGTGTGCCTTGGAAATAATTGTTTACATTAATCGTGACCAAACCGTTTGAGACTGACTGAGATAACTTAGACTAAAGTTAGGACTCTCCTCCACCGTGTTGTTGAAAAAGCTCCTTCTACCCGTTAGCGTAGCTCGCTAGCACCAGAAGCTAACAAGAAACGATCTCCGTTACTGGTGCGCTCTCTCTCGCTCGCGCACGCACACAAAATGGCTCGTTCCACACACAGAGCCGAGCTTTAATGAAACACAGAGACCGAGACGTACTTGCACTGTAGCATATTATTTTAGAATCAATAATTTTTCAAATTATGATTTTTTTTTTTTTGTCATAACAAATGTTCCTCCTGGTCTCTTGCGCCCCCTGACATGCCTCCGCGCTCCCGAGGGGGGACGCGCCCCCGACTTTGAGAAACACTGCACTATGTTAACCAGCTACCGTCCGGCAGGCTGTCTATCAGTGTACAGTCCGTTTTGAGAGCTTCTTTGCTAAGTAACTTTTTAGGCTTGAGTGCAGAGATATGAGTTTGGGTCATAAACCAAAACAATGAACTGAAAGAGGCTAAAATAATCTGATGAGGCAGAAGGCTTCGCAGGTGATATTTCTCTTTAGGGTTATCATATGAGCAAACCCTATTACACATAATAATAATAATAATAATAATAATAATAATAATAATAATAATAATAATAATAATATCAAACAATTATAATTAAGTAATATTAATCTTTTTATGCACATTTCTTTACCTTAAAGTGCTTTACAAGGAATACGTAAAAGCCAGGCATTTAAGGCAAAAAAAAAAAAAGATAGAATATGTTAAAATATATAAGTGAAAGTAAACAAAAACAGAAAGCATTAACAACACTCCTTTGTTTGAATCCGTAACATAGTAACATCACTACACAAACGCTTCAATTGGCTAGCACTCCAGAACATTGCACGCGATAGGCTAAGGCACAGGACATTTCTGACACATGATTAAGCGGTTGACCAATCACAACAAAGCAGACCAGCCAACCAATCATTGAAGACTGGGCTCTGGTTTCAGACAGAGGGTGAAAAGAGGTGCTGCAGCACAGGCAGTATGAGAAAAATAAAGCACTTTTAGAACATTAAAGCATGTAAACATGTCACAGTAGAGACACATTTGAACAAGAGCGTATGTCCCCTTTAAAATAAAAGTGCTGGATTCATAATGGTAGTTGTTTGATTCCTTAAAAAACATCTAGTCATAAAGCCTATTGCTCCCACCGTTCCCCTTCACACAAAGCAGTATAGGGCTAGTTAGCTGCACTGTCAGCCTGGCTTTCCATACAGCTCCTTCATTTCATGTGCCAGAAGTGCTTTTGGACACAAATCCTCTTTTGTAAGTCGTGGGAGGTATGAACCAAGCTCGAGTGTTGCTGTTTGCTCTGTACATTTTGTCCCTTTGGGAAATCTCACTGATTAAGTGCTACTATTTTGACAATATGTCAACTCACAGGGAGTGAAGATGAATTGATGTGCTTGGCAGTTCCGTAAACAACATTGCTGACCAACATGTTCCCAACCTCATCCCAATGCCGTCTGAAAAGAAATGGGTTAGAAGACTGCCTATTTTAGTGCTGCTGTCAGACTGTAAAGCTGTAATGAATCGTTTTAATTCAAACCTGTCAAGTGCAGTCTTCTCCCCCCCTTTTTTTATTCCTCCTCTAAAAAATGTCTTGACTGAGCTTCAGTGAATGTGCATGAATTATCTATGAAACAAATATACCAATTACTAAATTGCATATGTATGTTTCTATATTTTTAGGATTGAGCCCAGGGCCAGACCACTGTGTGAGTCGTCGTGGGGAAATAGAGGCCCTTTATTAGTGATGGCACACAGGGGTCCTTCATGAGGCCCACATGGGCACTTTATAACATCTGACATTAGCAGTTGAGAGTGTGGTTACCAATGCTTGTGGTCGATGCATGGCTGACGGAGTCCAGTCTTATGGGGTCAGACGGCTTGCTCACTTTCCCTCCCCTCTCCACCGCCCTTCAACTAAGAGAAAGAAAAAGACAGGGTAAGAATCAGAGGAAAGAGAAAGGGGAAAATACTAATCTAGTGATGCTGGATCAAAAACACACAGAAGCAGTTGGATAAACACCATGAAACTCACATAAAAGCTCTAAGGGGGTTACTAATCATTGTTAGCCAATGCTATATTAATCTGCATCAGAGGTGTTGGCTGACTTTATTAATGTGTTATACAATTCCAAAAACAGTGGGTGTTTTCTGATCCTTCTCTCCATTGGCATCTTTGTCACTACCTTCCAGAAGAAAACTGCAGATTGTGGAATATCGTGGAATATCGTGTATCAGGGTTAAAAGGGGGCTAAGCATTTAAAGCTATGCTATCAGCTCTGGGAGAGTGAGCGTAGCAGTGCCTTAAGTAAGAGGGAAATGATCACCAGTCAAAGGGGTTTAATCCTGTGCGGGCGATGAGTGTCTGTACAATATTTATTGACAATCCATCCTGTTTGTTGAGATGTTTAATTCTGGACCAAAGTGGTGCACCAACTAAATGACTTATCCATCTGTAGAGCCACTAGCAAGGCTAAAACCTTGGTTAAGGTTGAAAACATATTGTGGTGCAGGTTTAAAATCAACATCTATGTGGTTAAGTTTAGGAGAGGATGATAGTCATGGTAAAAACAACGGTAAATGGAGACGCAAACAGATGCTGGTGTCACCCAACCATCCGTTCCAACCTTCCCTAAGAGCTTTTGCGGTACTTTAACAACATCACGCTGCTTCCACCTTTGCTTCTGACAGACAACAGTCATAATTCACATGGCCACACGAGGTCCTTCTCAGAAAATCACAAACATAGGTCATTTGAGGCATTTGAGCAAACAACCGGAGCTGTAGCTTTTTTGGAAGGAAGACCAGTCTCCAAATTTAGACAATGTCTTCCAGGTCAGGAATGTTAGATAGCCTGCTACCAGTTTTCAGGCCATGCCTGAGTGTTTGTGTTTCCGTATGTGTGAATATTCCTTGCATGGCCAAGCATCAGAGCTGAGTGCACAGAGGGGGGTCAGTGGAGTACTTGTAGACCAACTCAGTGAACCCTGGAAGGCCAGTTCATCCTTCATCATACCTTGTGCGGAAAGGTCATGGTGAGAGAGAGGGAGCAGGGTTGTTTGTGCACACATAAAACACACTTTTTTCCAGCTCCCGATCCATGGTCTATCCCCTAAAGCCCTTACGTATCCATTGCCTTTAGGCACATTTTATTGAGTTGTTTAATAAATCTATTCTCTGTGTGGTTGGTTGGATTTCAAGGCAAAAATGTAAGTTATTTACTATATCCGAACCACGACTTCTTAACATTTTTGACACAGATTGACAAGTCATGTACATGTTTTGAGCACCAAATAGATCCCATACTGATATATTTAAAGCTCCTCATCGAAATACAAATATGTCAGACTTTCAAAGACTGACAAATCTCCTGTGACCCTGTTTGTATATTAAACAACACAAATAGCATCTCGTCCCCAAGGTTCAGAACTCTGGTGTAAACATTTGAAACTCTGCTGCTGTAAGTACTTGTTGCAATGTTGATGTCTTTCTCCAGTGTGTTTGTCTCTGAACTCTCTATCAAGGGAGACCACATGGCAGAGCGAAAAAAAAATCAGGTCCGGGGAGCCTCAGCGCAGCGAGGTGCCGCTTAGTTTTCAGGACATTCTGATGGTGGGCGCCACTCATCTTCATGGTTGCAGATCCCAACCCCCAATCTGCTGATACGCTGTCTTGGCCATCCCAGCTTGCGTAGCCATACCTGTGGGTTGGATGGGAGCTGCAGACAGCTAGTGAATTGAAGTTGAGTGTTTATGGTGTGAGAAGCAGCCCCGGGGTCTAAACACTGTCTCAGTGGAGTCTGTCACAGTAGGTTTGGTGAGGGAGGCAGATAATGGCTCTTCCGTGGTTATACGCTTCTGTGGTCTGAGCTGATCTACGCTGCGGTATCACATGATTCTAGTTAGCTTAAGGTATGGCTTAAGGTATATGTCTGTAGGCTAATGCGTTTGGTTAACAGCTAGCCAACCTATACAGTATGTGTTGTGGTTAACATGTAGCTGCTAACCCACAGCCAGGCTTCTTTCTGAGCCCTAAGCTGGATAAAGCTGCTGTGTGGGCTCTTTGCACCGTTGGTTTGGGTTCGAGGGAGTTGGTCTGAGGAGCTGAGGATGTAGCAGACATGCACAGTGGCGGGAAGTATGTGGTAATTATTGTGTTCAGGACTGCCATCTGTCAACTCTCCCCTTTTAGATATTTACTGGACCCGCATTCCTCTTGCTGGGTTGGTATTCACTTTGTGTGAGTGTGTTTGTGGGTGTGTATCTGGTAAATGCATGCAGTACACAAAGGGGTGCATATGATGTGTACACCAGACTCTATGCCTCAGGCCATCTTCCGTCATAATACCTTATAGTCCATATTATTCTAGCTCTCTCCGTCTCTCTCTTTCTGATTTCTCAAAGTTTATAACTCCTCTACAGATTGAGTTTGTCTTTTTGAATTATTTACATTTTTCAGAGACAAAGTTATTTCTTGAATATACAAATGTTACTCGGTCTGTTTATGTGTTGTGTGTATGTTAGATTCCAAACATTTTCCTTGTTATGATGTGCAAAGAATTAGGAGCATGTTAGGAGGGGGTGAATGCATTTCTAATAAAATGACAACATATTTTTTGTTTGTCATCTTCACCGTTGGTCTTTAAACGTAACCTGTCACAGTGTGAGCTGTATTCCTCTCCAACATTTTAGCCGAGCTCTTGGCTTTGTTAATGGAAATATGTCGAGAAAGTGTTCTGTCCATAGCTGGTAGAAAATGATTAAAAGTTTGTGTTCTTTACTTGTCTCTTTCTCTCTGATAAAGAAAGAGTGGTATCGCGTGATTTGGAGGATTATTAAATCTATTTAACTAATATAAGATAATATGATACCAAGAGATAAAAAAAAGCCTGTAAAACTGTCATGATGCAAAAGAAAATAATGCATAAGAGAGACATTAGGGACACAAGACAAGGACAAGCTGAAAGTGATGAAAGACATGAGGCCAAGCTTCTCTCTCTGGAGGTTGTGCCTCTCTGAGAGTAGACCCTCAGAGAAGACACCGCGAACACAGCACGCTCTCTAGAACAGGTCTTAGTCGTTATTATATTGGATAAAACCAATCTGATTTGGTTACGGCCCTAGATTCAAATAGCTGCATTCAGGTCTGCATACCGTCCCAACACAGGCTGAGATGTGCAGTGATGTCACAACTTCTGTCTGAGAGCTGCTCTTGGCAATTAGCCAGACAGGTCGGTCAGTAAACACAGCACGGGTCCCCTGCAGCGTGTTCAATGTTTGAAGTACATTCAGCAGCCGAGGCCCTGAGCAGTGGTCTTGGCTGTCATGGTGGGACCCTTGAAGGAGTCTGTGTTGTTATAGGAAGGCTCCCAAGCCACGGCATTAGCTCTTATTCCCCACAGCCACTCCTGACAAACCAGCAGGCTTCAGATGTGGCTTTTCCATACACACAAGAGCAGAGTGGTTCAGACTAATGTTTTATAGACCTGTTAAAACAGCACCATAAACAGAGGCTTGACTGAGTAACACATGGGGGTCTTGTCCAGTAAACCAACAACCCAAAGAGGCAATGATTTTTGTGTAAGTATATGCAGCCGTTAGAATTCTGTCATCGTGATTCTGAGTGTTTAACCCCCCATCTGTAAAATTAGGTGTGCAATTCCATGTATGTGAACTCAGAGGTTTATAAGAACTGTCATTAGTTGTTGAACGTCCATAGCGCCCTGTGTGGATGTAGACTCCTTAGCGTTGTGTCAGCGATGACTTTACTGACATCTCTGCAATGACATCTTTCCTTGAAGGTCTAAGTTTCTCATGTTAAATAAATGTTATTTGTTGGCTGCCACTCCAGCTGGCTCCACTTTCAAAATCACACTTTCTTAAATCATAAATTCCAGTTCCCAGAATATGTCGTTCCTAGAAACCTGGGTGCTAAATCGCAAGAATGCATCTATAACCCAAATGTGGGCCAAATAGTTTCCACGAAAGCCAATCTTGGAAATAGATTGACAGCAACAATTTTGGGACTATCAATAGAAAGAATGATAGTGGGGTATGAATTCTCGGATGAATTCTCGGATGGTGAGGTGCCCAGGGGAAGGAGGAGCAGGAGGGTGTCTTATAACGGTCATGTTGCTCATGATCCGGGGTGATGAGATGATTGATCCTGTAAGCTCCTTCGTCAACCTTAATGAACTATGTGGTGCTTCTCTGAGGCCACCATTGTTTCCTGAGTCCCATGACACAAGGCCAAGCTTGAGAGCCACCACACATGAATGGAGATAAATGCAGTGAGTGCCTGAGGTTTCCAACGTGGCCGTGTTATATGAGTAAATGATTAATCCGCATAGTTGGACCGTGTCTCCTGTCCGCAACAGCATACTCCAAGGCCACACAGCTGGTACCAATTTGCATGCCCCCGCCACATCATGATCCCACTGCATGTGTAGGAATCATGGCTTATCGCGGCAGTAATTCACTCCTTCCCCTCATGCCGAGGCTATTCTTGGACTTTCTGCCTCTTTATTTTTAGTCACGGCTGCCTCTCTGGGTCATTGAAGTGGTCTTGATTTGGTGCGTCAGCTCAAGGCAATGGACCCTGGGTGCTCAACTGTCATGAATCGCCTTTGGGATGCATGCTTTAGCAGAACCACAGCGTCTTTGTCAGAGACAAAAAAAATGCGTTGTTTTGCTTTGTTCATCGTTAAAGCTGCACCTGGATGTGGTGGAAAATGCATCTGTGTTTTATTCTTAGCTCTTGGGTTTGGGTGTAACCCAACGCACTTTAGATGTAAGAGTGCATGCATGTTCGCCCCTCAGTTCATCAGGTTTAAATGGTATCTTGCACAAAATAATCTGGGCCCCATTAAAACTTTGGCAAATAAAAACACAAATAAAAAGAGGCTGGATTGTCTCTGATAAATCTTCATCTGATCTTGTTTTCCTTGAAGACATCAAAGTGGTCACTTATAAGACATGTGCTGAAGGCCGTGACAGACCCTGAGGTGACCTCGTAGGAGGACGGATGCCACCCGGCCTCCTCATTGGATGACCTCATTGGTCGGCGGGAAATGAACTGGTGTACCCGTCCTCTCTGTCTTGGCTCATCCCTGGGTTCCTGGGTTGATTGAGAGCCACAGGGAACATGGAGTGCATCCCAGATTAACATAATGGAGTTAATTGATCAGCTAAAGTTCAGTCGGGGGACAGTCCTTGAATGGACTTTCTCCTTTTCTATCTGTTACTCACAGAGGTCCAAGATGACCTCACTCCATTCACCGCTTCATACCTGAATGTGAGCTTTCAGGTCACATCAGATAGTACTGAGAGCTTCCTTTGTCTCTTTCTGTTGCCTTTCCTTTGTTCAGCTCTCCTATAACTGTTGGTCAATGGAAACCAACAGCAGACAGACAGTTAGCTCTGGTTCTTGAAACAAATGTAGATAAAGAATTTTTTAAGATGTTAAAGGAATAGTTTGGTGAATTACATTTGATTAAAATGACTCTTAAGCTACTTACAATGCATTCATCCATGTAGAGTGGAAAATGTGGTTCTGCATTGGCTTTAACTAAGCCAAACCTTTCTGCTTCACAGACGGGATTTTTCTATTCAAGCTACAGTCAAAACAGGTGGTTTGTCAAATACAGATTTCAGTATTCTGACACAGAACGATTTTAGAAGCAATGTATTTCTATTGGTAGTATGTTTCGTGCCTGCACCAAATAATAACAAATTAGAAGGAAAAAAGATGACAAAAAATACAGATTTCAGTATTCTGAGGTTCTGAGCCTCATTTCTTTTCCTCGCGGACGGCAAAAAAACTCTGACATTATACAATTTAAAATAAAAGGGATAGGGTTAGGCCTAGGGTAAGATATTGAGTAAGAAAATGTTTTTATGAACCACACAGCTTCTGGTATTCCAAGACCCGACCGGACAAAAACATGTGGTGCAGGCACAAAACATACTACCAATAGAAATACATTGCTTTCAAAATATTTCTGTGTGACACGAAACAAATGCGAAAATCGTGTTGTTGAACACGAATCAATAGATTAAATAAATGTTGTGACTAGAACACGAAATGCAGTGAGACTGGGTTGCTTACAACAACATCAGGGCTATCACCCTAACACGCCTGCAACATTTTAACAAGCAGGCCGCCTACTGTGAGGAGGTATTTACACATCATTATGCTTGGTCGAGTATTAGGGTCACATCATCACTTTCCTTCTTTCCTGGCTGGATGGCAGTGGGCGGGGGGCATACCAATGAACTTATATGAAGTGCTAATACAAAGCAGCCAGCATGGGTCAACTTTGTAAAGTGATAGATAATCTGTGCCTGTGTAATCAACTTATTTTGGAGTCCACAAACTTGTATTCAACATCAACATTTGGCGAGCATTTTTTGTTTTAGCTAGCCGTTAATTCTGACTGAAGTTAGATCCACTGCCAGCCTGAATGTTCTTTGTTGTCATGACTTTTTACACACTTAGTGACTACTATTAAGGAGCCAATTGCGAGTTATTCCTGTAACAGCTGACAGCTGTCTTTATGTTAGCTACAGTCTCTGCATGGCACACTCCAGAAGTACGCTCCTCACAGTGAGAATTCACACACTTTCCAATTCAAACAGAAGCATATGATACAGTTTACATTTTTCCCAATTTAAACTCACCAAGAGAGATGTCTCAGAGATTGCGCTTGGAACGAAGAGAAGCCTGGTCTGTTTCTCTTTCCCCAGCATTGCTGCAGCTCTGAAAGGATAAAGGGTATAATTCAGGTTAAGGATAGAGAGGAAGAGTAAGGGGAAGTAATAGCAAAGAGGAGCAGAACAACTCACCAACCCTCAAACATCAGCCAAGAAGCTTTGAAAAACATTGATGGAGAGAAAGGAAGAAACATGGGTGGAGAAATAAGAGGAAGCATGAGGGATGAACTGAGGTAACGTCTAATGCCCTCCTGCTTACAAGCTTATAAAGATCTGTGTTCCCTCATTTAATATCTCCATGGGGTTGAACTTCGACTCAGCTTGAGGAGCTACAATCACTTTAAAGGCTCAATGCCAGCTTCCTATTAGCTAAACAATGTGTTTTTTCAGCCATACGTTTATGAGAATGTATGTATAAGAGTGAGAGAAACACCAACTCAGTCTCACGGCATTTCGTGTTATAGTCACAACTAGTGCTGTGTACCTGGACTCACATTCAGGTTCAGGTCCGGACTCAAGTCCAGAGGTTCAGGTTGAGGTCCGGACTTATAAGTCCGGACTTGTGTCAAGTTGTGTGAGTAACTAAAGTGAACTTATTGTGAGCTAATTATCAATTGAAAATAAACTCATAATCAACTCAAATTCAAACTCGTCAGGTTTATTGTGCCCCCTTCCAACTTGTGTCTACACCATGTCTTTTCTAGAACTCTACATGTGTTACTAACTACACAACACAACTACATACATAGTGATGTACATACAAGACTCAATATGCAAGAGTAAAAGTCTATGTGTTCTTGTTCAAGAACAACAGCATATTGACATTGTCTGGGTGAAGTGTTGCTCTTTCGGCAGACACGATATCACCATACATACAAAGGAGTTAGCTTAGCAACACTACCAAATATGGCAACCAGCATCCCACGCTGTCAGTGTCCACTATGTCTAAGCCAGTTTCCCTTGACGTCACACAGATCTCGCGAGCAGTTGCGATATTTTGCGAGACTTCGTGAGCTCAGTAATGGCCGCCATATCAGAAGCCAAAACAATGTTTTTCGTCTTTTCTCAGCGCAAATTTCTCGATCTATGGAAGGTTTTAGATGGTTTAGAACACAAAGGAGAATATACGTAAGTACCGGTTCCTGACGTTCCGGTTTTAACCGGACTTGAACCGAAACTTTTTACAAGTCCAGTACGTGTTCGGCGTACCGGTACGCAGCACTAGTCACAACATTTAATCTATTGATTCGTGTTCACCAACACGATGTTCCCCTTTGTTTCGTGTCACACAGAACGATTTTAAAAGCAATGTATTTCTATTGGTAGTATGTTTCTTGCCTGCAGAACGTCCTTTTGTCCGTTCGGGTCTTGGAAGATCGGAAGCTGTGAGGTTCATAAAAACATGTTCTTACGGTATGGTTCTTACTCAAAATCAAGCCACGATTATTGTTTTTATTTTAAATCGTATAATTTCGGACTTTCTTTGTCGTCTGTGGGGAAAAGAAATAGGGCTCAGAGCCTCAGAATATTGAAATCTGTATTTTTTAAAATCTTTTTTTCCTTCTAATTCGTTATTCTTTTCTAAATAACACACTGTTATTTACTCACCAATAACACACAATTATCCTTGTTTTTGTTTATTTGTTTAATTCCATAATCTTGGGCTTTTTTGTCCGTCAGGAACTGAATTTCAAAATAAAAATAACCGGAAACAGACGTAGCATTGTTGCAATCTTTATATATCCAGGCCGTTTCTCAATCGCGAGGATGCTTGCTTGGTAGCACATGTCTTCCGAGTCACTTGCTTCAGAAGCGAGGCAAGAATCCTTCCTGACATTCGGAAAACGAAGAGTGGAACAGACTCAAAATTACCCCCTAAACAAGGACGCGGCCACGGTGGAATTCCAAGTATACTGGAGATTGGAACAGTCCTTCGGCGGCACTCGATGACGTAGCATGGTTGCGATCGGATTGCGATAGAGTGGCGAAGTCCCTCCCTTTCCGGTGGACCGCCATGGGACCTTATTTCGGAAATATTATTTATTGAAGTCAATGGAGAGAGAAAGATTATCTTTCGATCCCGTTTGAATTGTGCCACGAATTACACATATGATGTTTGTCGATTTAATTTTGTCAATTATTTTTCCGAAATAAGGTCCCATGGGCCGGAAGTAGATGGGCGTGACTTCGGCCACAGCCAGTGAACTGATTACCCAAAATCCTCTGCTATGGTTTAAGCTCGCTGATTGGATGTTTTAGCCGCAATGCATGTAGGGATATGGTGTTCATGCCATATCAAATCCGAAAAACTTTTTTTTTTAAAGAAAATAATACTGTAATAATATAATACTGTACACGAAAAAAAGGGGGAAATCGTGTTGGTGAACACGAATCAATAGATTAAATGTCGTGACTATAACACGAAATGCCGTGAGACTTGTTTGGAAACACACACACTGAATGGGAAAGCAACGACAGAGAGAGAGAGAAGCTGAGACGAGGGTTACTCAAGGTAGCTCTTGTTATTGCATATAAGATGCCACTGGCTATTCAGAGTTTTGCCAAGTTGGTATTTTCATTATTAAATACATTGGAGGAATGTTGAATTTGGAAGGTTGGTGCGGCTGATATTCTCCCCTTTCACACATGCACTGCAACCCTTAGGTTATCTAGACATTACATTAGAGGAGCAGTATGTGAGAGTTCAATTCAGTCCTTTCGTCACTGAGGGCCGACGCTGCAAACGTCACATAGGCAAGGCAAGGAAAGTTTATTTATATAGCACCTTTCAACACAAGGCAATTCAAGGTGCTTTACAAAAATGAAAAACATTCAGACAAAGGCATTTAAAAACAGTAAAAGATAATAAAAGAAACATTAAAAGAAAAAATACATGACATGAATAAAAAAGTACATGAATAAAAAGTTACAGTGCAGTTTAAGATATGAATAGTTCACACAGAAGTTCCAATTTACTGATGAACATAACGGCTCAGTTTCAATTAAAAGCAGCGACAAAAAGATAAGATTTAAAAGTAGTAAGAGTTGCAGCGGACCTGCAGGTTTCTGGGAGTTTGTTCCAGATATTTGGAGCATAATAACTGAACGTTGCTTCTCCATGTTTAGTTCTGACTCTGGGGACAGAAAGCTGACCAGTCCCTGAAGACCTGAGAGATCTGGATGGTTCATAATTTAGCTGAAGATCAGAAATGTATTTTGGGCCTAAACCATTCAGTGCTTTATAAACCAGCAGCAGTATTTTGAAATCTATTCTTTGACAAACAGGAAGCCAGTGTAAAGACTTCAGAACAGGAGTGATGTGATCCACTTTCTTCGTGTTAGTGAGGACTCGAGCAGCGGCGTTCTGAATCAGCTGCAGATTTCTAATAGATTTTTTAGTGAGACCTGTAAAGACACCATTACAGTCGTCCAGTTTACTGAAGATAAAAGCATGGACAAGTTTTTCCAAATCCTGCTGTGACATTATTCTTTTAATCCTAGATATGTTCTTTAGGTGATAGTAGGCTGATTTAGTAATTGTTTTAATGTGACTGTTGAAACTCAGGTCAGAGTCCATGACTACACCTAGATTTCTGTCTATCTGTTGTTTTGAACATTGCAGGCTGAAGCTCAGCGCTAACTTTTATACGTTCTGCCTTGGCTCCAAAGACCATTACCTCAGTTTTGTCTTTGTTTAATTGGAGAAAGTTCTGACACATCCAGTCATTGATTTGTTCAATGCACTTACTCAGTATTTTAACTGGAGAATAGTCTCCTGGTGAAATGGTTATTTAAATTTGTGTGTCATCCGCATAGCTATGGTAACTTATTTATTTGTTTTTCATTATCTGAGCCAGTTTATGTTTATTTTTATTAAGGATCCCCATTCGCTTTTGCTCTTGACAAAAGCTACTCTTCCTGGGGTCCGACACTTAAAACAATACAACAATAATACAACAATAATACAGCAACATTTAGGACATAAGTCCTGACATCATTAACAAAATTAACAACATCACCAATATCATCAACAACATGCGATCAAATTCAATTAGGGTTCACAGCTCACAAGGGTACATGGTCATTAGTAGATGGCCCTTCAATCTCTTCTTGAAAGAGGCTCTGGACTCTATTTCAGTAAGGTAGTTTGGCAATGAGTTCCATTCCTTGATAGCTCTATAAGACACAGAAGATTTCAGAAGATTTGTCCAGGGTTTAGGTGCCAGTAGATGGCCTGATGTAGCTTGTCTAGTCTTATTGTCATGCTCGTTTCTTGTGTAAACTATTTGATTTTAGAAAAGTGATAACACGAGATTGCAGACATTTCTCAACTGGAAGCCATGATAGGTTTCTATGCATAACTCCAATATGAGTGCGCTTCGAGCAGTGGAGAGCTAGTCTGGCAGCCTTGTTTTGAGCTATTTGTAATTTCTGTAAATGTGTTTTTACTGCTGATGACCATATGACCGGACAGTACTCAAGATGTGACAAAACCAGAGACTGAATGACTTGTTTCAAAGTGGTTGGTGTTACATACTTTGTACATTTTCTCGCCACAGCTATGCTCCTTCCCATTTTAGTTACGACACTCTCAATTTGCTTTGTCCACCGTAAACCAGAATCAAGAAAAATGCCAAGCAATTTAGTCTTGTTTACCTGTTCCACTGGCTGACCAGCCAGTGTCAGGCTTAATTGAGGATTGCTGCTTAACATATGTCTGGTTCCGAACACCATTGCTTTTGTTTTTGCAATGTTGAGTACCAGTTTTTTATTGTTGACCCAGTCTGCTATGGCTTTAATCTCTATTTTAAGTAGATAGTTTAACTCACTGCATGTTGATGCTGTACTGTACATTGTGGAATCATCAGCATACATGATTAAAGCCAGTTGTAGCATGTAGATGTTAAAGAGAAGAGGCCCCAAGATGGAGCCTTGAGGAACCCCACATGTCATATTTGTCAACTCAGATTTGTATTTACCTATAGAAACAAAGTTGTTTCTGTCCTTTAAGTAGGATTCAAACCAATCTAGAACTGTTTCTGAAACTCCCACCCAGTTTTCTAGTCGGTCTAGTAATATGTTGTGGTCAACAGTGTCAAACGCAGCACTGAGATCTAATAATACTAATACTGAAGTTCTGCCACTGTCTGTGTTTAAGTTTATGTCATTGAAGACCTTTACAAGAGCAGTCTCAGTGCATAGGCTCAAGCAATGGTAAGAGACTTGTTGTCTATGAGGGAAATACGAGAATCTTTATCCAAGAACGTTATTATCTGACTGGCTTATCCTTTAAAAGCAACCGTTCCCTGCTCACTGGTCCCCGGGCTAAACTTTAGTTAAATGATTCATTCTCTGACACAATCGCTCAAGCCTGTGCCTCTCCAGCTCTCTGAAGTCTTTATGCAGGAAGAAGGAGCAAATATTTATATCATATATAATATGTGTCACAAAAAATATATGTGCTGTAGAGAATGGGGTGGGACTTTTTCAGTTTGCAAACAATATCTCTATCCAACAGTTACAGTGAGTGTGACTATACGTGCAGTCGGAGCCTCGGTTAAGCACTGAACAATATGGTTAGCAAATCTTTTAAAGACACTTTTAAATTAATAGATTAGAGTGATACAGTATATATTAATAAACTGCTTTGCCCATCAGTACTGGATCTTATGTTAAGCTCAACTGTCTCCGGGCTCCAGCTACATATTTAGCGCTCAGATGTGAGATCTTTCTGCTGATCTCAATCTCAAGAGAAAGGGAATAAGCATAGTTCGAAAAACGTTTTTTTAAATGTATTTTTATTCTAAACATATCAACTCTTTATAAAGTATGCTTAATTGGAAAGGTTTCTGTGTGTGTGTGTGTGTGTGTGTGTGTGTGTGTGTGTGTGTGTGTGTGTGTGTGTGTGTGTGTGTGTGTGTGTGTGTGTGTGTGTGTGTGTGTGTGTGTGTGTGTGTGTGTGTGTGTGTGTGTGTGTGTGTGTGTGTGTGTGTGTGTGTGTGTGTGTGTGTTTGAAGGGTTGCATGCTGCCAATACTTTAGTTCTTCTTACATCTGGCCAAGCACAACACTGGCATAGAAGTGAAATGGCCATAGCGAGCGCCTGGCAGCAGCATCTGAGAAGAGAACGCCAAGCTGAGGCAGCAAGAATCTATGCAAAGAAAAAAAGGTCACACCCTCACCTCTGCCCTACAAGACAAAATGCAAAAAAACAGGCTTACAGACTTACACATGTGTCTAGTAGCCGTTAGCACATTGCTGCATTTATCAAGGTACCACTAATATAAAATGAGGCCAGAGTCAGGCGTGTATCATCCACTGTCATCTAATCTGTCAAGAAAAAAACATGCGGTGATAGAAGTATCTGCTAAAGACAACTAAATTAGGAGAAGCAGAGACCCTGGCTGTTGGTTTTGGCCTCTCGGTGAGCACTGGCACAGATATCAAATCATATCGCAGACATTTAGCATTATTCAAATTGAAGCATAGAAATCCTTCCTGTATGTTATAATGACATTTGTACATTTATTATGGCTACACCACAATTTAAATGTCTTTTCTGGGAAAATTAGACACTGATAGATATTATTTGTCAGATCCAGTTTTCCACCATTCATCACGGCTGCAGGGGTAATTGTGGAGGTTACAGCCTATGGAACATTCCACTTAGGGGTGAATGATGAGGGGGGGGAGTAGACTCGGTATCACTCCTGTGCTTGACAGAGTCTTCGAACTGTCCTCCATTAAAGCATCTGATGAGTGATTCAATGCTTCTATATTGGGCAGGACTTTGAAACAGTGACATGAAAACGCAGTTGGCGGCAGCTTCACAAATCCCACATCAGGCCCAGGGAAACCATAATCACCACTTTCGTTTTTCAGCCTTGTTTATTTCAGAGGCTGGGGTTACAATTAAGACCATTTGCCTTGCAATTACTGTGTTAAAAATAATAAAACAATTTCGGCCTACCTAAAATACCTGCATTTTCTGTAATGATTCAGGGCGTGCAAATTGAAATTGCAATGTTTGGACATTGTCAGGGAGCTGTGCAAAGAGTGCCAGAGTGATAGAACTATGTTTATCTGGATGTTTGTCTACGTCTGGATTTCTAGCACTTTGTCAGAATGCAGCCAAACCCTGGTCACAATTTCTGCGTGACCTTCACTGGATAATTTTAGCTGTTTGGATGTATAATGTCATGATTTACTGCGAGGATTAGTTTTTCAACAGCCACAGCGTAAGTGAGGAATGTCTCCGGTGGACTAGTAAGTAAATTCCCCTGTCAGTAAACCCCCCTCTCCTGCTCCAAAAGCCCCTTCGCCCCTCCGCCCACATGCTCCCCACCGCACCACTTACCCTTATTTTCCCAATAAAGTCACACAGCTCAGCCAATGTCCTCCCCCCGGCCAGCATCTAGCCAGGGACGTACACAACGTTCTGAAGAGCAGCTTGCTCAAACAAACAGCCCACCCCCATCATGGCAAAAAGAGAGAACAAGAACATCATGATCTGATATCAACACTAAAAGTCTCTAGACATTCAAAAATTGGTTTTGGAAATATTATATGAGGAAGGAAATGGATTCAATATGTAGAGGCCTTAAGTCTGAACATTAATTCATGTTTTCTGAAGGCAAGGGGCAGCATAATGACACGGACATTTGTATTACTTCCTCCAAAGGGTGTATTTCTTAATTTTTTTGGGGTTTGTTTGTCTGTCGGCAGGATAACGGAAAAACAGCTTCATCTCATTTCAATTTGGAGCAAAAACATTTATAGATTTTGGAACACAATCAAACACGGTAGGGATACACAAAGTATGTTTTACTTTTTAGCCACAAAATGCTCCACTATATGTCTTCATCTGTTAATCACTTTGTCTGTCAACCTCAGGAGCTGCGCAGGAACTTTACAGTGTTTTTTTAAGGTATTTTCAGTGAAAACATCTACTTGCTGAGAAAACATGGGTTGATGAGAGCGTTGAGAGCTAATCAAAACAGTTAAGTTGGGGTCCAATAAAAACTAGACACTTTAAACACAATAACCTGCCGAATCAGGTGATATTCCTCAGCGGGCCTTTCACTGCGAGAATCATTCTTTCTTTTCCACAATGCACCCTTCGGTAAGTAACAAAAGAGAAGCCAGCAGGAGAAGGCTAGATTGTTAAAAAATTATCAATATAAAGGTAAAAACAACTTACATGGCTATTGTTAGCACCCACAGTTGTCAAGCTCAGCTTATGGAAGAATCCGGGGCGCACAATGAGAGCACAAAATAATGTGTGCAGTTAGGCAGGCAGGTAGACACGACAGCTGTTGACCTTTAATGAAATGATGGATGAACTTTTAACAGTCCTGGAACAGCCACACATACTGTATCTTATTATCTTCATTTTATTTATTGATTGCTGTCAGGATATAAAGATGATTAAATCAAAAATAACAAAAACACTTCTGAAGTACATAACCAATCATAGCTTTAAGGCCTAACTCTAAATCTGCTCTCGTAACACTTGTAAGAGGTTTGGCATCAATGGTCGCTACAGAGATTGTGTGCGAGAGCGGCACGGAAATAGATGTCTGTGTTTCATGTTTTTGATCCAATTGTTGTGGAATCTTGTTCAGACTGTGACACATGTGCTGCTAAGATGAGGAATAGCGAGCCTATAAAAGTTGTGCGTCACATCCCACGCAATGCAAGTCGTATAGGCCCGAGGTCTGGCTGTGCCGTGCAGGGAAGAGCTCGCAGTGCACGGAAAGCTCATGTCTCACACCAAGCTCTGTGCTGCAGGCCCACATGCACTAATTAGAGCTGATATACAGCCTGATGTGTGCTGATTGAAAGCAGGCTCATCTAACTCGGGACAGGGTCCTGTTGAACTGCTGTGGAACGCCGGAGGGTGTCATTTTGTTTCCAGGCACTTGTCTAAGGTCACTTTCATGGTCTCCAGACACATTTATTTGCTAGTGATTTAGAGAGGGTAAAACGATGCAGATCTGTGCGTATTATGCACCGACTTATTGATGGTGTAAAAGGATGTGGCGGTTTGTGCTCTCTCAGAGCTCTGCAGCTCACAACCAGCTCTCCATGTGGCGACAGCTTCAGCTTCACACAGAAATGAGTGGCATGCACCAGGCCACAGCACCATGCCAACCATGCCAGGCACTCCCTCTGTGCCTCTTGAAGCATGCACCCTCTTCTGGATATGCTAGGCTATAGTGTCTTGCTTGAATAATGATAACAGAAACACAAAGCCATCAACTTTTAAATCCATGTATGTGCATAAACAGTTTTATTAACCTGCTTTTGTCCAGACTTAGCTATTTGCTGTCCTCCTTGCAACTCTTCTTCGTAAAGGAATCAGTGCGGCGTTATTGAGATGGCAGGGCAATTACCTACTGTAGGATCAGTTTTCACTGGAACTGCAATCAAGCGTCTAGAAGAGTTCGCCATCCATTCTTGGCCAAAGTTTTACTATTTTCTTTTGAGACCGTTTATTCTTTGTGTTTGAGCAGGATATCTGTTTTGGTGTAGATTCCAGGAGGAATGTTATATAATATTGGATTCAAGGCCCTTTATTCATTATTGCAGGAGTATCCTGTGGATCTGCCCACAGAATGCTATCCAGCAGTTTGACTTTAATTATGGATGTAAAAAAAAAAGGAAAACGCTGGTACAGTTTGGCAGCTCAGACCAATAGCATGTTTTTTTTAATGCGGACGATACCGTGATGTACTGTGCAGGTCCCTCCATTAAGGAGGCTGTTGTTAAATTACAGGCTGTTTTTAACATTATTCAGACTCAGCTCTCTGAGCTAAAGCTTCTTTTAACTGTTGATAAAACCAAGGTAATGCTCTTTTCAAAAGCTAGAGACACCAGAGCCTGTTTTAGATATTGTAACTACGCAAGGAATACAACTTGAAATGGTTGCCTGTTACAAATACCTTGGTATCTGGCTTGATGATTGTCTCTCTTTTAAACTTCATGTCAATAACCTGCTTAAAAAACTGAGGGTTAGGCTAGGTTTCTTTTACAGGAACAAGTCCTGTTTCTCGCTTGAGGCCAGGAAGAGGCTAGTCACTGTGACCTTTTTACCTGTGCTGGACAAATCATTAACACATCACTGTACCCTGTATGCAAGGGCAGGTTTGCCTTCACTAACTGTACGCAGGCTCAGTCGCTGGTACATTTTTATATACAAAGCCATGTTAGGAAAACTTCCATCCTACATCTGCTCCCTGATCTCACGGCGAATTGTAAGTGGCTACTGACTGAGGTCGCATGCTGTGGTTTTATTAAATGTGCCAACTGCTAGGACTGTCTTAGGGAAAATAGCTTTAAGATGCGCAGCTCCACTGCCTTGGAATAGTCTGCAATTGAAATGGAAACTGAGCAATCTGGTGCCACTAAATGTTTTTAAAGCTCAGTTGGATACTACTCAATCGGAAACTGTTGGTACCTGTTCATGTGGATAGTTAGGTCAATTGTAAACCCTGTAATGATGCTGTATGATGTCCTTTTGTTGTTCTGTTGTTTTATGTTTTTATGTTTCATGTGGAACCTACTTGAGCAGGTCTCCCTTGAAAAAGAGATCAATGATCTCAATGGGATACACCTGGATAAATAAAGGTTTGAAATGAAATGAGAACAGCCATCCTTGTGATTTTACAGCTGGTTTGCAATTGCAGAGTTATTATAGATTAAGAAAACATGACTTGTGTCAATGAAATAATGGCAGCCCATTGACAAATACGCCTTCAGCAACCCAACACCTGGTGAAAGACCCATTGTTAGGTATAACAGCATGCCAGCTTGAAAAGAACAGAGCGGGTACACTGCCTTCATTTTTCCCTTTGAGATGAGGACGTTAAACAAATTGTGTTCCAATAATTTTGTCAATGGACAAGAGGCAATTTGACTTTCCTTCAGCTCGCACACTATTAGTCAAAACATCACATTTCTCATTCCTCTGTAAGGCCTTTAGGTACAATCACTGAGTGTGGGACCGCCAGTCAGCTTGACCAATAGTACATGATTTATGTCTAAAGGACTGCAAGCTGCAAGCAATTAACTACTGAAAGCACATTTGGTCAGTAAGTCTTTTACTGACATACTATAACAGTCTATAACTTGGTTTTGAGCTCTGTATGGGAATACCAGTATTTACTGAAAACAGGAGCAACCAGCTTGCTCTGTCCAAGGACCCTTTTACACATCCATCCACAACCCTGAAATTATCTAGACATTACCCAGAGGAGCTGTATGTATGAACGCAAATATCCAAATCATTTGGACCGGCCATTTAACAAGCTTAACCTCACCATCGCCCAAGTATCAAGTCTGTTTCATGTCCAACAAGCCGATCTGTGAATGGATCCGATTAATGTGCAAAGAATTTGCAGCGTGCATGTGGCCGCTTTGATGGCGCTTCTTTTGCGTCAGGTGTAATTTGGAAGAAAGAAATTCTTGAAAAGGGTGAAGAATATGGGTTATTTGGAAAAAAATATCTTACTGGATATGCAGACATGATTCATCAGATGTTGAGTTCATATGAAAAAACATACAAAGAAATGGTGTAAAAATGTAAAAGCAGCAGGCTGGGGTTTTAAAAGTATCCTTTTGTGCAGGACTATTGCTTGGCCTGGTGCATTGACATAGGACCTTTTGTATTTATAAAACAAATGAGATAGAGGTATAAAGTGAGCTTTGTGGCTTAGGCAGGCCGATTTGGGAACATTTTGACAGACTAGAACCATTTCAATTGAGCATTGCATTATGGGACAATGGTTTCCAATGGTACTGTCTAAGACCAAATTCATACATTTCATAGCTGCATTTATCTCGTGATCTTTTATGCAGTCATACAGAAAAAAAACGAATGGCCAATACAGTCGCTTGCAACTTCGACAAATCCCAGCCTCGCCATCATAAATGTCTCCATCATTATCTCTTAAACGTTTTCTCTCTCTTTGGTACAGAATGTCAGATGTAAGAGCCAACTAAGAGACAACTTGAAGTCTGGTGTCAGAATGTGCCGATTCAGCGATTCTTCATCACACTGTGTTTGAAAACGAGCAGGCCCCATTACAGACAGAGGATAAATGCGGGAGAGATGCATGATGGGGGAACGTTGGTTTGTCCAGTGATTTAGCTACCAGTTGGAACCTCTCACAGCGTCACTGATTCACTTATACAAGTCCGCTCAGTAGCGTCAGCCAACGGTAATGATGAGTTGCAGTATGCTAACCACACGGTGGACGCTGCCTCCTCAGACCCCAGACTGTCTGCACTGAGATACACCTTGCTGTTTGAGTGGTTGAGAATACAGAAGAGTGCCAAAAAGCCAGGGGAAAAAAGCATCGGCCATTTTCATCCTTTAATCAAACCAAACTTCTTTTCTTACCGCACACACATCGACGAACGTACACCCATTGCTCCGAGACGCAAGTAAGTAAAAACGTATAAGGACACGTGGCATGTTATAACTTTACCCCACAGGAGACGCACGTTTACAAACTTGTAAGTCGATTATGTTTTTGTTGCTTTACTTTTTCTCTTCTTCCTGTCTCTCTCTTCTTCCTCCTCCATCCCTTTTCTGTCTCCCACTTTAAGCTGCTTCTCCTCTCTGTTGACAGCTTTGCTCGTCTGAAAAAAACAAGCAGAATTACTGAGTAAAAGGGAAAAAGAGAGCAAATAACAGCTCTTAGAATGTTTGGACTGTGAAACCAGAACATTAGTACAAACCATAATGGCTGGCCCAGAGAGCCCAGCGCTTCTCCAGCACTTCACTCTCACAGGCAATGATGTAACGCCAGCCATTTCATATGAAGCGTTCGCTTGTTGCACTCCTGAAAGTCTATTTATACCTACTTCGTCTACTCAAAATAAAGCAGCCTATGTTAGGCTGATGCCCTTTAAATAGCCTATTTGTTTAAGCTGAGGGAGACTGCCACCATCGGATGGCGGTAGCTTAAATCTGGAGAACGTTGAATTGTTTAATGCATACAAAATAAAAGATGAAAAGAAAACTTCTAAATGTAAGAGGTCTTGCTTGTTTGTGATGATGTTCTACGCTTAGATATCCATAAATGACTATGTTCATGAACATAAAAAAGTGAGTCAGTCTACTGGCAGGTACAACCTGCTCCACTGTCCAGGACAGATAATTTTACTACTACAAAGAAATGTGTGTGTGTGTGTGTGTGTGTGTGTGTGTGTGTGTGTGTGTGTGTGTGTGTGTGTGTGTGTGTGTGTGTGTGTGTGTGTGTGTGTGTGTGTGTGTGTGTGTGTGTGTGTGTGTGTGTGTGTGTGTGTGTGTGTGTGTGTGTGTGTGTGTGTGTGTGTGTGTGTGTGTGTGTGTGTGTGTGTGTGTGTGTGTGTGTGTGTGTTTGTGGTGCCAACCAGGCCTCAGTGTATACTATGCAGCAGAATAAACAAGTCTGTCTGTGTTTGCAGTCTGTAATTAAAGCCGTATAAAAGTGCACACGCATGCAGTAACAGCACACGTCATGGCCCTCAGCGGCTGTTTCCCTCCGCCCTCAGCATGGGCTTCACAACAGCTGACCAAAAACCATCTAGCTTCTCTGCACAGACGTATATGAAACATACAAATGTGAAATAAAAAAGCTGCACAGACGTGGGCTGCACGGCAGGCTTGGATGGAGCTGAATGTGCAGCATACACTAAATGCAGCGTAATAACTTCCTGCTGCTGCTCACAATCACCCTTTGCAGTCTTGCTTCGTCAAGGCTGGATTCACAGATACACGGCAGGGAGATTTGATTGTATTGGCCTATTCCAGAGAGTAATCAGACCTCCCAATGGCTCCACCACCACCTCAGCTATAAAAATAACCTAGGCATGAGAAAAGACCACATCATGCTGGATCCTGCCAGCGTTTGGCTTAAATCTAGACCCATAATCTACAGTGAGGTGAGCTCACAGGGTAGTCAGTTTCAAGACCTCCCGGCTCCAAGCTGACAGCTACCTGTGCTGTCTGTTTGATCTTAGTGGGCATTCAAATGAATTATAGGCCCAATACAACACATGTACCTCCCAAAACCTGACATCTTCTTAGTATGATCAAAAACATATTTTTTTCTTCCCTGAAGTGCTATTTATCAATCGAGATATTGGCTGTACAGATGTTTGCCTCCCCTCAAATATAATGGATCTAGTAGGCACTTGGCTTGTCGTGTTAAAAGTAAAACAAATACTTTTGAAGAACTCCACAGCATTATCTGTTTCCATAAATCATGAACCGGTAAATCAAGATAATCCACAGATCTTGTTGTGACCAGATTCACCTAGGAAATATATTTTTTTATCACAAACTACACCCGCAATCCGCATCACCACGCAGCGTGCATTTATACAGCTAGTTTTAGCTACAATTCGAGAAGTAAGATTGTTGTTTCCTATTTCACAGATGAAACATTCACACAATACTCTGCACCAATACCATCCAAATTCATTCAAAGCACTACAATTAAGAAGAACAATATGTATTTTAGCAATTGTATGGCAAACTGTGCCTTTAAGGGTCAACCATTACATATGTATATTAGGTTACTCCTTGCTCAGCAAGACTGCTATACATCCAGATCCATACACTCAACAGAAAAGTGTAATATAAACTGTTAACGCCGGGACTTGTATATATAGCCTACTATATGTTACCGCAAGTCGGAGAATGTAAACGCTGACAAAAGGATTGTATGTGTGTCAAATAGCAGGGAGTGTGCATCTGTGCCTGTAGATACATGAACATGCCTATGTGTATGAGTGTGTGTGTGTGTGTGTGTCTGTGTGTGTGTGTGTGTGTGTGTGTGTGTGTGTGTGTGTGTGTGTGTGTGTGTGTGTGTGTGTGTGTGTGTGTGTGTGTGTGTGTGTGTGTGTGTGTGTGTGTGTGTGTGTGTGTGTGTGTGTGTGTGTGTATGTGTGTTCATTCACGTGACGCTTGAGAGAATCTCCATTATAGTTTCTGACCAGATTTTGCCCTCTGGTGGTCCAACTAAGACAGCACTGTTGTTTCCCTTCACTCCTCCACAAGTGAAAGCATCCCTCACAGCTGCACACAGCAGATGAAAGATGTTTTTTCACTGATTCAATTTATAAATATGCTCCACATGAAAACTTTTGTTGACCTTTTGTAGCTTAAATTTGGAGATTTTGTCAAAAACATTTAGCAAGGAAATGTAGATAAGTGGCCAGGATGACCATCTGCTGCATCCGTGCATTCAATTGAGGGTTGCTAAGTAAGTGAATGAACAGCTCTACACTTATTTGTGTATGTGTGTACCCATGCATATGTGTACATCCATGTGGGTGTGTGTGCGTCAGGTACCAAACAGATGCCCTCAGAGCCAGTGACGGTCCCACGCATTTCCCATGCTCACTCACACTGAGCAGTGAGTTCCACCACTCTCTCATTTTCACCTCGTCATGTGCTCTTCCCCTCTCCTTTTCATTCTCCCATCGTCACCGCTGCCATCATCATCACCCCACTTGGTTTTCAGCAGTGCTTTCGGCCTGACCTCATCTGTGGAGGAGGATAATTACCAAACGGGGACACCGTGTCTTATTTCTAGGTCAACGACTCGCTCACGTTTGCAGGTCTTTTTTGTTTCTGGGTTGGAAAAAAGTTGCCAATGTTCCTGCACCCCCCAGGCGTACCCCCTTCTGTGCCCCCCTGCATACATCAGTCGATAGTGAGATGGCTTTAGGAATAATCACCGTAATCTCTCACTGTCTGAGGAGTTGGCAGGGCCCCCTCTGTGCACTGCGACTAGGACGCTGTGTCCACGCAGTGCTAGATGTTAAAGAGTGGTGATTGCAGAGAATGTGGCATGGTTTCGCTGAATGCCAGCCTATTAAGTTCAGCCATGCCAAAGCTATATTTGTGTTCCAAATGTTCGGCTGATTTATAATGTACTGTACACATGAAAACACAAGAAATTGCTTCACTTTGCAAAGAAAACAACTTCCAGAAGAGCTACATATTGCCCTCATAATCATCCAAGTTCTGTTGTTTGTACAGTCAGAGTAGCTGCTAAGTGGTACCATGCAGATTTCATAAGTGTGACCTGGCTAGGGGACAGTGTTGGAGCAGGTGGTCAGCGGTAGATGGCTTGGGGTGATGGGCAACCCTGAGCGAGTTAAGCTGAGGTCTAACAGGAGCTGCCCTGGCATTTCAATCACCTTGAGCATCTAAAACACTATCCCTGTGGAAGCAGCATGAGGTCCGGGGGAAGGGGTCAAACTTTACTTCCCTGCCTGGACATACTGTGGATCACATAACTGGGCCAGCATGGGACTACTTGAGCTATGGAGGAAAACCACAAGGAAAAACTTTAGATCAGAGGTACGGTAGCTCACACAACAATAAATCTCTTGTTCTGTGGCTTCATTCATCACAGAAAATAGAAGATGACTATCATAGCTACCATACAATTTTAGTGCCGTTTTAATTAAAACAGACACATGCATGAACCCACACCCATCACTGCCCTATTCATTCCGCAGTAGCAGCCGTCACAGCCCCTAAGTGTCAGTTTGAAGGAGCAGCATTCAGGGAATGTAACGCATGTTGTACGTGCCTCGAGGTTGCCGCAGAAATTAAGCACATAGGTGCAAAGAAATGCCAGTCAGCCTCTGCATGGCTCCATCAGTCCAGCTCCTGGCCGAGCGCTGCCAGGCCCCGGGGCCCAGGAATGCTGTGCCCATCTGTCAACACAGAGCTGCCCTCCCTGGCAGATGCCACAGAGAGGATTTTGTAACCTGGCCCTGGTTGGATTTCATAACCTGGCCTGGCAGTGTAGCAAAGATTATGGGCTTGCATAAGATGGAGCTGCCTACGTGTGTGTGTGTGTGTGTGTGTGTGTGTGTGTGTGTGTGTGTGTGTGTGTGTGTGTGTGTGTGTGTGTGTGTGTGTGTGTGTGTGTGTGTGTGTGTGTGTGTGTGTGTGTGTGTGTGTGTGTGTGTGTGTGTGTGTGTGTGTGTGTGTGTGTGTGTGTGTGTGTGCGCGCATGTGTGTGTCTGTATCTGTGTGTCTGAAAACTAACTAACTAGAAAATAAAATCCAAGGTAATGTCTTAAAGTGGCTTTTTTTGTAAGTCCAAAAGTGAATTAACTTTAGTTTCCTGACTTTTGGATTATTAAGAGCATTGATATATTTGATATTGTTTTGTTGACTAATGATTGCAGCTCCTATGAATTAAAGTGGGTTTGACCTCAGTTTAAGACACATACATGATTAATTTACTGAGCAAGAATGTTACATCTCCTCTGTTCATCTCCTTGTCCTGCCTGCTCCTCCTTCACCCTCTCCCCCCCCCCCCTCATATCTCTTCCCACCACTCCTGTTCTGCTCCTGTAGCGCTGATATTTATAATGAATGGTGTTCTCTATGTGGGGCCTGAATGTGTGTGGTGGAGCCAAGGGAGCACCACCTGAGTGATGATTCTGTCTGCCTGAGTCTCTCTCTCTAAGTTTAACACGCACACAAATACACGGACACACACACACACGCACGCACGCACGTACGCACGCACGCACCCACGCACGCACACACACACACACACACACACACACACACACACACACACACACACACAGGGACAAACACACACGCCTGACCTGCTGGGAACACAGGGTCTTGCTGTACCAGGCCTCTGTGGCAGGGGCAATTAGAAAGGTCCAGACGGAGCACAAGCTCTCTTCTCATACTGTCCCCATTAGAGAGACAGGCAGTGAGGAAAGACAGGAAGAGGAGGACACACATTGACACACTGTCTCTCGCTCTCACACACGCACACGCACGCACACACACACACACACACACACACACACACACACACACACACACACACACACACACACGCACGCACGCACGCACGCACGCACGCAGGCACGCACGCACGCACGCACACACACACACACACACACACACACACACACACACACACACACACACACACACACACACACATGCACTGTGGCCGTACAGACAGCCCTTCGCTTACTTAAGGTGACTTGGTGGCTAGACATAATTAGCATTTTCCTCAGCTGTGTTTTAACCTGCTCCACAGACTTCTCAGTGAGAGCACAGAACATGGACATCATGTTGGTGTCTCAGAATAATGGGCTGGAGCTGGATGAAGCAATGCACAATCTGTTCAGATGCCAAGATGACGACATAATGGTCGATGCTTTAAATCTGGAGGGGTCAAACATCCCCCTTCATATATTTTCAAATATAAACTCCGATATGGCTTCAAGATATTTTTTATAAACTATGTAGATTGCATATCCTATATAAAACACTAGATGTAGACTATCTTTATTATATATTCAGCATTTTACTTTTTGCATCTCAATATTAGGCTTGCAGATCTACATCAAAAATGTTCACAGTAATCTATGCAAATATTCAATGGGCGCACAGGCTAGGCCATGAACACAGATCAGCATTAGGTGTGCACTTTTTAACCTTACTTATTTACACACATACTAAAGTTTTAATTAGTCACTATGGCACTGTATCAGAGTTTACAGGTGTTTATATTAATGTAAAAGTTGTGTAAGAGCAATCCCAAAAATTGACACATGTGGGCACACTAATAAAATACTTGAATGTCAAATGTTTAATGTTAAAGGGGTTGTCCCTTTCCTGTAGTGTGCTATAGGTTTTTGTGCATGTAAATGGTCTACAAAGGCTAACATCTCTCCCGCACACTCCCCCCTGTCTGAAGCACCTCCATTGGACTCCTTTTTCTACTTCCAGAACACAGTGACATCACTATATAACATTTGCGCTCCTATTGGCTAGATCTCCGACACATTGCAAGTGATAGGCTAAGGGGCGTCTCTAAGCAGTTGACCAATCACAACAGAGCCGGCCACCTAACTAATCAGAGCAGACTGGGCTCTGGTTTCAGACAGAGGGTGAAAAGAGCAGCACATGCAGTATGATAAAAATAAAGAGCTTGTTGAACATGAATGCATGTAAACATGTCACAGTAGAGGCACACAGTACAAATGTGAACCTGAAATGATCATAATAGGGACTCTTTAAGTCAGGGGTGTCCAAACTACGGCCTGGGTGCCAAATGCGGCTGGCGGACCATTTTGAATCGGCCCTCAGCAAATTCAAAAAGTTTAATGGAGTATGGCCCACAAATGAAACTTGTGCTTGTCTTATATTGTACTTCTTAAATATAAATGTACAAATATATTAAACAGTAGTATTCATGTGTTAATAAGACCACTTTACAAATAAATGCACTCAATTCAAGTTGAAAACATTTTTTAACATAATCTTAGATGATAAGAAAAAATCCCAATGACTTATTTAAATAACAAACTTGAAATACACCCTTCCTATTTCTCCTTATTATAATCAATCTGAGCTTCTGTTTTAAGGGATCAGCTGCCAACACTCACAAGCATCATTTACCTACATTTGATGGATTTTGCTAACTTATAACTGAACTTATGAGGCAATAAACCTCTAGTGAGTGGCCCAGCCCTTCGTATATTTTTCTGTATGTGGCCCTCGTTGAGAAAAGTTTGGACATCCCTGCTTTAACCTCATGTCTTGTTCCTGTGCCCAAGAATAAGCATCCCAAAACAAACAGTCATTGGACTATAGACCAGTGGCTCTGACTTCGCACGTCATGAAGTCACTGGAGAGGCTCATCCTGACGCACCTCCGGATAGTCATCTCACGCCTAGACTACTGCAACTCCCTCCTGGCTGGTCTACCTGCATGTGCCATCTGACCTCTGCAGCTCATCCAGAATGCAGCGGCTCGTCCGGTCTTCAACCTTCCTAAATTCTTCTACACCACGCCGCTCCTCCACTCTGGCTGGCTTCCAGTAACTGCTAGAATCCACTTCAAGACACTGGTACTTGCGTACCATGCTGCGAATGGATCTGGCCCTTCCTACATCCAGGACATGGTTAAACTGTACACCCCAGTACGTGCACTCAGCTCTGCATCAGCCAAACAGCTCGCTGCACCCGCACTGCGAGGGGGACCCAAGTTCCCATCAGCAAAAACACGTGGGTTTGCTATCCTGGCTCCAAAATGGTGGAATGAGCTCCCCATTGAAATCAGGACAGCAGAAAGCCTCCACATCTTCCGGCGCAGACTGAAAACTCATCTTTTTCGACTCCACTTCGAGCGATAGAATTATTAACAAAGCACTTATATACTAATAAAGGACTGGCTTATCTAAAGCCAGTTGAGTAGCACTTGAAATGTTTTAGCTCTATGAAACCTGATGTACTTATATGATTCTGTTTTCTTCAAGTTTGTATTTTGTTGGTCGAACGCACTTATTGTAAGTCGCTTTGGATAAAAGCGTCAGACAAAAGCGTCAGCTAAAAGCGTCAGCTAAAAGCAATGTAATGTAATGTAATAGTCGTTGAGACACTATTGGACCCCCTGCAGTTCGCCTATCAGCCCCATATTGGAGTGGAAGACGCTATCATCTTCCTTCTGCACAGAGCCTATACACACCTGGAAGAGGCAGGCAGCACTGTGAGAGTCATGTTTGTTTACTTCTCCTGTGCTTTCAACACTATATGCCCTGCCCTGCTCTGCAAAAAGCTTCTGGACATGTAGGTAGATGCCTCACTAGTGGCCTGGATTACTGAACTACCTCACATGTCGTCCCACAGCATGTCAGGCTACGGGACATAGTTTCGGACACCATAGTGTGCAGTACGGGGGCAGTACGGGGGCACCACAGGGGACGGACCTGTCTCCCTTCCTGTTCACAATATACACCTCTGACTTCAGATCCCTATCACAGTCCTGTCACCCGCAGAAGTTTTCAGATGACTCTACCAGCGTGGGCTGCATCAAGAGGGATCATCAGGCTGAGTACAGGGGTGTGGTGGACAGGTTTGTGGAGTGGTGTGGACTAAACCACCTGCAACTCAACGTCACAAAAATCAAGGAGTTGGTGGTGGATTTTAGGAAACAGAATACCCTCCCGACCCCAGTCACCATCAATGGAACAGAGGTAGAAATCGTGGATCACTACAAGTACCTGGGCGTCTATATAGACAATAAGTTGGACTGGACTAAAAACACAGACGCAGTGTACAAGAAAGGTCAGAGTCGTTTGTATTTCCTAAGGAGACTCAGATCTTTCAATGTCTGCAGAACCATGCAGCGGATGTTCTATGGCTCGGTGGTAGCAAGCGTCATATTGTACGTGGTAGTGTCCTGGGGCAGCAGGCTGAAGGCAACTGACGCCAATAGACTCAATACGTTCATCAGGAAAGCTGGTTCGGTCCTGGGAGTAGAGCTTGAGCCTTTGCTAGAGGTGTCAGAGAGGAGGATGCTGAGGAAACTGCTCAGCATCATGGAGAATAACTCTCACCCCATGCATGCCACTCTGGAGGCCTATCAGAGCACCTTTAGCAGTAGACTGCGAGCACCGAGGGGCACAACAGAACGCCACAGGAGGTCTTTTCTTCCTGTGGCCATCACACTTTATAACTCTTCCTCCTTCTGCAGGAAGGATAATTAAACTATAACACCATGTTTAATATTAGGTTAATGTCATAATCTCATAATCTCATAACATCTGCAGTTTTAATATTTAATATTTAACCTGATTTTATTTAGTACGATGAGAAATTAGCAATTAGTATTAGTTGTTTTTAGTATTTGATATTTAGTATTTTACTTGAATGTGCACTATGACTCACAGGCTGCTACCTATTCTCTACTGGGGCCCTGTAATACGTTACTTTAAAACTTTGTATATTGTATATTGAGCTATTGTATATTGCATACTTTTATTAAGATGTATCTGTATTATTTGTATTGTAATTTTGGAGCAACCTGGCAAAAACAATTTCCTTCGGGATTAATAAAGTTCTATCTAATCTAATCTAATCTTTAAATGGTGTTGCAAATTTATTTTGATAGAAAATCATTTTCCATGGTACATTGGGTATTGTGATTTAGAATCACAATTTTCTATGGCAGTATAATTGGTTGAAAACTACGCATTTACTGTTGTTTGGCCAGTGGCCACCCCTGCTTTAAGTCCTGCAGAACTTTCCACTCAAAGAGAGGTGAAAACATGTTATTCAGAATGAAGTGTGAGTATCCCCAGAGTTTTTGCAAAGGATGGGAACAACTTGATGGAACTCTTAGTGATACTTGTACGTCACAGCTGACTTTGTGTGCGTTCTTGGGTGTGTGTGTGCGTGTGTGTGTATCCAGACCTGATGCGTGGCACAGGGCTCATCCTCGACCAGAGACGTGCGCAGAGGCCGGTGCTCTTTCCATGCCACCTTTGTCTCCTCATCAGGTTGAGTGTAGTAATCAAGCTGCTCGAGCAAAGCCTTATTACAAAGTTGGTCATTTAACCCATTAGCAATACTCTTACCTCATTCCTTGGTCAACTCCAGTTGCATGGAAAACAGAGCAGTCAGCATGTTAAATGGGTTCAGGGGAGGTTGGGTGAGCTAAGGGCCATAAACCGGCGGCAGCTGATACAGCACATGCAGGCTGGCGGTGAGACGCTGTAAACCTCAGAGCATGTAGACGGTCATGGGTCACTGGAGAACTCTGGTATGATGATCTCATGATCGTGAAAACTAATATTTAAAGAGGGGACAAAGGAGTACGCAGAGCTATGCTGTATATTTACTAATGCACAAAGAGCATTAGGGAATGACACAACTCCTCAAACACCAGACTAGTATGATATAGTGTTGGAAACCTGTGTATGGGCCATTCTACCGAATTGGACCAAAGTCAGGTTGGACATTTTTTGAATTTGTTTTTCTCCAAAAACGTTGTCCATATATATTTTGTACCATATCTAAATTAGACATATCTAGTAAAAGAACCGTGTATTTCTATATCATACTTTCAGACTGTAAAACTGTCACTACCGAAACATAGTACATACACTGTAGTAAAAAACTATTATATTAACCTGTTAAGATTGTTTTACCTTCCCTTCTCTAAATAGTATTTCAAATATTTCTTGAGGGTTTTCCCAATTAAATTAATAAAAGTGAATTTGTTATCAAATTTCAAAGTTCAATTTATACAATTCATAAAAATCATAATGCAAACTTTCTTTGTAAAATGCATAATACTGATCATATTGATTCCAGAGTTGATGATTGTTGAAATTGAACATACATTAAACCAATCACTATCGTATCATTTTAGTTGATAACTCAATATACTTTATTGTTTACAAAACATCCAGTGTAGTGACCACAGTATTTTGTTCTCAAGGTTGTATCATATTCCCTCAACCTTATTGCTTAATCTGAACTCATAACGTGCCTTATGTTGAAGTGTGAATGTTTGAAGCTACTGACCCAGAATCAGCACTTTAGTAACAGGCTGAAATAGAGGGGGATGAGGCTAGAATGCATGATCTGTTTGGTATTTTGAGCAAAACACTTCATAGACATGTTTTTTATATATCTGAGACCTATAATATATGCCTAACAACAGTATAATAGGAGACCTTTAAAGTAATACACTGATTTTCAGACTTTAAAACACATTTATTTCAAAATGGTGGGATTTACCTGCTTTTGGCACTACCGAAACGATCATGTCAATTACCGAAACGTAACCATATGTTTCGGTAGTGACTGTTTCGGTAGTGACGATTATAGCTAAAATTGAGCATAACTAAAGAATGCTAGCAAGTACATGGCTAGCATACACATTTTTGAAGAGGTTGACACACATGCAAACCTAATACTTTGCATAAAACCCCGAAAAGGTTTACTTAATTGAAGATAAGACAATTCTTAAGGTTACACGCCGATTTTCAGATTTTGGAACAGATTGATATCAAAAGTATGGGATATAGCTACTTGCCATTCAGCCATGAGGGACAGGGATGCAGTGTCACTGCCTAGTAAAAGGTGCAGGGTTGTGGCTAAAAACCAGGCTCAGCCATTGGACTAAAACCCCTTGTGATTCGGTAGTGACATGAAAACTGGGGACATGATTTTTTGAGTATAGTTTTTTTATTAAAAAATCATACCCGCAATAAATCTAAATATTCCAACTTCTGTTTGAATGTAATCATAAAGATCTTCTAAATACACCATTGTACAACATTTAAAAAAATGTTTTAAGTGTTATTTACAGAAATTGAAATGTAGATGTCAGGGTTGGGGACAGCTATACTCCCAAATAGAAAGTAACCTATAAATGATGTTTTTGTATATATTAAGCTTATCACTATCTAATTTAATGCCTTGTCTATAAATAGACCATAACATATTCTTAGTAAATATGTCTGGATACTGAATTTTTTCGTTAAATAGTTTTTCTTGTTGTGGGACCGCACTTTGCACTAATTCGGTAGAATGCCCCGTACTTATGTATAGTGCTCTTGCTCTTTTGCACTTTTTGCATATAATGTATTTGTTTATGCTATGTTTGTTTGTAAATGTCATTTTCTTAAATGTTTTATGTGAGGGACTGTGGATGGAAAGTAGCTGAAAGCTAAATCCGGCATATTTACGCTTGGCACATTTATTGGTTTAAGTGTGCAATGTCCCTGCCAAATGAAAAAAATGAAAATGAAAGTCCAAATTAACAGATTGGATAAGCACCGATCAAGAAACTATCTATCAAATTATCTATTATCAATTATATTGTACTCTAAAGTATTACATATAAAGGATTTCTGATTTTGTTTCTCACCTTCTGTGAATGCAGGAGTGGCAATGCAGGAATTTTCCATCTCAATCACGAGTTACAAACGGGGGAAATGTCTGTCTTCTAACGGAATATGTAGTGATGTGAAAAAGTACTTTAATCTCAAATAACAGGGTGAGTTTGGGGTAATATTGTGGGAGAGTAAGTGAGCTACTGTGTGCTGCTGCCCTCCTCTGGCTACTTTATGTACTAACAACGCCATGTGCAGACAAAGAGTGTCATTACTCAAGTCATTACCATGCAATAAGATAAATCACATCATATTATTAATTAAAGTGTGTTAAGAAACTGCTTATTGAGAACCAACAAAGCCAACATTGAGGCAGCTTTTACCCACTTTTAACATAACCAATGTACTAGTATCATCTGAAATTAGAATTTTGTTTAAACTGTATGGTGTGTTTTTACAACAATATGTTTTGAACTATTACTGCAAGCTGATGAAAACTAGCCTTTCAGCTAACTCGAGTAAATTGACATTAGTTAAAATGTTAATTCACATGCACTCTTCAAATGCAAAGAGAAGATAAAGAGAAAAAGAGTCCACTTGATAAGATAAGTAAAGAAAAGTGGAGACTTCACCAAGTGGAGAAGATCCCAAAAAATGACAGCATGACAAAAAAGAAGAAGGAGCAACAATGACAAGCTACACTCCTACAGTAGCTTCAGGTATGTACAGCAGAATACACATTCAGAAATAATCCGGCAACAGAAGCAGCCTGTGCAACCGTAAATATGATATAAGACATACAGCTCAACAATGTAATGTCTTCTGTTGTCTGAGAAACTCCCTCAGGTCATATCAGCGGGTTGATCTGGGGAGTGGCTTTAGACTCCAGTGGGTTGGTCTTATTTAAAAGATTGGAGTGCACTTATAAGGCACTTTGCTTCATTTTCAAGCAAAGTGTTTTTTTGCCTCTCATTCACACAGTGACCATGATAACATGTGCAAAATATACAGTGTTTGCCCTTATGCCGAAGACAATATTCCTACTGAGCTTTTCACATGCCTCATGAATCTAACTCAAAACGCCCCAATGATGAAGCCTACATCCAGATATTGACCTGTTGATCCCACAGTCTTTCTCCTTAAGGACAGAAATGCAAGCTTTTCCTATGAGCATGTAACTCTACCTCGGCCTTGGAAACTGTTTACTAGGTGTGTTGTGAACAACACATAGAGATCACAGTTAAAAAAAGCAAGAGGCCATTTGTCAAAGAATGTGCTAAAAACTTAACAGGGAAGGATATTCAAAAAACAGTATACATGTCCAAAGAAAGCTTCTTAAACACAAATAATATGGCTGTATCCCACACGTCTTTATCTGAAAATGTTACGTTCAGAATGAGGCCTGATTTGGAATCAAATGGAATGGACAAGGGTACTTAGACATGAGGAGCCTGGAGTCAGATCACCCACCCTGAGAAATTAATGGTCGACCCACTCTACGTTCCCACATGTCTCTTCACTTCTAGGATGTAAATCAATGTGTAAAAGGTCACGTTTTAGAGAAGATGCTTGAGGAAGGATAGAACAAATATTTTGAGGAAATATATATTTACGGATACGATTTGGTGGTCCAACGACTTGAACTCTTTGGATAAAACATTCTATTGAATTGAGTTACAAAGCCCTTTGGAAGCTTTATTCATACAAAGTATTTAAGTTCAGGGTATCTCTGCTTCTTCTGCTTTCATTTTGATGTGGAGTACCTCTTTAAATCCTGGTTTTATATCTTTATGAATATGTCAGCAGGGCACAACCTGTCCCCTAAAAATCCATTCACAGCTCATGAGCTACAACACAGCAGATATCCCACCACCGACCCTCAAACATCAGCTGTAGACAAAACTAAAGCAGCCACGGAGTAAAAACCATCCTCTCATGTCCCCCGGGGGCTCTAACCTCACCTTGAACTCAACAGAGAACTGAGTGAAGCCATGCCAAGCCCAGGAACATGACCTGGGGAGTGCGTGTCAGGGGTGGGGAGGAGAGGATGGAGCAGAGATGAAGGGGATGCTGCTCCCTGCATCACAGACAAGACAAACGATGCACGGACAGATGGCACTTGACACAGCTGCCATATTCACTTCAGTTTCCAGTTACAACAATCTGGCTCCAGATCAGCAAGTGCTTAGGTCACGCAACAAGTGACACAGCGGGTTCAAAACTGTAACTCACAATCATTCATACAATAGAAATCCACTTAACATCATAGGAAATATAGAAATAGGACAATGTATTAAAATAACAACCTTACCCCAAAATGATAATCTGTGTACCAAATTACTTTGTTTGCACATTTTCTCTCACGTTGAAGGAAGAATCCAAAATCTCTTATAGAAAGGGGGCAGCGTTTAACAACAGAAAAACTGTTTCAAATAACCTCTTTACAAACCCTCACACACCTTGTTCAGAAAACATACTTTTTTGGTTAAATTAGAAGTAGTGAGTATACAACTGGATAAATGATACTTTATTTTTTTCCTGCACAAGTTGTGAAAAGATGACTTGAATAAGAGTAGTTTTTGTTAAACATAAAAGACCTTCTTCAATTCATCCAGAATTGTCTCTGTTTTTTTATTTTAGGTAAACCGTGGAGGCAATTAAAAAAAATTCAAGCTAAATGCTATTTTTCGTGAAGTATTTATTTAAGCGAGAGTTTGGATGTGTTCTATGTCCACATGGTGGTAGTGTTTCTCACAAGGGAGTGGAGAGGGTGAAGGTCCATCAGACTAAAGATTTAACTCATCCATCGCCTGCAGTTAACCACAACAGTCATGTAAATCGGAGTCAGCTCATGATATCTTCACCACTGTTACTGTGTGAAATACACAAGGTACGGCAAGATGGAGAGACACAGTGTGAGAGTGAGTTGCCAAAGCCTGACCTTGGACCTAAAGCTGTCTGATGTTATGATGTGACCACAATGTGAATCAGTTTAAAGGTTTACGTTTAATTTAGGATACATTCAATATAGGGCTACTCAGTATTAATGTTGAATTAAATTGGAATTTGTATTATTAATACAGTAGTCTGCATTTTTGCAAAGGAAAGTACTAATTTGAAAGTTTAAAGACAGACAGCTGTGCTGAGAAATTATTAAAGTTGTCCAGGCATTTACCAGATCTACCCATTGAAATGTGTGATTGTCAGGTCAGACACTTTATTCAAAGGTAAAACAAATCTACATTTTGAATGAATTTAAATTGTATGGTGACTTATTTTAAGTATTGCTGAATTTCAAAATAAAATGCTGGAATGTTTTTTTGATTCTCCTGATAAAAGTGTGATGATGTTATAAAATTGGTGTTGTATGTTTGTAGTTTTTTATGATTTGGTGAAACATTTTAATAAGTTAAATATATCACACATCAGGCTAAAGTTACTTTTAAAATGGAGTGGTACTGGTTAAATAATAATAGTAGTTAATACTGGTTGAAACTGTGTTAAAAATGTGCAGCCTTTGTTACTTCCACAGTGTCAGTGGGATTTTCTCTTATAGATTATATCCTCATCAGAAGGCACAGTCAGATTTGTGATGTATGCCAAACGAAAGTGGTTTCTATTATGTTTTTTCGGCTTTTTCTTTTCCAGCCTCGGCTTTGGAAGACCCTGTTTGGTCAGGGAAGCTCACAGCTTTCACTTCTTCAAATCACTTTATTTTTCTTCATTTGTAAAATAAGGTTGATTTGATTTCACTTTAATCTTATGTTGTATAGCATATTGTTTTGGCAATTGCATTGAGACATTTTTGCATATGTGTGTGTGTTTTCATTGATGTTATGTGCATTATGCAGTTAAATACTAAAAACACGGATGAGTATTATATTTGTAAATATTTCATTATAAACTTGCACACATGGAATGTCATTTATGTATGCACTGCACAATCAATTAGGGAATTAAGTTATGTGTTTGTGTATAAACACAAAAAATATATTTCTGGCTTCTTTTCAAATGATCTACATTTTATTTTTTAGAGCTAAATTATTTGTCATTAGTTACTATTTGTTGTCTTTTTTTTAATTAAAGCTTATCAACAATGACCAGTGGTGGAAGAAGTATTCAGCTCTTTTAACTAAGTCAAGTATAGCAAAACTGAGGAGTATAAACACTCTGCTACAAGAAAAGGTCATGGATTTAAATATAACTTGACGAAAAGGACAGGAGCTTTAACATATACTTAACCTACAAAAAGAAAAAGTACCCATTATGAGGAAAGTTCTATTTCACAACTTGGTTTTCATTATATAAGGCCAAAATATAATTATTAATGCAGGAATATGTTCATTTTGTTGCAGTTTATACATGTTAAAATAATTTGAGTCACTCAACACACTGCTGGTTTAGCTAATCCTAAACCAATATATCACCATTTTTTATATAATTTGTATTTTATATTAGTATTTGGAATCTGCTTAAAATGTAGTAACTTATATAGATATTTAATTAAAGAGAATTATATTTGCGTCCAAAATGTGGTGAAAGTACATTATTCAAGTCGAGTACAAGTAGCGTATGTCACAATTATTGCAGTACTTAAAGTTTAGGGGATACTGAGTTACAATCCAAAGCTAAAGGAGACATTACTAAAGTTTAGATGAAACAATTATAATGCATCCCTAATTCAACATAAAGCCATTTTTAGGAACCACAACTTTAACTTTTTTGGATGTCCATCACTTCAAGCCGCTGGCATTGTGAACAGACGCCAGGCAGCTTTGATGGAGAAAGTGTAAAATGTTTGCGATGTCATTCCTAACCGGATTATATCCCAATGAGCCTGTTGCATCCCAATTAGTCTAATCAGTGAACAGTTAATGGATCTAATCACCAAAAGGCCTCCAGGACAGAGAGAGGCACCAGGAACGTTTAGGCAAGAGACAGACATTTTAATTTGGGTCGCGCACATGTAGGGGGGGGGGGGGGGGGGGTCCTCACTTCGACACACAGGCAGCCCTCAAAATACCCACACGTTCGTGCAGCGGAAGTTTTTAAGCAACCTTATCTAAAGCTTTATCTGAGTTGGAGATGTGCTGCAGAAAGAAGGGTCAAAGGGGAGCTGCGGGCCGGGACGAAGCATTAGGGATATGAAACACATGCCAGACCTGTCATGTTCAATTTACAGTTGACTGGATGGTTTAGTTACAACTGAAGGTTCTGTGGTGGTACGGTCCTATCCCACGGGATTAATAGTTTTAAAGTCATATCTTTTTGCAATTAAAGAAATAAAACGGTGAGACTTTACGTCCAAAACAGCACAAAGCCAGCGGAAATCAATCATCAGGAAAACATGTTCCCTTGTGTCTCATGCCCCCTCCTCCCTCCCCCTTGAGTTTACTTTATTTCGCCAATTATTACAGCAAGAGCCGGGCCAGTGTTGACTCTCACTGCGCCTGAGAGAGATTTTACGGCCATTCATCAGCTCTCGAGGCGCACAAATAGTCTTTAAAACTATAAACACCATCGCTGGGTCGGAGACAGGGGGACCCATTTACCCCGTGGCTGTGCTAAACGTTGAAGATAAAACAAACGATAATACTGTCTGTCTCCTGTGACCGTCTCCACAGGCATTAATAGCAGGTTTAGTGCCAATTGTGCAGGGGGAGACACATGGAGCTAATGCGTCATTGCGCACTCCATTTTACTGCTGTCTGGCTAAATGATTTGTAATGTGTTGTTCCATGTATGTATTCGACATTATTGTAACAGATTCTAAAGGCACAAGTATCGATTGTCTTTGGTTTAACACTAGAAATCATGTTCTGTGATGTTAACCTTCACAGTAACAGTTGCACAGTGTCAGTATATGGAGACACGAGGTGTTTTCCTACATTTTGATTTTTAAGATGTTTAAATAAACGACACACGCCATGTGTAGTCAAATATAGAAGTTGTGTGTCCCTATTTTCTTACAGAATAGCATATTGGGATTTAAAGCTGGAATTGATCAAACAAATATCGATTTGGCAAAAAATAAAAGTTTAAAGGCAATACAACGTGTATCTTTTTTTGTAACAACATGGGTGTATATATGACACATATTTAGGATAACCTGGCCAGCAGCGTGGGTGGGATTGTGTCTGTGCGTGTGTGCGTGTGTGCGTGTGTGTGTGTGTGTGTGTGTGTGTGTGTGTGTGTGTGTGTTTGTGTGGGTTTGTTGTCATCTGTTATCACGTCCTGATAGCGCAGACAGTGGCTCCAGAATCTCTCGGAGGCAGACAGCAGAGTGTGTCGCTGCTGGTCTCAGGTTCCTGACCAGGGACCCAATTTGTTGTCTGCTCCGTTTCCCCTTGGATGAGGCGAGGGAACTGGCCGACACCCCCAAACACATGCACGGGCACGATCAGACAACCTCACTTGTTATAATTCCTCCATCATGGAACCTACATGATGCATGTTTGATTCATCAGTCAGTCTTTATACACGTTTGATGTAGACGCAGTTAGATCAATCATTTATCTTGGTACTTGAAGATGTGTGTAAACATCCGTCTAAAAGCTGACTAGGAATCGTGCGTAAAGACTACAGCACTGAAAATAGCGTATTCATTGAACGAGACAGTTATTTCACATGATAAAAATATAGAAATATGAACGTTTTTCACCAAAGCTATCTTTGATTTAGGGAAACATTTATAACTAATATGCTTTGTAGGGAGAACAGTTGGGTTGGTGTTGTTGGTGTTGTTACAACACCAACCCAACTGCCCAACTGCACATATACAACACTGTTGTATATATACAACAGTGATTGGACACATGTAGGCCTATAAGGAACATGCACCAGACATCACTTTGTGTGATGAAATGGGAGTATCATTGTCTCCATATAGAGGGTCCCAGTGGCTCCCCCTTCCTCCTCCCCCCTGCGTCACTGAGAGGAGAAGAGTTGACATTTAAAATGCCCACTTCACTCACTCAAGATCAGTCTGCTACACCAAACTAATACTTGAATCCAGTAAATATTACCAGGAAGGAGAGGGACTTTGTTGAAGTTTTTTTTGTTACTTCCACATGACAGGTTAATAGTTTATTTTTTTCAGTTCTTGGCAATGTTTCCCTGCCCCAGCAGCACGTCCACTCCCTTCTCTGTAAAGGATATATTAAACCTGGAGCAGAGTCATGACGTTATGGTGTCTCCTCTGGACGTTTCTTCTCGTATGGACTGCTGCAGCGTGCCGACCTCCTCCTCCTCCTCATCCTCCTCCTCTTCCTCCTCCTGCATGCTGGCCCGCCTGAAGCAGGAGCCTCTCCGGGACATGTCGTCCGCCATCTCGATGTTTGGAGAAGACCTGCAGGAGCCCAGAGCCGGCAGAGGAAATGCACTCAACTTCGCTACTACCTTTTATGGGAAATCCCTCATGGAGATAGATTTGGTTAAGGATGGGAAATCAGATGCGTTTGAGGGGAAACGTAGAAAAGGTGAGATGAGGAAAGCAGGAACATTTTATTGTGCAGTCCTGTGCAAACATAGGCCCAATGAATCGTGTTTTTTTATTCGTGCACAACGCACCACATATTAAAGAAAAAGTTCGTCTAAAGAAACAAAAAAACAGTCATACAGGACAAAGTCCTTCACTGCGGACACAGGCCTGGATTTTCTAACCGTAAAAAGTCGAGTTGGAATGAGCTTTTTCTTGTGGCCTGCTACATTTATTTTGGAGTTATATAATCCAAAAGAATATCCTGTTTTTAAAAATGAATACCAAAAGTTGCAGTTATTTATCTAAGTGTCCTATATATGTGTTCCACATCTATAAATCGTGCGCATTTTTCCAAATCACACACTGAATACATCATGGTCAGCTCAAATAACTGAATTTCGTATGCACAAGCTAATTAACCAAAAAAGGACAATATTATCATTATTATTATTTAAGTAACCTAAGATGCTGTAGTAAAAATAGCTCTAGGCCCAAATGGGTAAATACATTTCCAACTCTCACTGTTCTATTCATTTTTAGCAATGGTTGTGTACTTCTGTTTTTATTTAATTTGTTGTTATTACTAATGTGTGCTTTTCTTTTGTATGTGACTATCTGTAACACTATCCCAGCTATGGGATTAATACAGGAATTCTGAATGTGATTGATTTGTGTTCATCCTTTTCTTTATGTCTGGTGTGTTTAGAGGAGTTCAGCCCTCCTGTGGAAGACACAAAACCCGAGGATCCGAACCGAACCAAGTCTCGAAGACGCAGGAAGCCGCGCGTGCTCTTCTCCCAGGCGCAGGTGTACGAGCTGGAGCGGCGCTTCAAGCAGCAGAGGTACCTGTCCGCCCCGGAGAGAGACCACCTGGCCGGGGGGCTCAAACTCACCCCGACCCAGGTGAAGATCTGGTTCCAGAACAGGAGGTACAAGTGCAAGCGGCAGAGGCAGGACCAGAGCCTGGAGATGGTGTCGCTGCCGCCGCCCAGGAGGGTGTCGGTGCCGGTGCTGGTGCGGGACGGGAAGCCCTGCCTGGCCGCAGACACAGGCTCCTACAACCCGTCCTACAGCATGGGGCACATCAACCATTTCACGTATAACAACTACCCGGCTTTCAGTAACTATACCAGCCCCGGCTGCAACACAAACTATGCGTGTAACTATCCTGCAGCCACGATGCAAACTATGCAAGGGTCCTCCAACAACGGGAACTACATGAACTTCGGGGTGGGGGACCTGAATAACGTGCAGAACACATTCTCCTCCAGTAATGGGGTGTCTTCGTTACATGGCATTAGGACGTGGTAAACCGATCTGTGTTTCTGTTTCAGTTTAACTGGGTTGTTTTACGATTGCATGTATTTTTAAATGTGTAAAGACTTTCAGAGTGTCGTCTAACTTTTATTATATCAAATTACTTATTTCTGATAGTTTTTCGTTTGTGTTTTAAGCACTGAATAGCTTACATTTGTATTGATTTTCATGCCCTGTAAAACAAATGTCAAGATCTGACTGAGCGCACAGATGTGAAATTTGAGCCAAAAAAATATGCAAGCAAAGTTCTTTAAATGTTATTTTAGAACAACAATTTCCTTTCCCTTCCTTTTATTTTATTATTTGTATTGACTCCAATTGTATTATTCGATATTTGTACCTACAGATCAGATTCAGTGGGCGAGAATAAAAAATATACAACCACTTGCAAATAAGGGGTTAATTTATTAATTATATAAGGCTATTATTGTACATGTAATTACTATTATTGTCTTTTATATTGCTTGAAATAAGCTATTTAATTCTGAAAATGAAATTACAATAATTTGCTCTAATTTGGCTCTATATAAAATACATGATAAAGTATAAATGTAGTCAACTATGTCTGTGGGTCACATAATGGTTGAACTGGTTAACCAGCAGGATCCTAAAGTTTTTACAACCTTCATATGGTTTGTGTCTGGTTAAAATGTTCAAGTGGCCATTAGGAAGCTTCCTTCAATGTTCTTAAACAAGGTTAAAAGGTTGTTCAGAGTTGACACTTTTTAATGCTCCCTGTCAGCCACCTACACACATGTTTTAAGTCACTGCTACAGAGATGGCTGTCAGCCATGACCTTGAGCGGTACTAAATGTTTTTACATCAAGTTCTGCTGAGGAAATGCTGTTTTTAATTCTGTGGATATGCAAACTTTTCGATTTCTCTTTTATTATATTGTGTGTACAAGACTTTTCTATACACTTTCTCAAAATGCCATTCTGAAAGTCAGCAACCTTTTTTCTCTGTACTTGTACAAATGACAAATTCAAGATGTTACCTGATCCAAAATATTTATCTATTTTTGGACAGTTTACTTAATTATTAAAGACTTCCTTTTTGAAATTATTTCGGTTTGGCTTAGTCATTACTATTTATTTATATAGAGCTGGACTGTATGAAGAAAGTCAAACATACTATAACTTAAACCATGTTTTCGATAATATAAAGTTGAATTATGGTGCTTTGACAAAATATTTACATAATGAGATTTGTAATAATCATCAGTATAATAACAAAGTCGGAAATCAGGTAGAACAGTGTGGTGAGTTCAGAAAATTACATCACTTATGAAATGTAGCCTTTAAAATCAGTAACGACAATACTTATGTTACACTTTTGATATCCAAAAGCTAAGACTTGTTCATGTTATCGATGAAAAACTGCTATTGCCTAGCCCTATTTGAAAATTAAAGGTCTCAGACTGAAATATGACAATTAATGTATGCAACAGTCCGATACATTACACAGAAAGCTCCCTTTAGCCGTAAAAAGGACTTCATGAATTCAGAAGAGACTGTCTGGTTCCTGTGTTTACGCCATCATTGTGGTGCCGTGTACGCTCCTCTGAGACCCCCGTCCACTTGTCCAGATACAAACCCAAACACTTGATTGACACTATCACGGTGCTAAATGTAAGAATAGTCCAATTTGCTTGACAGAGAGCCAGAGTCCTTGTCTAAGTGTGCAGTTATAGGAACAGGACGGCTCTGCCCCGCTGCCACTTTACACGAGTAAGAGACGCTTAGGCCTCTCTCAGCTCTCTCCACACACACACTCTGTTGTCTTCCTCTCATTATGAACCCTTACAAACACACGTTTGAGAAACATGTCAAACATCAAGTCAGAAGACTTTTTGTTTATTGATGATTAACACTGACCACATTAACATATATTAAACAGAAAAGGCAATGGCAGGCGATAGCAGACAGGGTAGCAAGGTCATGTAGCTCCTCTGGCCACCTTCTCCTCCGAGGTGTTGAAAAGGCAAAGTCAGATAACAGCACCACACAAAGCTAAAAATATCCCCCCTCACCCTCCACCCACACTGGAAAGGGAAACGGGTCGGAATAATCTGCTTTTCCGGGTCTTATCTGAAGAAAGGCAGGGATGTATGCTGCTCTATCTCTACCAGGGTGATCACTGCCACGGCCTGAGCCGTTCTGCTGCGCTGCAGAGCAGAGCGGGGCTCAACCGGAGGAGATGGAGGGGAGGGGGCACACTCTTTAAAAATCATATATTATTTTTTGTTTTCACGCTATGTGACAAAAGCATATAGACAATTTGAATAGCACTTATACAAGTGCAAGCGCCATTCTGAATAGCAAACTGATGGACAGTGAAGCTAAAAGCCATTTCAATACTACACTTACTAAATATAGAACTCAGTCATTGTTGTGCTGTAATAAATTAAAACTCACTTAAGTATACAGTACATCCTAATAAATAACAATAACAGGGAATGTTGCCATCATTTGCAAAGTATCTGAATAATCTGAACAAGTTTGATTGAAACATCAGTGAGGATATGTGAATGTGTCACTTTTTTGTTCATACTTATATTCAATACCAAACAATATAAATCCTTGACATTGTGATATGTAATGCTACTATAGATTTATAGTATTTGAAAGTATTGAACACTACTATAAACACTCTTAAATGAAATGTATGCCAATCAAAGCTTGTTTAACTGAAATGAATGGTGGAACTTTTTTGTGATTATTAGATATTACCAGGGTTTACATTATTTTCCTCAGCCTTTTTTTAAACCTCTATGGAACCATTGTTTGTCATTACCACCATCAGCATTTTACCTTTAGCCACAGAAACAGAGGCAAACTGAAGGAGTATCTTAGGGGTCTTAGAATGACTTTCTGTACATTAAGAGTCTGGGTGTGTATATATAAATATAGGCATATAAATACGGATAAACTGTACGTCTTTGATATACTTATACATATGGAACAAAAACCGAAATGGATATTGTCCATAGGAATGTACAAAAGAAAAGATTATTATGGTTTGTGCATCTTCTCTCTCAACTTATTTCATTTAAAAGCAATGCACAGCATTACTGTCACATTGACCAAAGATGGACGTCTGACACAATTCGGACCAATAAATAATGAAAACACATCATGGAACCATAGGTGTGTGGGTTTCTCTTCGCTCTTTGAGCACAGTATTCCCCCTCGGCAGCGCCCGCTTCAGCAGAATGAGCGGGGCACATTCCTCGGAGCAGACACTCGTGTGTAATGTGTGTGTAACACGACACGCAGCAGTCAGGGTTGTTTAAATCATTTGCGCTGACCGAGGAAAGTGCTGTATGTAGTAATGGAAGAGCTCCTCTGGAAAAAAAGGTACCTGGTCTACAGAAAGGGGAACAGTCTCTTCTTAAGGATGTAGAGAATGGTGGCGAGGAAGAGGGCGAGCGCCAGGAAGATGAGCAGCTTGTCGGTGAGCTCTCTGCGGTTGTACTTGGTGATGAGCTTCCTCCCGAGCTGGATGGTCCCCGTCATGGTCCTGAACTCACCGTTGGTCTCTGCCACTGTCCTGGAGGAGGTCGCTTCAAAGATAAGATACACCATTAGTATAAATGTTTAGTTAAATTAGACATTTTTCATGATTTTGGCTTTGATAATGCATATGGCATACATTTTTGCTAATGTGTGTTTTTTTAAGTTAAACTTTAGCTCCATAAAAAGTGTATTAAAAAAAGGTAAAGCCAAAATACAGACAGGCTTTTAAGTATAACACGTTCCTCATTGAAAACCTCATTTTAGTTCCATTAGCCATTAGAGCACACACTCATTCATTCTAATAGATTAGGCTTTGGGTTCCAACTTCAAAATTATAGTTTTTGCTACCACCAGTACCCCATGGGGCAAATACAAGCTATTTTTCTGGTTTCCACTAGGTCTATTGCTGCTGTATCATGGAGCACTTTGCAATATGTGCAATATATATATATATATTCAGTGAATAACTGTGCAATATGGCTGCTCTTCTTCAGAACTGTTACAGGCTGTGTATGTCTGTATTTTGTAAATTGTGTAATTCTTTTTTCTTTTTAATCTTTAATCTTTCTTTTTTCAATTTTTTTATGCATACTTCTTGTCAACATTAAGCTGTCTTTGGCTCTTTTTCTGCTGGAACCAATGAAAATGTCCCCTCTGTGGGAAGAATAAAGGTATTCTGATTCTGATTTAATGCCATGCATCAAAATCAATGATGCTGCTTATCATTGACATAACCCAGCCTGTGGAAAACAAAGTTCCCCTAGCATTTAATAAAAATAAAATAACAAAGGTTTAGAGGAGGTTTGTTGTTGTAAAAAATAACAGACTGGCATTTAAATGGTTAACATTTTGAAATGTTATGAATATTACTCAAGATAAAGACTCAAATTGCTATGAAGATTCAACTTCCTTTCAAGTCTTTCAAAAGGATATAGTAACGTTTTTTTACGCAGTTGCTCCCCTTTAAAGCCTTCAAAGTATGATTTAAACAAGTTCAACAAAACAATCACATTTTAAGTAACTGGTAGATGCCTTTGGTATAAAAATGATAATTGTATTGTGTTTGTCTTCACTAACCCAGCGAGGTCATGGTCTCCTCGCTCTGCTGGACCTGCTGCGCCATCATCCGGCTGATGCTCATGAGATTCTCTGTGATGTCGCTGGTTGTCTGGGCCAAGCCTTCTTTGGTCATCTTCCTGAGAAATAGAATAAAACCATTATTTGAATGTATACTCAAAAAGGACTACAAAGATAAGAATGATGTATTTATTTATTACAAGACTGAGAGAATTGTGTATCTTCTACAAAAATAGACATAAAGCTGAGTGCCAGTCGTCTCTTTAAGAAACATTACACACTGTTGGCTCACCTCTCTCTCACAGCACTATCTGCTCCATAAAGAAGCGCCTGCTTCTCCATTTTGTCTATAGACAGTTTGCTGGCCAAGTTGGCTTTCCTCCAACCTGTCTGGTTACTGTGAACATAGTCACAAACACAAAGTTTAATAACCACAAGTGTAATTAGAAAATATAATAATCACATGACCGTTTTCCACCAGGTTAGCTGCATTATCAACACACAAATGTGACAAGAAACACAGCAGTTCACAATAATACAATCCACAGAATGTTAGATTTTTTAAATATATAGACATTGCATTACATTTAGCTGATGCTTTAATCCAAAATGACGCAAATAACCAAGAGGACACACATTCAGTATTATTACCTCAGCATCTGTTTTCTGTGTCCCTCCACCTGACTGATCAAAGCCTGCTTCTCCGACTCTTTGTCCTGCTCCATGGCCATCTGCTCAAAATCCTGTCAAAGAAACAAAAAAAGCCCTCTATTATGATACTACCAAGTGCAAGTAGTTGATGTGCAGCTTCAAATAGTTTCTTACCTGAATCCGCAACCTGAGATTGTGGAAACTCTTTTTCACGTCTGCGTTCAGTTCTGTCAGCTTACTTTCAGGGCCTTGGCACTCATTGAGGTCCTGGTTAGGTATCAAAACAAGGATGAGAATAACATGCATAGGTTTACTGGTATAAACTCTCATTTGACTGTAAAAGCACTCCAAACACTGCTGGAGAATGAGGGCTGTTTGAGTGGTTTTCTAAAGATGATCTTAGACTGTCTGTTATTAAGAGTTGCATTATGCATCATTCTGTTAGGTGGGAATATAAATACAAAACAAATAAATAAAACTTTAGGCCTGCAATTACTATTTTCTTTATCTATTGGTCTGTCAATTATTCCTAAGCGTGAAAATAGTGACACATGAATATTATAATTGTGCATATGGTAAGTGACTTCAACAATGAATTATCCAACTATTTGAATGGGTTTCCTTTACACATTTAAAAAAGGAATCAGTGGAAACTAAATTACAAATATAGGTCCACTCTAATGTGTGAGAGAAAGCTAACCCAAACTCAGTTAAGATTGGTCTTTTTGTAAAGCAGGTGCATCCTACTGTAAATCAGCTTCAACATGAATAATTTATATGACAGAATAAGCCAACGTTACCTTTGACAATAGCCAATATAAGTTCTTAATAGTCGCGTTTTCACATTTCATATAATACCCTTACATATAAGGAAATATGACGCATTAAAGAGAAAGGTAAAATCATGTGTAATCCACCGGTAGCTGCAGCTTGTCTCGAGCTGTCAGTACACCGGCTGTCTGGAGCTGGAAACACTTCATTTAGCATTCTGCTATCACACGGTTCCCTTACATGACAAGCTTCAAAAGCACCATGTCTTCACATAGTGCTATGTAATTTTATCAAATAAATATTCGCACCTGGATGAGAGCTTTGATTTCCAGGTCATATTTGAGTATTTCTTGTTCACAAATTCGGACGTGGACATCTGAGGACGCCATGTTGCCAACTAGCCGGCTCGCAGCTACGGAAAAACCGGAAGTCTGTTTTGATGGTCGAAGGTCGCCCATTCAAATGAACAGAACAGACCTCGTACGATATTAAAAAACAGAATGTATACAATACAAATATGGTGTTATACTATATTTAAAGTATTTACATTACTGATATATATGGTCTGCAAAGACAAAATTCACTGAAATAAACAAATAGCCTTAAGAACGTTCTACAGTCATTAACATGTAGCCTACACTAAAATGTATCACGATGTGTCAACATAACAAGGAGAATCTAAAATTACATTGACAAAAACATGTGTCAGAAATATCAACACTTTAGGCTAGAAAGTAATAAATGAGTCAAAACAAAATACAAAGTGACAGAGCAATGGTGTATTTTTTGTTTATTAACGACTATCGTATGGATTACATCCATCACTAATATTATCAGACAAAAGCAATCGAACACACATCAAATACTCCACTTCACTATTTAAAGAAAGGTCATTCATATTAACAATAAACACGATATACATAATATATAAACCAGACAACAAGAGAAGGTTGTTTTAATTTAAAGTAAAGCACATTCAGTGAGATCTCTCAGAAGTCCTTTGGGAATAATTTTTACACAAGGCGCAAGTGTGGGCATCACTCTGTATATCAAACAGGGGTCTGAGTTTAGAAGGAATGATCTCAGCATGAGGTGAGAAGCAAACGTCCATTGGTATGCAGCAGAATCAGGTCCTCCCCTGCTGGCAAAAGTAAAAAGAACAGTTAAAAAAACAAGCATGGCAATAATATAAATGAGTTATAGGCTACTATATAAGTACATTATGAGCTGCATAAAAGGTACACAATAAAATGTAGGTTCTATAATTTACTTTTTTCAGAGGAGGAAGTGTACCTGCATGATTCGGGAATCCTTTAAGAATACACTAAGCCCAGTGATAGTTCAGGTACCAGATGACGTCAGTGGACAGAGATGGCCCAAAAAGTGGGTTCAGCTGGGCCAGAATTGCTATCAACCAGCTGATGAGAAAAAAAGGGTATTAAAATCAAATGTGTCAATACAAAACTACTTAAAAAGGCAAATAAAAAAAAGTTATTGTGTTTCCTATTGTGTTACAAAAGGTAATTCTGAATTCAGGCCAATCATTTTCACAATAAAAGATTCCGTTTTAAGGATTATCAAATTGAGGGCTTTCATAAATTAACTTCACCTGTCTCTATGGAGGTATTTTGCATATTTTACATGTAACATGAGCACACTTCAACTCATTGTGAATATAAATAATATATCACAAGACAGTAATACTATACACATAAACGTCCAGTGGTAGAACAGTGGCACTCTGATCTATTATTTATAATGTACATTTTTAAAAGCCACAAAATAGTGATGTGAACAAATATTGAAACTGCTCATTACACATAGAGGCAAAGGAAAAACCTTCAACAGTGCATACTCCATAGTAATTCAATAAGACATCAGAAAACGAAAAGGTGCATATTGTTACATTTAAGGAGTATGAGGAATATATTGAATAAATTATTTTAATCCAAAAATTACATGAATTATTCAAGTCACCTGATCATAACAATATGTTTGCTTTATACGTGATTATTACTGACCGTTAACTTTTTTGATTCAATTTGTGCTATTGGTTCATGAATGCATGACATGGTCTTAACATAGACCAGTTTTAAAGCACAGAAAACAACATTTTAATTTATTTGTACATTTCTTTAATGATGATAATACTTACAACAGGTAACAGCAAACAGCAGTTAACACCAGCATTGTGACTATCACTCTGTGGAAATTCGAGAAAATATGTAAGAGGTAAGCATCTAATACTGCATTAATGTAAAAAAACATCACATACTTTTAACATAGCGTGATCTCGTGATGCAAGTGACAAACAGGCAAATAGAGGAAGTTTAATCAGGCATATTTTCCAGAGATGAAGTACATTAACCTTGAGTTCGGTCTTTAAATATATAAAAATACACAATTGAAATGTATTCCAGCGATATGTCAATAACATCAATATTTTAAAAAAAAAGTGGGAAGTACTGACTAACACAGGAAGAGGGGCTGTAGCTTAGTTAGCTAACACTAACTTTTACTTTGGCAAACAAAGTTTCCCCACAAGGTTTACATGTTTTAGTTGTTCAAGTAACTTTGAGAAACTTTTTTAAAGTGTCGCTACATTATACAGTGTACTTGTAACAAATGAGAGTCACGGGATAACATAAAGTAACACTTCCCATAGCTGGCTGTGTAGCCAATAGGAAGCTAAAGGTACGCTAACAAACTCACCCTCTGTTTGGTCCTTTGGGGATGAACCACGGCACTACTCCTCCGATAATGCCCCAAAACAGAGTCATCACGGACATGGCGATCACAAAACCCATTTCTGCCATGGTGGGGTTTCTTGAAAACCAAGGATATCTCAGTTGTACAAACTTTTAACAACTTCAGTGCTGTGCAGCTGGCAGACAGGATCCACAGGCAGCACGTATCACATGACCACCAAAAAGAGGGAGGGAACAGTCTACCATTTAGTGTATGAAACATTAAAGTGTACAAAATTAATCTGCAAACCTCCTGAGAAGATGAGGCAATGACCACTTTGGCATATAAGACATTAGACAAAGAAAAGCAGCATATTGTTACATTTAAGGAGTTGGAATCATAGACTGTATATATACATGTTGGAATACGTCATTTTGATCAACAAATCATTGATATAATCTATGTTAACTGAATTTACAAATATTTTCAAAACTGATTTGTCAAGTGTTATCTAAACTGATCAGCAATTCATATTATATAAATGATAGTTAACTGGCCCTTGATTATTTGTATTTAATGTGTGCTATTGGTATGACATGTTTTAAAATAAAGAGCATGACGACTGACCAGAGAAGTACGTGAGTCTTCGCCTTGTATGAAACAATGAGAACAAATATATATCTTTACATTTGGAGAAACGATCAACTTGGCCTTTTAAAAAAAAAAATCAGTTCACTCCTTTAATTATTGCAGTTTAGAGATTGGTAAACATTTTTAAACTGTTTAATTCATCTTTGAATCTTTTGGAAAAGAGAAAATGTTCTGCATGTATTGCTACCCTTCCCCATGGCAATAACTGTGTGTGGTGCTTGGGTTAAATAAATACTTTTCAGGTTACTCATGTAATGTTCATTTTAGAGTCTGATCCTAAATATTGAGAAATCTAACCTCCACAAGACAATTTATGAAATTTACACTAACATTCCACTCATAATTTGCATAATTGCCAGGTTCTAAAAGACTTAATCCAATTAAAAAAAATCCAATCAAATGGGTAGACTTCTTTATATCTGTTAAGGATAAGAAATCAAAATAAGACAGAGCCCATAAATATCTGTATTTTATTGTATGTGCATTACTCAAAAGAAAAAAATGTATCTGTATTCAAAACGAGTTCCTCCAGATAGCAAACATCTGTCAGCACTAATTCTTAATGACATTGGATTCCTAGATGCTGAAAGACTCACCAAAGTGAGTCTTTCAGCATCTAGGAAGTAGTGGACACAAAATGAATATTCAAGAGTTTGGTGGGATCTGTACAGACATGACAATTACCAAATTATCTTCTGAAAAGGGATGCATTGTGTACCTCAAATAAGGCAGGTCATATTTGACCAAGATTCCCTAATGTAGACAATACATAATGCTTGCAAAGACAAAACAACTCACCTACATAATCAAACAACACACGACAGACAGAATATGGTCCATTTATACATTTTTTTATTGAAAGCAAAAAGTATTTTTTACTCCTGCATTTTCTCAATGGTCTCCTCCTTGTATTTGCCCTTCTCCTTTCCATCGGCGCGAGACTTGGCCTTGCGCTCCAGGATCTTCTTGCGGTCCTTGTCCAGCTTTAGCCTGGTGATGACCACCTGTAAAGGAAAAATAAAAACAGGTTGGTAAACAATCATGGAATAAGCAAGTGATGCCAATCATAGTAGGGCACGTCTGAAAATAATCTGGTGTCACAACTACTTACGGAATGAAAGTATGTCCAAAACCGTTTTAATAAAAATACTATTTACAAGTGTACATATAAGTTCCACAACAGACACATGGATAGAACATGACCGGCACCACATTTCTTATAAAGCCAAACATGATGTGCATCAAATAGCATATGTCTGTATTTATAATTCACAGTTCAGTGCTTCAAAGTAAAGGCCCACTGTGAAGCTCTCTCTGATACATTTTTCTCAATTGTAAGAGAGCACAAGATAAGTTTAAGCGTAATGAGTGCATTTAACTTCTTTTGAATTCAAGCACTCTGTAAGTATTGCATGCTGGTTAAACAGTATGGCTTACTAGATGACTTATATTTGAACTGAAATCCTCTGTTGTCATTCCTTGAATTTGTCCTTTTTTCAACATGTTTAAGAATTTGCTACAACACAGCATTTTGCCAGTATGGGGATGAACTAATACATTAAAAAAAATCGTTGTGTTGGGGTCAAAACGAAAAGGCAACTGCAGCCCAGTAAATAAGAAAAGGACAAATGAGCAATGGCAGGTCTGCTGCCTGTTTAAGGGTCTGTGTAAGCCATAGCTGTGAGTGAGCCAACATGTAAAATACCAGGACGCTAAAACTGCTGTGATAATTACATTTGAATAAATGAGCAAAACTATTCAGAAAAGCCGTACAATCCAAGGATACAGGCATACAACATTACTATTGCTTTAATGTACCATACATCGGCAGTATCATCTTTGTAGCACTACATTTAAAACAAAATACAAAGCAAGATGTTGTGAAACTTTTCAGTCACTGAAACTACAGTGAATTTGAATGTTGGTAGAATAGTGTTTGTTTCATATTGCCTACTTTCCAACACGGTCAAATGTCATTTTCATCTTGTTGACAAGGTGTGAAACTGAAAATCTAAATATTAGGAGCAATATTCTTTCCAGTTACAATAAAAGAAATGTAACTTTGAAGTATAGCCCTCTATGATGTATTTTCTTTCAAGCTTAACTTTGAACTTTAAAGCCCCCGAAATAAGTGATAAATGTAAAAAGTGGTTGATAAACAGAAAGAATAAAATGTCATTCAATCCAGCCACACCGCTTCCTATATTGTCAATGATTACAGAATGTAAATCGGATCAGTGTTTCTTTGACAATTTTAAGCCGGTTTACCTTTTTTGAGTAAAACAATCAAATCAACTGTTGTCCAGCCCTTTCATTCTAACATAGAACACAACAGTGTGTCATCAAACAGTCAAGTGCTTCTCTGTAGATCTACCTCTTTTTTAGAGTGCTTGCAAGGATACTCGTACAATTACGGATAAAAAAAAAAAGAGGGACATTTGTCTTGTACTTCGGGAACACAACAAAAGTTTTTCCTCAACAAGGAATCTTCTTGAACATAATTTGTTTGGCACTTAAATTTCACATTAAAAAAAAGGGGGGAAAGAACACAAATTCAGTGTCAACACCCAGCTAATGAACAGTTTTAGTCTCTCTAAGGTGTAGGCTACAACTTTGAACAATGCCAATTACACTTTCTTTTTTGCCACTGAAGGCAGCAAACCAATTTGAGGATATAGTGGACTTTCTCACCTTGCTCGGGTGGATACCGACATGGACTGTGGTTCCGTTGGCCTTCTCTCTCTGCACACGCTCGATGTAGATGACATACTTTTTCCTGTAGACCTGCACTACTTTGCCAATCTGCTGACCTTTGTAGTGTCCACGGACAACCTGTAAACATGAACAACTATGTCAAGCAAAAGCCTTACACTTTATATGGCAATGATGAAAACATTAAGCAATTGTAACTACAATACCTGGACTTCGTCATCTTTGCGGATGGGCATGGACCTCACGTTGTACTTCTGGCGGAGCTCCTTGGACAGTGGGGAAGACATAATCTTCCTCCTGATGTGTGAGGGGGCATTGAAATGCCTCTTGCGGTTCTTGCGGCGGGAGGAGGTTACAAATGGATTGAGCTTCATGATGCTGTAAGCAAACAAGACATGAAAAAGGTTATTATCCAGTTTAAAATGTCTCAACTGATGAAAGCATGACTCCTGTAAGCATGCACTGATATAATTGCTTGTTTCCAACTCGAGTACTACGAGAAGCTATTTTCTCTACACATCAATCATTTTACAATGAAATTAATGTTGCAAAAAAGATTAGCAGAAACACGTAACACCTTCCCGGTTTTAAAACAGCTAGATAGAAGGCTAGGCTACAATCTGCCTTCAGAGCCGTATGCTAAGCTATAAAGCTACTAGGTTAGCATAACATTAAACAGAGTAGAGCAAGCGTATGTCTGTGCCAACAGTAACAAAGTTATATTACCGAGTGTCTTACAGACTAAATGAAAAGCGGTTAACTGTAAAGGAGAAGGAATACTCATCGCAAGTACCAGAAATCAACCACCTTCACTAGCTGTAGCCGACATGCGGATACTGAGGGACCTAGCAGGGACACCAAAACCTGATAGGTTTTTTACTAACAATATATAATCAATCTGGGTTCAATATTGGCATTATGTTGATTTGGATTATGTTAAAATTGTGTTTAGACGTTTATAGGGACACACAACGAGAATAAAGGCAGGATGGATAGTGATTACTATTGAAAGTATCTGCAAGGAAATCTTACCCTGCCGTTTGCTCCTCTATGGCCGGCGGAAAAGAGACTCGCACAGTACTTCCGCTGGCCTTAGTTCACACTCAAGTCTCGCGAGAGTTCATAGATATGGGGAAAAAACATGTGAAAAACTGCCACAGTTATCAAATTATAAATCAACAGAACATTATAATATTATTATTATAACTGTTATGTGCAGTTCTTACAGCTTTAAAATGTAAAGCTGTATGTTTATTAGACTTTTAGGATTTTCATAATCCTGCATTATTGGAAAATAAACAAGCTACTGTTTATTAATATTATTTTGCCAAAAATAAATTCCAAATCCCCTTTACTGGTTTTATATTATATGTTCATCATTGTACTGTAACCATAGACTGTAACACGACTGTAACTCTCATTTGCTGTCAATATTAAATAGTGCCACAAGATGGCGCCAAATCCAATTGAACAATAACCTGGTCAGCAGTTGGAAGTTTTGCACATGATTCATCAAGTTTGAGCCAATGGTCATTATCACACACTGTGCTGTTTTAATCCCCCCCTACTTAAAATCAACCATGATGCTGGGATACAACACAAATATAACGTCTATCATTGTGACACCATAAATGTTTGGGGGCTTAGATTTAACTTAGTAGCCTCCATGAATCATATGGTAACATCGTGGGAACACCATGACCATTCCGGACCATCCCTGTAATTACTTGTGTTCCTCCAATAAGCTGACTAACACGAGGGGGTGGGGATGTTTACACCGGCAGACCACACATAGGCTACATTGACCTCCCATCTGTGAGGACAGATACGACCCCCTGTCCGGCTCTCACTCAAACAACTCGGACTGAACTACCAACACGGAAGCGGAGGTGCCGTGACATTGTGCGGCTGTTTGTTCCCCGGGCAGCGCGCAGTTTTACCGGAGCCTGCTGACTGCCTGCCTGCGCTGTCTGCCTGCGAAAAGTGATGCTGTCATAGCCCCCTGCGCCGCGGACGGAGAGCCTCTTCCCCTCCCGCTCCCCCAGGTTCTTCTCTGGCTGCTGTCGCGGCGGCAGTGCGGATGTGGAGCCCACAACGCAGCGCTCTTCACCCGTCAGCAAGCATCGGAGAAGAAGAAGATGAAATGTTTTTCCCGTTATCTCCCGTACCTCTTCCGCCCTCCGAGCACCATCCTGTCCTCCACTTGCCACACCGAAGGTAGGGTGGGACGCTTGGGGGGCTGTCACAGGCTGCGAGTTGCTTACTTCGAGCGTGTGATATGAATGTCTGTGTGACACATACAGTAGGCTAAACATGTGTGATGTCAGAAGTTAGATAGTTGTATGGTTACTAACCCACTGCAGATATGTCACAGTGCCTGAAGTTGTTAGAGATACTCAAATGTATGTATGAGGAAAAAAAGAGAGAGATTGTTTATGATGTCTGTATGGTGCAAAGAGTAGCACACCTTTTTTCACTCGTTTCGCTTTCCTTAGAGCTGTCAACACACAGGCCTACAGCATGCCAAGATACACTCAGTTTGTGGAGTTGCATGACAAGTAATTCCATTGACCTTTATCTCATAATTAAAAAGACTTAAACCAATGCAGGCCTTTTTCTTAGAATATTAGATTGAATTGCAATTAGTAATTATCAATAATTGTAATTATTCATTGTAATTTTGATGGTGGAAATTCCTGGAAATACCCAAACTTCTTCCATGTAATACACAAGGTGTACAAAGTTATTGTCAGAGATGAACAGACCATACATGATTTGAGTGAATAGCTATAGGCCTACATTAGTTAAAAAGAGCATGGTCCATTCATGCTTATGATTGTTCTGTTAGACTGGGCAGCCCAAGAGGGTCTGAGTGTTTGTATAACCAGCCATTTACTAGGTCGTAATGTGGAGACTGATCCACTGCATTATTTAGCTTTGCATGGTTGCCCTCCTTCCTGTGCACACTCTGCCCTCAGCCCTCTGGCCCGGGGAGGAAGATAGTGTGCTACAGTGTACAGTAGAGTATGTAGTACTAGTCATAGCCAGGGCCCTTTACAGCATGTAGAGCTGACCTAAATACTGCATATATGAAGACATGAAAAGCATTTAAGCACTCACTCATTCATTCAGTCACTTACTCATGTATTCTTCTGATCCATTCCCTTTTTCAAAGTTTTACCACAAGTTATCTCCCTCCCTCAATGGTTCTGAGTAATTCTACATTGATTATCGATTTAAAATATGACATTACTCTGAATTTGTAGGGTATGGTTTGATTACAAGGTTTATTTATTGAAATATTGAATACACAGTATACCAAATATATCACGAGTTTGATGCTAAACCTGGAGCTAGATAATGAATAAACAACAGAAGAGAGAATACATTCTTAAAAACACCATCCATCCATTCTTAAAAACACCATCCGTTATCCATTATTTAAAATGGGAAATTTCAACAATCATACACCTTTCAATGCTTATTTTTATATATGAAATGCAGAGATATGATCGACTAAGCTCCTAAACTTAAAAGCGTTGGGGCCAACAAATAAAGTCCTTCTCTCCCCTCTCTTGGCTCTCTCTCTGACTCTTAATCTTTCTGATGCCTGAGATAAGGGAGTGGTATAATAGAGGAAGTGATAGATCAGTACGCATGGTAGCTGCAACACTCAGCCACAGTGATATGATACATGATCCAGCGTTGCTCTCTTTGTGGAGAAATATGAAACATTGCTAAAGCGAGTGAAAGACGTTGAATGTCATGTGCTGAGGCCAACGGGGTTCTGATGACACAGCAGACGACCTTGGAAATGTGACGTGTACAAATGACTGAGGCCATCTCATCTGCACGCTACATACTGTGTGTATAAGTGATTAAAAATAAGAACAAGTAGAATCCAATCATTGCATACACATGTTTGCATTGAAGTCCCTCAGTGTTTGTTTACGCTTCTGTTCGCACTTCCTGTTGTGTCCTTGTTGTGTTGTATTGACCTCCTGGTCTTGAGGAGGCTTGGCGGTGCACTGCTAAAGTCCTTGTTTTCCTCTCAAGCCGCCCCGCCCCCCCCCCCCCCCCCCCCTCCTCTCTTCAAACATCTCCCAGGATTCATGTCCAGCCCAGCTGAGCCGAGTTCACCCCAGGGAAGACGAGTGTGCGGTTACCATGTTAGTGGAAAATACATTATATAAGCTTTACTGGATCATATTAAAAGTGTGGTTTCTCTTTGTTTTTCTGGGCCATAGTGGGGAACAGCATCGCTGAAATTCACCTGGGTCCAGCCTCTGAGGGATATACAGCCAGATACAATATCTTCTGAAACGTGTGTGTGTGTGTGTGTGTGTGTGTGTGTGTGTGTGTGTGTGTGTGTGTGTGTGTGTGTGTGTGTGTGTGTGTGTGTGTGTGTGTGTGTGTGTGTGTGTGTGTGTGTGTGTGTGTGTGTGTGTGTGTGTGTGTGTTTAGGCCCCCCAGTGTGTTTTTTCTGTATTTTGTCCCCTGGTGTTTTCTTTTTCCCCCATTTACATCAATCTGTCAGTTCTACTGTGATGGATTGAGTCTTAAAGGTTTCTGATGGGTGTGCGTTTGTATGTGGGTCTCCCTTGTGCTGCCTTGAGTTTTAGTCAGGGGGAAAAGATGAGCGTCCCAAACGGACACCTCACCACATCTCACGCTGCCATCAATCAACACAGCCAGCTTCCTCAGCTTTTTCAGCTTCCTCCTTCCTGTTCCTGTTGGGGCAACATACATTATTGGTTTGAGTGAAAGAAAAAAAAGCTGGATGAATATTTACGATTAGATCCGGGATGAGAAAGTCTTTGTTATTAAGAGCTCTAGTGTATTCATATGTGGGCATTTTGCATTCATACAGGCTGTTTTATTTATAGGAAGAGCAGTGAGCCCGTCATGGCAGCGCCTGAGGGGGACTTCTGTCGGCATTTTGTCAAAGCATGACATTGACTTGAGTTTTGTGGGTGAAGAACACAGCGTATGCTAGCGTATGTGTGCTTCCGCCTTTATCATACAACCCGCTGTGTTGTTATCCTGACAGACACCCACTTCACAGCTCAGAACACACTCCTTTAGTCGCCCCGTCCTTACGTGCCGCTGGGGACAAACACCCTACATAGACACACAAACACACACATAAGGCATCTGAAAGCGCGTACACGTGACTGTTCTGTTTCAGTTTAGTCAGCCTTTTTGTTTTGCAGAGGATAGAAAGATGGGAGAACAGGAAACAAAAGGGTGCTCAAAGGAATACCAGATAAATATGGAGAAGAGATGTCGCTTTACCACCCTGACAAGCTAAAAAGCATGTTGAGAAAGGATAATATCCAGAAAGCTTTAGGCTACTCTTAAGAATGTAGCAATACACTCTCACAAAGTTGAGGAGAGCGATTGATAAACCAATAAGAAGAGGCACAGCAACTCTGAATTTACTATCTAGAATAGCTCAAGCTCCTAAAAACACTGAGTCCTACAATTTCCAAAACGCTAAATGTTAGCGACTTTTAATATGGGACATTCCAGAAAGCTTCTGACCTCCTATTATTCCAGTAGAACGGTAGAAATGAACAAAGGCCATGGCTGACCGTGACAAACTGAGAAGTTGTCTTGTTATTGAAGTAAATTGTTCACCAGCTACTTTATAGCATTGGTGACATATTTGGTTAAAATGTTTAAAATGTTTATTATATGTTACTTTACATTATTTCAGTTAAATACAGGTATACTTTTAGTGTATATGTTACCATTTATAATGCCTAAACTGAGATCCCATCACTGCTAGATTTATCTTCTAGCCACAGAAGACATCATGCAAATGTTTTCACAGACTGAATAACACTCATACTCACAGAGAGGGAACTCAATGGTAAGATTGGTGGAGTGCCTCTCTAAAATGGAGAACACATTAACAAACATCTGCTCTGCTTAAAATCCCAGGAGCAATACACTCTTATGCCTTCTTGCTTTAGGTTCTCATGTGCGGCGTTACTTGTGGTGTACAGAAATCCCCTTCAGAAGAAAAGGACTTTGAAAATAAGACTTTTGATTTTGAAGGAGTAATGAACCAAATTGATTTGGTGGTAACCCATTTATGTTTGCATCAATATAAAATATGCACTAATCCAATAATCGACATGTAACAGACTTATTTGACACATCACGTCAACATTAGAGATGTTTTCTTAAAATGCAGGTAGGCACACATGACTCTTTGTGTCTTGTAATGTATTCACTGCTGTAGTAATGTCTGTGTGATGGGACCTTGTGGTGAAGCTCCTTACTGCCATGTGATAAGCAGCGGTTGCTTCAAACATTTGCAATACAGTGTGTTCCCACCTGAGGCTAAGAGCAGGAGTTAGCAGTGACATGAGATGTGTCCAGTCAACATTGGAGCAAAAGGGAGAAAATGATACCAAAGTAGCATTGGTCTTTTTTTTTAACAGCAGATGAAGTAACTAGATCTTGCTATCGTGAAATGTAAACTTGCACAACACTGGGGTTTGTTATGGTTTATACCAAACTAATGACATAGGAGAAAAACATTTACTCCTCATACTTCAGCTCGATTACCATGTGAAAATGAACAAAACAATAGTTAGTAAGCTAATATTCGTCCTGTTAACCTCCCTGGATCTCAGGATGGTACGAATCAGATAGAAACATGGTGTTCTCTTACACAGTGAGACGAAAACACCATAACATACTAGCCTTTTTCTCACACAGCACTCATCCGCAGTCTCACTTTACCACAAACACTTCCTGCTAGGTCTCTACGGCAAGTCCAAATGAAAACAAGGAGAGGGGCGAGCAGCTAAAGTATCACCGAGACTCCCTTCGCTCCTCCAGCCTTGCAGGAGGCAGCGTATCATTACAGCAAACACAGTGACGCAGGTCTTACCCTGTCTTTTCTTTATCACTGTTTCACAATATGTAGTGCAAATGATTCACCTGTGGCCTGGAACTGGATGGTAAGCCTTGGTGTTTCAGGCTTTTGTGTTATATGGAATCGAATATGCTCCTGTTGGGAGCTTTAGAGCCAGACAAAGAGGCTCCTTATCGAGCCGGACCGCTGGGCCTTTGCTCCGGCTGGCAGACTGCAGCTCAGACAGAGACTGCTATTGGGACGGGGGTATATATAGAACATCAGGATGGGCTTCCTCTCTTTCTCCCTCTCCCCCTCCACCCATCTGTCTCTGTGGTTTGAGAGCATCCTGATGGGTTGACTGAGACAGCTCTGCACCGCTGCAATAAAACCCTTTTATTAAATCCTGAAGTGCATCTTGTATTCAAGCCCTTTAAAAGTACTGTAAAAAGGAACTGCACAGCAATTTACAGAATATTATATTAATGAGATTGTTAATAGCTTAGAGCCAACAATGTTTCGTGTACTCTCTTCACTTTTGTGTTAATCTCTGTTCTTATTGCTTACCTAATGAAACCTAAGTGCATAACTCAGATGTAGGAATAACAAGTGCTCAGCACATCCAGGTGTCACACACGGATAAAGAGCTTTCCTTGTTTGTATTTCCCTTTTAACTTGTGTGCATTTTGAAGAATAGACTAGCTTAGATGAAACTTTAATGAGGTTGTGCAGCGGAGGAGAGGATTTGCAGTGGATAAGAAGAACAAATGGTGCCGGAGATAAAACAAGTGTTACAGCAACTATACATAGTTGAAATAATGCAATAGAAAGAAAGAAAAACGGATTCTAAGCTTTAGGCAGATGTACTGCGTGTATTGCAGCTGTATTTAGATTTCCAGGTTTACTGGGAGAACAAGGGTCAACATTGCAGTGATTTTAAACCAGGGGTAAATCTGCAGTTGCCATTTGTTATCAGGAGTAGTACAACTTTGGCCTTTGTTGGTGATTTGACATTTAAAAAAACAAAACGGAATTCCAAGTTTGCATTAAGATGATCCTTAATTACTTATAAACAATAAGATAGCTGACCAACTACAAAGACCTACTATAAATGGCAGACAAAGTTAGTGACAACTGAACTACTTCTGAAACGTTTGAACTTTTCACTTTAGAACATAGCTTGTACATTTTCATAAAGTATTTCTTTTTTTCTTATACTTAATTTAACTGGCTTTTATTTCTATTTACTTCTAATATTGTCACTGTCATGCTCCAATTCATCAATGCAGATCCCTTGCATGTGAGACCCCCATGACAATAAACCAGATCCTGGATCTAATTCCGGGGTTCCTCAAACAGAAAAAAAGTTCAGACCCAATGCTTTACAACAAAAGTCTATATTCTATGGAAAGTAAAAACTAAAGCGAGACGTGGCATTGAGGAAATAGTCCCATAACACTTTTTGAATGTGAGTATGAATAAGTAACTTGTGGTTGTACTGTGCTCTGGTCCTAGATGTGGAACTGCTGTTGTTAACATGATGCAGGATGTTACTGATCAAGAACATTCATTTGAATTTCTTTGGCTGAATGTCACTTAATAAGATTACAAATATAAAGGCAAATGGCTTTGAGGCTCCAGATGTCGGCTCTTTGATCTCATGACTGTTCCCTGGGGAGGAGGGGGGTCATTGTCCAGGTTCTCCAGAAGCCCTGAGACGAGTAGCAAGGACTGTCCTGATTCAAGTTCTGGATTAAAAGTGTTTTTCCTGGTGTCATGCCCCTTTATGGCCCTATAGGAAAGTCAAAGGGCTCACGCATAATACAACTAACATCCACATACCTATGCTCCTGGAACTCATTGGTAGCAGGAAGAAATTAGCGACAACAATGTCATCAGCTTTCAGGAGAGTGGAGAAACAGATTTGCTGGGGGTTTTCTTACCCAGCCATACCCACGGGGGGAATGGATGGGATCCAATTAGGTCTGGCTTCAGGTTCCTTTTTATAGTTTCCCAGCATAGTTTTTCAATATCCCTCTGAAAATAGCCGTCTGTTGTGACAGTCATCACAGCCCCGTTTGAGTAGAATAACCTGAGAAATGTGGTCGATATGGAGCAGTGATCAGACCAAAACACAGCCTGCAGCAGATGGCTATGGATAGAAGAAATAGATAGAGGGCTGTTTATAAGGCGTGTGTTGTGTCTGTCAGCACCATGGATAGAGTACAGTGTGAAACGATAGAGATACTCCTCCAGCCATATGGTAGTGAAGGCTTTTACTGTTCTGTCTCAATGGCAAGCCATGACACTGGATAAATAATGGAGCCTATGCTACTGTACGAGGCAGCCGACAGCAGCAGTACATGAAGTACCAGTCTGTGTCTAACAGCCACTACACACACATACACACACAATGTACAAAACTCTCTGAATGGATGGCACATGAAGTCACATGATGAGTCATATTTCAGCAAACCAATTCTCCGTCTGCCTCTGTCTTTTTATATTTTTGTTTATCTCTAGTTTTGGACTTTTTATGGCCACAAATTATGATGAGCAGCATCTAGATTCAGCACATTTCCACTGACTCTCACTCCGAGCCACACCTTATTTACAGCTGGTGTATTGTCATGCAGGAAAGGAAGCTGGTGGTGTTTCCCAGGAACCTTATTAGTCATCAACCAATTATAGTACTCTAACTAGCCGTAAGATTCAGGAAGTGGTTACTTTAGTCATATCACCACACCACATATACTCATTACTCAACATCTTTCTTCATCCAAAATATGTTTTATCTGCCTGTAACCTTTGAACTAGAGTTGAATTAGAGGTAATGTCTTCAGCCTGCTTTTTTGTTTGTGTGTTCATTGTCCGTTAGAAGGACGGTTACTGGGACGATTTCCCAGTAACTTAACCCTAACCCTCCATTAAATTAAGTTGAAGAGTGTAGCTGGTCCTGCTAAGAACAAATCAAGGGGCGGATAAACCGTTTTTTTCTAATGGAAACAGCCTCCGTGGATTTTCTCTGTGCTCAATTGCCATTAACTTGTCAATATCGTGTTTTTTAATGATGAATTCCTATACTAAAAGTCCATTGAATCGTGCATATCCTACATACTGTATGCGTGAGTAGTGTAGTCTCTTAAACAGAGATAAGAAATCATTCAACCAGCTTACATTTCTCAACGACTATCTGATGGATTACCTTGAAATATGGTTCAGACAGACATTCATGGTGCCCTCAAGATGAATTGTTATACATTTGATGAGCCCACTGACTTCCTCTATGTCATTTATCCTCACATCAGAATTGCATTGGGGCCAGTACTAATGTTTAGACCCATTAAGCTAATGATATTCCAATCATCTTTAGCTGTACCATGTGTTGCTAATTAGTATATTGTTAAGATGCTAACATGCTAAACTAGGATGATGAACTAAGTAAACATACCGGTTCAAAACATCATGTAAGTATTATCACATTGGGCATGTTAGCATGCTGATGTTAGCAATGAACTCGAAGCAACACCGTATAGCATCATCAAGATGCTAGTAGTCTCTTGGTCTTGCATTGTTTATTTTATTGTTTTTCTTTATCATGCCATTTCAAACTACTAATGTAAGTTTCTAGAAATGATACATATACTGTATTTTTATACCATAATAATTTAACTCCTTTTATAAGGGGACATTGTTTTTGATAACTGACTCGGATACTAAACATCTAGAAGCTTAATATTTTCTTTTCATATTATCCAATGTGTGCTCCTATTAGTTAAGATTGAGGCTAATGCTTCTAGCCTTCATTTGTATACGCAGTGTATTGAATTTGACCAGCTGTGAAGGTGAAACACATTAGATGTCTGGCTCACACACACATATTCAATATTAAACCCTTGAGTATGACCACGGGGTCAATGTAAATGTAAACTATAACATAACAGAGGACTTCTAAGATAGCAGCTGACAGCTACTCACATAAATGGATTTGGCAAAGCGCCCTGTTGACCAGCTTTGTCTCACTAGAATGTAACCAGGTTTTAAATCCCCCCACTGACACCGTACTCTGGATCTCCCTACCCTCCAGTGGGATTACGCAGACGTGACTGAAGGGGACTCTGTGGGATCTGCACTTGTTATCTCATTTGCTCGACATATTCACAGGCAGGCTCCAGAGACTCCCGGGCTGATTTCAGTCAGAGGCCGAGGACTCCCAAAGAAAAAAAAAGAGCTGATTTGTGTCACTTTCCATCACAAATGAAATCTAATAAAAACTTGAGGGCAACATTTGTGAAAATCTTAGTCTGGGCACATCTTGTCAAAGCAGCCTACATACGGAGACACAAAACATTTAACATCCACGACATCCATAAATATTACAAAATAAAGTCAATGCATAAGAGGGAATTTAGGATGGCAGATTATATTACGCTTAATTAGAATTGGATAATAAAGTCTGATGGTTACTCAGCGGCATTAACCTTTAAATCAACTACCTTATATTCCTGTTTAACAGCCATAGTCTCTTTTTAAATTACAAATCAGTCAATACTTTTGTTCCCAATCTGTTATACAAAATTAGTTTTGTTCAGCCTGTTCTCAACCCTGGCGCTCTGTGATAAGCTCCCATTGATCTGACCTAATGGCTCTGTGACCCACCTAGCATCAAATGTATGTGTGTTTCTCACAAGCAGCCAATTTAACGCTTGGAAATGACTTACAGTAAATGTTTTTTGAGGGTCATGACCCGACACGACAAGGCCATCTATCCTAAGAGCTCTTATTCTTCCGTGGTTTGTAACGACCTACACATTGTGACATTGTGCTCGGCTGGTTTTGTAGTACACACTTTGACAAAACTGTACTTGGAAATGAAGCAGCTCTGGAGGGCGGCAGCATTATGAAGATTTAAGCGGCTGTTAGATGTATTTCATTGAGCCCATCTGGCATGTTTGAAAGTGTTGCTGAGTCTAGAGAGGCGGTCAGGCGGTGCAATAGAGAGGGTGATGGATGGGCTGATGGAGGCAGGGGGAGGGGAGAAGATGAGAGTGCAGATTTTGGGGGGAAAGAAGCTATTTTCCGGCAGAGTTGAATCTCAGGCTTGGCATGCGGCACACTGCTCTGCCTGTTTTCATACCGACACTCGGCTCTGGCTCCTAACCAGGCTCAACTCACCAATGCCTCTGAAGAGCACACAAACCCACCCGCACACTCTCTTTCTCCCCCTGACGTTTTGGCTCACCCCTCTCTTCCCCCTCTTTATCTTTCTGACTCTCGTTCACTACCTCCTTCCTCTGGCTCTTCTCAATTTTTCTTACCTTCACTCTCTTTTTCTCTGGCCTCTTTTCTTTTTTTCCACCCAGCCTTCCGGTAGTACAGAGGGGTGTGGGGGAGCCTCCAGGTTTCCATAGCGACACTTTGTATCCTGATGTCATTAGTATTGACGGTGTGCAGCTAGTCCAAGCTGTCCTGGCACCGGGGCTGTTTACTGGTTTCCCCAAACTTAAATGATCCGATGTGGGACATCTGTTTGTTTGACTTCCCAATGTGGTCTGTCTAACAGTGTCAGTTTGACATTAAGATAGTGATAACAAGGAGTTGTAGCAACATACATATACAAAAGTGAGTCATTTGTGAACTGTCTGTTGAAAAAGCTCTGGTGATGTGGTTCCAGAAGCTGGATTTGCACCAGGGAAAAGGCTTGGCAAGGTGGAAATGGATGTTTCATGAAGAAACATCGCCTCTGTCTGCTCGCTCGCTGTATGACTACTGAAGCATGTCAGTAAAGCACAACTCCCAGCCCGACTCCCCCAACTCCCTCCTCGTTCTTCTGCCTGCTTCACTGGCTCATCTGAGGAGATAGGTGCCTCCTTAGCACCACTCCCCTCAGAAATGCATATAAGTGTTTATCTGTTGCCTGCATGTATGACCTCCTACATAGGTGTTGAATGTTTGAGTCACGTGGCCGCAGCTCCCCCTTCTCCACCCCCCACAGATTGTTGAGCTCCTCCTGCAGGTCCACGGGCCGGCAGATTGCAGCTCTGTGTTGCCAGGGTAATTAGTTATGTAAGGTGTCTTAGGCCATGGGTGTACAACATATGGATCCTGTATTGATGCTGTCACATCACATGCAAGGAAAGAACATCTATAATGTCATGCAACATTCATACATAAAACATCCTCTGGTGATCCTTTGTGTTTAATAACATGGCTGAAGATGGTCTTGGGATGCAAAACAATGCATTTTCTGCATTGATTGAAAGGGAGAACCAAGAATAGTTTATCTAAGGAGAAGTAGAGGAAGCAGAGCAGATCATAGTCTTGCAGTTGATGTTAGTTTATCACAGATAAATGTTTTACTTTTGTACATGTCTGGGGGATATTTACAAAGGAATTGCATCATTTAAATGTTTTACAGACTGCATCTATTTTATTGAAATTAACCCTCCCATTTCTTAATTTAAACTAAACGTATTTCTATGTATTTGTGTGTGTGAATTATTTATTGGCTTTGAGGCATTTTGTGCCCATATTAGTGAGTCAACAGAAGAGAGATGACAGGAAATGAAGGCGGGGAAGGGAAAGGGGAAAAACATGCACAAGCAATTATTGTTCCTGGTGTTCATATTGGACATGTTGTATTCCTAAGGCAAATATAACGTATGTGATGGTGTAAAATATTCCATTTAGTGCAAAAATGCATTCCAAAAGCAAATATGATGATTTTACAGTTTGAAAAAATTAGTATTAGTAGTAATTGAAAAAGGTCCCTGCTTGTACTTCAACAGCTACAGAAGAGGCTCAGCAGGCTTCGGAAACATAAGGAGTGACAACACCTAAAAAAGTGTGACTTGTAAGATTTATTTTCAACTCAGACTGCTTATGCCTCATATTACCTTCAGCGGTAAGCACACAGAGGGAGGACTGTGTCCCTAATCACTTACAATTGGATTAGTTAGATATCTATTTGCAGCCAGCATGAACAGGAGAAAACACCTATTTTATGTACATGTGAATGGGCATGTGGAAATGTGAACCTTTTATTATTTCCCAAGGGCACTCGAGGTACATTCATCTCTGAAAACACAGTTTATTGATCATATTCCCAACAAAAGATCCTTGTTTTGTGCCACAATGCCATATAATACTGTATTTCTATCAGCTCTTCTACACTCTGAAATGGGATCCACCTCAGAAGTCCAGTATCATTGGAGCTCTGCTATTTGCATCGCCTTTGATTTTATTGATTTATTCCCTGGAGTATACTCTTACCAATGCACGGTTTACCGTTAAATCTAATTGTAAATCTAATCTTGACAAAATCAGGAATGATTGTCGAAGTAGCTGCATTTCTCAGTGTGTCATGTAACTGGCTGATAACTAGCTCTTGGATATTATGCAAAGGCTAAGGTTAATGCATTTGCTTCATGTGTCTTAAATAGTGGGTTGATTGAATTACTCAGGTTAAAACATGTAATATCAGCTTTCGCCAGATGGTGGTGCTCTAGGATCAGCTCTACTAATGCAGGAGGGAGGTTGCTAAGATCCATTTCATATATACAATGGGGCAAAAAAGTATTTAGTCAGCCACCAATTGTGCAAGTTCTCCCACTTAAAAAGATGAGAGAGGACTGTAATTTTCATCCCAGGCATACCTCAACTATGAGAGACAAAATGAGAAAGAAAAAAAAATCCAGAAAATCACATTGTCTGATTTTTAAAGAATTTATTTGCAAATTATGGTGGAAAATAAGTATTTGGTCAATAACAAAAGTTAATCTCAATACTTTGTTATATACCCTTTGTTGGCAATGACAGAGGTCAAACGTTTTCTGTAAGTCTTCACAATGTTTTCACACACTGTTGCTGGTATTTTGGCCCATTCCTCCATGCAGATCTATCTCCTGGGCAACACGGACTTTCAACTCCCTCCAAAGATTTTCTATGGGGTTGAGATCTGGAGACTTGCTAGGCCACTCCAGGACCTTGAAATGCTTCTTACAAAGCCACACCTTCGTTGGCCGGGCGGTGTGTTTGGGATCATTGTCATGCTGAAAGACCCAGCCACGTTTCATCTTCAATGCCCTTGCTGATGGAAGGAGGTTGTCACTCAAAAGATCACGATACATGGCCCCATTCATTCTTTCCTTTACACGGATCAGTCGTCCTGGTCCCTTTGCAGAAAAACAGCCCCAAAGCATGATGTTTCCACCCCCATGTTTCACAGTAGGTATGGTGTTCTTTGGATGCAACTCAGCATTCTTTCTCCTCCAAACACGTCTAGTTGAGTTTTTACCAAAAAGTTATATTTTGGTTTCATCTGACCATATGACATTCTCCCAATCCTCTTCTGGATCATCTAAATGCTCTCTTCAGACGGACCTGGACATATACTGGCTTAAGCAGGGGGACACGTCTGGCACTGCAGGATTTGAGTCCCTGGCGGCGTAGTGTGTTACTGATGGTAGCCTGTGTTACTTTGGTCCCAGCTCTCTGCAGGTCATTGACTAGGTCCCCCCGTGTGGTTCTGGGATCTTTGCTCACCGTTCTTGTGATCATTTTGACCCCACGGGGTGAGATCTTGCGTGGAGCCCCAGATCGAGGGAGATTATCAATGGTCTTGTATGTCTTCTATTTTCTAATAATTGCTCCCACAGTTGATTTCTTCACACCAAGCTGCTTACCTATTGCAGATTCAGTCTTCCCAGCCTGGTGCAGGTCTGCAATTTTGTTTCTGGTGTCCTTGGACAGCTCTTTGGTCTTGGCCATAGTGGAGTTTGGTGACTGTTTGAGGTTGTGGACAGGTGTCTTTTATACTGATAACGAGTTCAAACAGGTGCCATTAATACAGTTAACAAGTGGAGGACAGAGGATGCTCTTAAAGAAGAAGTTACAGGTCTGTGAGAGCCAGAAATCTTGTTTGTTTGTTATTGACCAAATACTTAATTTTCCACCATAATTTGCAAATAAATTCTTCAAAAATCAGACAATGTGATTTTCTGGATTTCTTTTTCTTCTCATTTTGTCTCTCATAGTTGAGGTATACCTAGGATGAAAATTACAGGCCTCTCTCATCTTTTTAAGTGGGAGAACTTGCACAATTGGTGGCTGACTAAATACTTTTTTGCCCCACTGTAAATGCATGTTGCTGCTAATACTATATAAAGCACAGCTAGATAAATAGATTTACTTTATACTACACAATTTAATAACTTACAAAGCATGAGAATTCTTTAAATCTTATTAAATAGTAAGCCTTTAAAATGCTTATTCTTCTATTCTTTCCTATTACCTGTGTATCATCTCAAAGTATTTTTGACAGACAGCCAGCGCCATTAACAGACAGATGGACAGACCATTTTTGCCAGCAAGCCTCCCCACGCTCGGCTATATCAGAAATGGCGAGTTCCTGAGGCTACTCTGCACCAGAGATGCCAGATCAATACATTGAGCAATACAAATCAAGCCCTTTTCAAAAGGGAAACTGTCCGGGTGAGCCAATCGACATGTTTCCATTAAAGTGGCATGCATTTATCATTGCGGTGGTGGAGCCTGATCCCACCTTAAGCTCCTCGTGTGTGTGTGTGTGTGTGTGTGTGTGTGTGTGTGTGTGTGTGTGTGTGTGTGTGTGTGTGTGTGTGTGTGCCGTTGAATAGCGTGGACGGACAGCTTGCCACCCTGTGGGCACCACAACTCCAGTCCCTCTGTGATCCACACTGGCAGCTGCTCTGCCAAATGGGATTTTCCTGGAGATTATGGCCTTTAAGTACGACACACTTGCATGTGTTTGTCTTTGTTGTTGACTGAGTGCATGTGAGGAGTCTAAGTGTGTGTGTGTGTGTGTGTGCGTGCGTGCGTGCGTGCGTGCGTGCGTGCGTGCGTGCGTGCGTGCGTGCGTGTGTGTGTGTGTGTGTGTGTAGACAAGGTGCACAGAGAGCATGTTCTGTTGTCCCATGAAACTAGTTGGCACATGAACTCTCTCTGGCAAGCTGTAAACATTGAAAGAGAGGGAGCGTGTTCAGATGTGGGGTCAGGCTCATTTCCACACTGATGCTGTTCTGATTATCAACCCCCAAGCATTAATCCTTAAAAACACAGTAGCTATGTTATGATTTGACTTTTGTATAAAAGTTTTGTATCAGATTGTATTGGAAAATGTTGCTGTGTTTGCTTTGTGCAGTGGACGTTATTACCTGGCAACTAACAATTATTAATCCGCTGGTGCATTCTTTTTTTTTGTAATTCAAAATTGTATTGGATTTTAAGCACAAACATCCAATATCATATACAGACTCAGAGAAAAAACAAACAGTAACAAACAAATAATATTTAAAAAAAACATAAAAACCGGCAGGTAAAAACAGGCATTGACAAGTAACCATACATCAAAGTAAAACATCCAGTCATAGCAGCGCACATTAGGGGATGATATTGTGAGTGTCCCACATCCACTTATTAGTGTTTTCACACGGTTCCACCTTCCCCAGACATGTCTACTGAAACTATCCCATTGTTCGTTAGCGATGCCACTTTGAACATTCAACCTTCCCAGCATCTTTTCACATGCAGCAGTCTCCATCATTTGAACCCTCCACATATTCAGTGTAGGAGTTTGGGGATCCTTCCAACATCTTAAAATTATCCGTGCACACGTTATTAGGCCAGTCTTTAACACTCTAAATGCACATTTATTCAGATGCCGGGTCAACGTCCTGTCTCTACGGAGACACAGTCTTGGCGAAGTGGGAATATCACATTTCAACCATTTTCCCATAGAGTTCAGAACACTCCTCCACAAGGGTCAAACCTTCGAACATTCCAAAAATGCATGCATATACGTGGCACGTTCTTCCCCACATTTCCAACATAAATCATCCTTAATCAGGCCCATTCTGTGTAGTCTTGACAGAGTATAATAATATCTTTGAATTATTTTATACTAAATGAATTTGCCTCTAGCTTCCCTTATGTATTTTTCCGAGTTAGATATCATTTCCTCTCTTGTTTTTTCGTCAATTGTAAGTGACAGGTCCTTTTCCCATACACGTTTGAGATTACCACAGCCATTGTCATTTATCCAGGGACACATCCCGTACCACCTAGATGCTCTTTGAAGCATTGTTGGCAGTTGTAGGTAACACTCTATTTTATTCTCATCCCTATCAAAGGTGGGGTAGATCATTTTGGAGAAACCAGCTCGAGTGCGCTAGAATTTGAAAATACACAATCGGAAAAAATCTGCCACTTCCTTAGAGCCTTTGTGCACAGATGGAAGGCTGGCAGGCAGGTAGGCCATCCAGTTATTTTAGCCGGGCCGGCTAAAATTATTGGTCGTGCTTTTTACAGTACTACGGCTTCCACAGATGAAATTGTTTTATGGTTTTTTTTTTTCAAAGCCCTTAAGATATTCATTACTATCGGGATGTTAAGAGCATTCCATGGAATATAACAAAAAGTGTATCTCGTGCCGGTTTCTCAAACGTACCTACCCCACCTTTAATGAAACTCCTCCCCCACATCTTGCTGGTACATTCTTGAATAAATTAACAATCGTTTTGAAATGTGAAAATGGTGAGAAAGGCCCATTGCATTTTACCCAAAACCAGGGCAACATCTCAGTTTATTTAATGTCAGCAGTCATCAAATTAGTTAAACGTATTATCATTGAAGACTAAGAAACCAAACCAGCTAGTATTCCCATTTAAGAGGCTGGATCACAAACAAATATTTGTTCTTCTGTTGGCCTCGCTGGAAAGGTTGATTTTTTGAAGGTCTATTTTAGTCCAGACTGAAATAATAAAAAATACATTTGATGGATTACCTTAAAATCTTGGTAAAAGGGACCAGTTTGTGATTTTTGGAATGCCATGACATTTGGTATCTTCATACACGTTTTTCCTCTAGTGCTATCATAGGGTCAAAACACATTTGATCATACTTTGGTTGATGACCGAAACAATACCAGAACTAATGGCATTCCCATCAGCCTCAGCTGTGCTGCCAAAAGTTAGCATGCTAACATATTAAATTAAAGTTGTGAAAATTATGTCTGTTAAATATCAGCTTGTTAGCATTTGATTGTGAGCATGTTAGCTTGTTAACGTTAGCATTTAGCTCAAAGCACTTCTATGTCTAAGTACATCCATATAAAGCTACGAGAATGTCTGGCGACTCTTCGGGTTGTTGCTTTTTAAAGTTATTTTAAATTGATGTTATGTCGGATAATGAAGTATAGGCTAAAAAATAATGGATACAATCTTAACGTTTCAGCTTTGCTATTATGATGATTTCATGTTGATTTTATGATGATCCTTCATTATGATGACAGTCCTAACCAATATCTACAATCAAAGACAATGTCAAGTCTCTTCAGGCATCACATTTGAATTGATATCGTTACTGGTGGAATGGGTCCATTGACACTGAAAGTGACATTTAATGAGTTTCTGTCTGAGATATCACAACCAAATTGGTTTTATTTAAATGTAGTGCTTACAGCTAATTGGAACATCTCTTAAATCGCAGGACAATTATAATGGGGCGCTGTTATAGTATTATAGGAGTTTTCCATTATTTTATTGAATCGTTCATATGTCTATGAATCAGCTCCAGTATTGGTCCCTAGATGATGTCATCAAAACATGTATCCCCCGAGCTGTGCTATATTATACAATATCACACATGAATTAAGTATTTTATGTGGATTCTCCCATTAACCCATTTCTGTTAGCCTCAGCGTCTGCTCTTTGAATAGCCGTCTGTGGTCCTAAACATAATCTCTGCATGGATCCTCATCCTGGTCCTGTATGGGAGGTGCCTCATTCACTAACCTGCTTAACCTACTTTCTACTTGCCGGTCTTTCATCTGCCCGCAGAGAGGAAAGTGCTGTAGGATATATATAGAATACTTAACACGTACACAGTGTTCGTCCAAGCTTTTCCGGGCAGCACGGATGGTTCCGTGCTTTGTTGTATTTCTGTATCCTTAGTTCCTTACCCTTAATGCACCACTGATCATTTCCCTAATGAAAACCACGTTGCTCCCAACATGAACTCCTCATGTTCAGCCCATTAACCCAACTGGTAGAAAACGTGTTGGGACGCGCTTGAACCTTCATTGAGATGAATATGACCAAAATAATGACATTTTAAGATCTTAATTGTCCAATTATGTAGACAGCTGTTGTGCTGCATTGCAATGCCAGTTCAATTGCAGTTTCCTAGCAACCGGAATGGTACAATGCAATGATTTTCTGTTAAGTGGCACCATTTCCTCTCAGCGTGATTACACTGTATGTTCACAAAACAAATATAAATGCGCAATGTGTGAATGCTTCCTTGCCTTAAGGCCACTTTTGCGTTACTGCTTATACCATTTTAATACATTTAAATGTTCGTGTTTTGTGTAAGGGTACCTGCTAATGTAGACATCCATATTGGTCATGACTCATGTGTGCATCCGTATTCCCATGAGGTGTGTCACAGCATATGAAAAAGCTGTGTCGCTGCAAACAAAATGATTTCAGTTGATTAATGTTCATCCAAAATGCACCGTCCTGAGCTAATCATTGTACATGCATTCTTTTCAATTAATTCATTATCAAGGGAGCTACAGAGAGGGGGGGAAGGCTGGGGGGAGGGGAAAGGAGAGTCAGGAGGGGAAACAGAAAATCCAATCGAGCTGGTCTGAAGTCTCGGAGCAATGGAGCATTAGTCTCATCCTGATGTAATTGGAATGACACCAAGAGTAAAGCCCGCTGATTTAGGGACAGCCTCTAGGCTTGATTTAATGCCCTCTACCAAAACTATACATCCATCTTTTTATCTTTCTCTCCTTCCCTCTCCCAGGCCCTCCGTTCTCCTCCGTGTTCCTCCCCCACCCTGTCTCGCGCTTTCTCCGTTCACCAGTTACTGCCATGCATCTCCATCTGTACTCCATTAAACAGAACAGTATCTGCATTTTATCACATTTCAACCAAGGCGGTTATAAACTCCCTCGGAGCATGTGTTTCCAGCCTTTTACTTAGTCCTTTGGCTTTTACACACTTGAATGGCTGTGTTTTACTCTCACAGAGGTTGCGCTTTATTACTGAATAAATATCTCCAGAGAAGAAAGCGTAAAGAAAAGGCCGGCTAAGCAGGTGTATCAGGCCAGGGTGCTGCGTCCCGGGGGTTTCTGCTGCTCAGTCCCCTGACAGATGGACGGCCAGGGCAATCCTATTACCCTCCATGTGTTTAGCTCCTCTAATGCCAGGGTGGGATGCATGGCTAATGGAAGGCAATGAATGTTTGGAGGGAAAACAAATCTTATGTTACTGAATCATCCCTATTTGTTTAATAACTTTGAGGGGATCTAAAACTAGTGAAACGGCATTGAAAATGATAACCATGACGACTTTGTAGCTCAGTTAGTGCGCTCTGACACAGCTCGTCTCACTGAGCGATGTCATATTAATCAGCTCAGCCACTAAATAGGCTTTGCTGTATATATTTCACATCAGGGATTTGATCCACCCTTGTCCAGCAAAGTGACTTTTAAAAAGTGTCATCACTGCTACCAACCTTCTGGAGTCATATTTGTGAATATCACAGAGTACCCTGTCCTGTCCTGGAGATAATAATATATCATGTCTGAATGAGACATTTAGTGCCCCTATAATAAAGCTGGAAATAAAGGGGGCAAAGGTCAGCCTCAGGTTGAATCTTAATACTGACTTTCACCCTTCTGTTCCTGTGTTCTTTACTCACACTCATCCACAATTGCATCATGCATTATGGCTGTATATGTCATGCAATAATATGGATGTGTTTACCCTCAGAGATTTGTATTTAACCATTGTGGGCAATATTATAAATCAATTAGCAGCAATGTTTTATGGCAATATAGATTATTAAGCCATGCTAGCGGCTCTTTGGGTGGCAAGAATGTCCTGACTGGAATATCTAGACAACTATTGTATGCATTGGCATATCATTGTTTATAAAGATGTTCATCTTTTTAACTTTAATTACCCTTTATTTATTTTTCTTGCACTTTCTTTGGGTTGATGTTTTTTAAATTTCTGGACAACTATTGAATGGATTCCCATATCATTTGGTAAACACAACCATTAGCTCTTTTGTAGAAATGGTAATAACTTTGCTAAACCCTTGACAGCTATCGTTAGGTCAAAATGTTGGTCTGTCCAATACTTCACGACCAAATATCAGCAAAACAAATAACCATCCGAAATCAATAAATGTTAGCTTTATAAAATGCTTAGATGGTGAAAACTGTTAACAGGTTACCTTCTGAACATCAGTATGCTAGCATTGTCTTTTTTTTTAGCATTTTGCAGTGCTAGCGTCCGCATCTTTATCATAGCATGGCTTTGTCAAATTGTAGCCAGTACAGCCTACAGAGCGGCTAGACTGGCTGTAACTCGCAGATAGTCTTGCAACATTTCAGGCATTTAATTGTATTAAACTGGATTAGCCCAAACCAAATATTCCAGTCTTATTTAATCCATAATCCATCCATAAACAGGAACAAAAATATGAAACGTTATACTTAAATAAATCCTATATCGATATTGCAACCCGACTCCATTCTGAAGACTCTGTGAAATGTACTGCAGAAGACATACTGTACGGCTTTGTGACCCGCTATTGAAAATCAAGCATGCATTCAGAGGAACCCATCAGTTACATACCAAATACACTTTTTTTTGGGCAATCTTAGTAGCATATCTTGTGTTTGAAAGTATTTGATGCAGATTTTGGATTGATTTGCACAAGATTTCACTCATTTATCTTCAAGGCATTGCAGATGTAATTATTTGTCTGTTTTGAGGGAAATCAGTACACAATTGAATTACTGTCTACCGGTCAATTAGATTAACTGCACCATGATATATTTTCCACCTCTCGTGTTAAGATATTTTTCCTATATATTATTAACAATATGGCTCTCTAATATATTTTGTATTGATCTATCTTAATCTCATATTTGTTGGATTAACTGGATGAAAGTAATCAATATTATACCCTATTTAAACCAGACCTTATGCAGTGGTCAATATACCATCGACCGCAGTATCGAGGGCTTTGAGGGATTTGCAGTGAAGGTGAAGTATAACTCTACTGTGTGGTCAAATATCTATACTGTTTGAATGTATATACTGCTTGGTATGCAGGCAGCGTTGTTGCCGCCTGTAGCCCAACCAACAACGGCATCCCCAGGTCAAGCAATTACCACACATCAAGGAAACCAATTGGGCATGACTAAAATATCATTGCCATGTGATCGTGTCCCTATGTTCGGGCTGCTGTAGCCTAATTTAACCCACTTTGTCCATACGACAGAGGAGAATTGAGGACACGCTCTCCACTCCTGGTGGCCCCCCGAGCATTTCCTGCAAGTCTGACACGCAGCAGCTGGGCCGTAGACGCGCCGTCACCGGTCTCCTACCCAGCGGAGTGAGAGATGGGATGTAATGAGCGAGAGAAGTGAGCCAGCAGAGGAGAACAAGTGGCTGGAGGTAGTGGAAGGGAGCAATACATGAGCCATTGGGTGCACAAACTTGAGGCATTTCGAGTAAAGGATCTCAGACTAAAATCGATCCTGGGATCACTTGAAGGTTACATGACAGCATCAATTTAAGAGTCGTACTGGTTTCCAGTCAGGGTTGTTGCTTTCCATCTGCACAGGAGCCAGTGTGGTCACATTCGGACTTGATAGGGGGGGGGGTTAAGGGGGAGAAGATTGGCATATATGAACCAGGAATGGGAGAGGCAAGGAGCGAGATGGTGAATGTTATTAGAGTGGCAGCATTGATCCCAGGCTCTGGCTCCGAGCAGCATTCAACACTCATTATACAGTCAAATATCTCGGTGCCTTTAACTGCCAACCCTGCCCTTCATCTGTCTGTCTCTCCTCCTCATAACCCCTCACCCCCACCCCCTTAGCCTCCCAACAAAATCTGACAAACCTGAACCTCTCATCCATGCGGCTTCATTCTGCTAAACCCATTGTTTCATCGATAGCATTTCAATTTCATCCCGTCTTGCTGCTCGGCTGTAACTTAGCCGTAAGTCTTTTGTGGAAGAGGAACAATGTGTGTGTCTTTTGTCCTCGTGGAGCCTGTTTAAATATTGATAGAGATGGGAAGCATCGCTGACCACTCAGTCAGATCTGAGAGGGTCAAGGATGACAGAGTTCCTCTGCAGATTTCATTAAGGGAGCAGAGGACTGTAAATACGAAAGCATGTGAACCACGGGCCCTCACAGACGCTCCGGCAACCTTCATTATCCCCCCGCATGGATAGCGTCCTGTAATATATTCTGATGGGGAGATGGAGGTTGGAGGGTGATGGGGTGTTAAATAGCATGTGTAGGAAGGCCCTGTTTTCCTGCCACGAGCAGTCTGCCACCCTCACAGCCAGATACCCATTAGTACAGGAGCAGAGGATTGGATGTGCAAATGGTCCCATGGATTAGAGAGTTAATGCATTTAGGAGAGGGGGCTCCACAATCTCTTTATTGCCGCTGCTGTGAGCGTGTGTGTGTGTGTGTATGTGCGTGTGCGTGTGCGTGTGCGTGTGCGTGTGCGTGTGTGTGTGTGTGTGTGTGTGTGTGTGTGTGTGTGTGTGTGTGTGTGTGTGTGTGTGTGTGTGTGTGTGTGTGTGTGTGTGTGTGTGTGGAGGCTCGTGCCGGGGAGATACCCAGTCCCTTTGTGGAGCTTGAGAGATTTAGGGTAAAGTGAGTAGATAAGGGCAGCGATGCACTGCAGCCACACATCTGAGACACACACACACACACACACACACACACACACACACACACACACACACACACACACACACACACACACACACACACACACACACACACACACACACACACACTCACACTCATCAAAGCTTACGGTTTGACCAGTCGAAGGTCTTGTTCTGTTATTAAAACTCAGCATGGAAATGAGAGCTTTCCAGAAAGAGGCGCAGACGGCGGCCCTACTAATCTAATTAATCAGCGTCTGGGATTTTTCATTTTCTTCTGCCCTCTCTGTGGCTCTCCGGTCTTCTCTCTTCCTCGACTCATCCCTCTCTCTCCGTCGCGCTCCTTTTGTGTCCTTCTCTGCCCCGATTTATCTGAATCTGAACTTCACGCCCATTTCTCAAGTGTTCGGACCAAAATGTGCCCTGTCATGCGCTTCCTATAGCATTTAACTCATCTCATAAAGCATCTGTTGTGCTCTCTTGGTGAATAGCTGCACTAAGGGAAGCACATACAGTATGCTCAATCTGCTGTGATAGATGCCTCTGCAGCAAGCAAGCAGGATGAAGATGGAGGGATGGATGGCGATGCAGTGCAGGGTGTCGAGACAATAATCAAACTGTCTGATTTACACGTACATAGGTGGTCATCAGAATATGATCTCTTCCTCTGTGGTGGTGTTTCCAGTGAGCGTTACATTTGCTGCTTGTGGTTTTTAAAGATGGGAGGGGCCCTCCTCGGTGGGTAATACAGCACGGCTCTGCTCTGTGCTATCCGGCACAGTGAGTCAGCTGAGGGGCCAGTGAATGAATGAGAGAGGAGACCCTGCAGGATTTTTAGGATACGGAAAGGCGAAAGGTGCAACTCTGGAAGCTGAGAGCCTGACATGGAAACGGAGAAGTGATCGGAGCAAGCTTGTTGACGCATAATCCCGCCCGCCCCGCTGGCACTGGGAGGGGGCAAATCTCGCCTGCTTAAACTCAAATCCTCCACAAGAGGTTTACGGAGTGCGCTGCTGCACCTTCAACAAGACATTTCATATATATTTTTTAACCAGCTCTACAGGCGATCTGTGGTGAATTTGATCATATTTTATTGTATTCCTGGAGAGACATAGGCCTACGTGTCTCAAACGGAGGATCTAACGCGCTAATATAATTGAGGTATTTAATCCAGTGTTGGAATCGGCACTGTCACTGCGTCGCGGTTGGATACGCCCTGAGGTGAGGACAGGACCTGCCCGTACATCGTCACCACCATCACGACCACCACCATCATCACAGGGATTTGATCGTGATTGTGTTGATTACACCGGAGATCTGGAGCCATGACAGCCCCCCCGCTGGTCCCACAGCCCGCCTGCTGACGGTACCGGGCATGATGGGAGCAGGTCTGCCGCGTTCAGGATCCCGAAACAGCCGATTTATCAATGGAGGAAGAGAGTGACACCCGGAAAATCAACAACAGCTTCCTTCGCGAGCATAACTATGCAACTGAAGGTATTTAAACCGATGGAAGGAAACATAATTTAATTTAAACTGCTTTACCTGCATAGGAAATAAACTGAGGCTGTTGCTAGAGGGATGCAAATATCACATCAAACCAAAGTGACTGCATGGGAATCTCTAAGAAATTAAAATATAAATGGCATAAGTGATCAAATAAATATATCATATCAGGCTATAGTGATGCTGTTTGTAAATGCGATTTAAAGACCATTTAATAACCCCAACACCCTATAAACTATAGGGGAATTAAAGGAATATTCCAGTCATTTGCCATAAACATGGAGCTTGTAGCTGAGCATGAGACGATGAGGTGGCTTCCCATCATGCCTGCTATTTTAAGATGATCATCCTGACCGAGGGGAATCAGGGCTTTAATCTGTTTGGACCATGGGAAGCAATGGGATAAAGCCTCCTGTAAAGCTTTAGTCTGGAGTGTATGAAGTAAACATGTAATGCAGTTTAAAATGATTGAATTGATGGTTTATTTTTTTCATTCAATGTTCACTTATTGAAATAATTGCACAGAGAAGGGGCCCTCATTTTTAGAGCCAGTGTATTGAAATGTGGATGTCTCTTTTAAACACACAAAGCAGTTCTACCGTACATGATCATAATTGGATCTGCAAACAATAGCTTTTGTAGTCTTCAGCCTAAATGCTGCTTCTGCACGTGTGTGTGTGTGTGTTTGTGTGTGTGTGTTTGTGTGTGTGTGTGTGTGTGTGTGTGTGTGTGTGTGCGTGTGTGTGTGTGTGTGTTTCCTTCTCATTGACCACCAATCAGCCCTTCTTCTGCCTGTTATCTAATTGATGGGAAATAGTTCCCTTATGTTCCACCAATCAGCTCCACCTCTCCCCCATCTGCTTAGATCATTGATCAACATTAACCCTTGATTTAAAGTGGAAATGCTTTCATTAATCTTATTACCACCTTGTTCCACATTCATTTCATTGTATTAGTCATATCGGTTATGAAAGTTAACTGCTGTGGTAATATCAGTAAGCTTTAATTGCAAACTGAACATCTTTAATGTCATCCTGCAATGCTGTAATGTACATTGACTCTAAATGTATCAAATTACACATCAATACTTATTTTTAACACATAATAACTCAAAGTATACATTTACTTATATGAGGATGTCTATTTTATTCTCTTTAATAATGCAGTTATTTAACAAATAATTGATAACAAGGTATTGTATAGATATTTCTATATTATTTCTAATATATTATATATTAGTGCATTGAGTGGTCTTTATATTTCAGGTTGAAGTCAGTTCAAAGATAGTCCCTGGCCTGCAGTAATATATTCATTGCAATACCCATTTACAACAAGGTGTATAATAGAACCTCTATAAAATATATATTACTATTTTTATTTAAAGGAGCATCCCGGTATTGAACAACAAAATAGAAAATCGCACAACTTATCTTCAGAATTTGATAGAATGTCATAAAGGGGTATTGGGGCTTTATATGAGTTGGTGGAGGGTGTGTGTAGCTGCAGGGTGGGTCCGAGCCACAAGAGCTTCTTCCATTTGCCACCAGTTCAGGCTACAGATGCCACTGCAGGTTGGAGGAGAGACAAAGTCAAAGCCCATAAAGCAGAGTCTCCTTCTCACCGTTTCTCCTGCTGCTTTCCTCAATGTATTTTTTCCCCCTTCATTTCAACATGGCTGATCATCATCATTTACTCTCCTGCTCCCACAGATGATTCCCTGTCAATTCTAAACACACAGTCACTGGTTTACAGCGAGAAGAAGTGGAGTGGGGTGGGAGTGTGGGTGTGATTTGTTTGATGTGTGTGCTGAGATGAAAAACAGTAGGGGATCTTCCTCTTGCAGCTTCTTCCTGTCTCAATCTGTTTCATTCATTTGATCAGGGGAACGTGCAAGAGTTACCCAGGGTGTAAAACCTGTCTCTGAAAGCAAAGCACTGTCTGGTCTGTGGCCCATCTGCGCTTTTTTTTAACAACAAACGTCTACTTTTGTTATATTTTATTGCTGTAATTTATCACTGATGGTCACACCTCATATATCATGTGTGTGTGTGTGTGTGTGTGTGTGTGTGTGTGTGTGTGTGTGTGTGTGTGTGTGCGCGCGAGCGAACCCATTCACTCGCTCGTTTCTTGTCTCCTAAGTGGTATGAAGTCAGTCTGAAGCTAAAGATCATAGGGCCGGTGTCTGGGTCAATTGCCCGTCCTCATAAATTCACAAAACTGCACATGTTCCTTCAGGTTCGGCCCATTCAGAGCACGCATGCACGCATGTAAGCACGCACGTAAGCACGCACGCACGCACGCAAGCACACACACACATACACACACACACACACACACACACACACACACACACACACACACACACACACACACACACACACACAGGCAGATCTCTGATGAGTGTCGGCGAGCTGGTAGGGATTCCCCTCAGGCCGCGCTTGCCCACAGCAGCAGGACTCTAAAATGATGTCACATTTTAATGATGTCACCCGCGCTGACCTTTGGTTTGCACCAATCCCACGCCTCAGTGGGTCTGTGGGCGGATACATTGACCCGCTGTGTCGACTACATAACGTGTACACGCTGTGAGTAAAGCTGTACTGGTCGTTCATACTTGTTCATTTAAATTATTCTCAAGATATAATGCAACAGTTCCACATTCAAATGTCTAAAATCACTAGACCAGAACCATGTTACATATATATATATAATATAACATAATGCTGAGTTGTGTATCTCCATTATACCAAATGTAACAATCTCTTTTATTTGGTTGCTTTTCCAAATGTACCAGCAAGCTGACTGCCAGAAGTACATTGACATAAATAAAGTATTCACCGGAAGTGTGTATCTTAGATTATCAGCTAAATAAACTACGTCAAGGCTAGCAGTTAGCTTGCAGCCACTCCATCCAATGTCCGCCAAACCGTGACGGAGAAATACCGATTTACAAACAAAAATCTGAAATACTTTATTCGTCCAACGCGCACATTTAGGCCATTACAGCAGCAAAGGTAGAGTGCAGATAAAAGGCTAAATAGACATTAAATAGAAAGGATAGCGAACAGGGCAACCTCGGATCCTCGGATAACTCTGCTCCAGGTAAAAAACACCTGAGTGAACAATAAATTAATGCTAACGGGAGGAGTAGACTACAATAACAAACTCTGATAATGTTGCGCCACTTGAAAGCAGCACTAAATGATGTGTTTGTTTTGATGGAGAGACCCTAAATCACATTTTGTGCATACATTGCAAAGACATTGTTGTTGTCTAGGTTAAAGATTACAAATTACGTTACTGATTGTCTGATTTGCATTCACCGTTCGCTTGCAGATGACACATTGCTAATGGTGATAGAATGGATGGCATGTCTCACTGCAGCTGTGTATATCACTGTGTGTGGAGTCAATGGACGGTGACGCTCCTACAACATGGTTCTGAGTTAATTTTCATAATCTGCACCTTGGATGTTCCTATAATGGATGAAATTGTCAAATAGCCCAACACCACTTGGGGTGTGAACATGTAAATAGCTTCCTTGCTGTGAGGCAGGACCTAACCTAATGTCTGCCTTGGTATTGATTTCTGGTCCTTTACAATTTAGCTACCGGAACAATGACCTAAAGATCTATTGGTAGGACATGTAATCCCTTCCAACTTCTCTCCCCTGCCCCCTCTGTCTCATATTTCTCTCTCTTTCTGCTTTGCCTCTGTCTGATGCGAATACAAGCTTGTGTGTGATGTGACCCCTCGAGCCCCGCTGAATACTGATGCAGTCCTGTAACACACGGTTAAAACAGCCTTTATTGCAGCTGCTGATGAGAGAGTAGCACCGACTATGGTTGCCTGTGCCAATGCAAACGGCCTGGGGCCACACTTTAGGACCCCGGCATAAAAAAGACTTAGCCCACCATACCCCCAGGTCCTATCCATTATTCAATACGAAACACTCAAAACGCCGAACCCCGCCTCGCCACGTAGAGCGCAAGAAAGATAATGTCTACGTGTGTGTGTATGGGGGCTGGTGTGGGGGTGGCGGGCGCTTAATGGCAAGCTGTGAAGTTGGGGCAAGTCGCACTCCTTATTCAGCAGCTGCTTTCATCCCCTGATTAGCTTCTTATTAAGTCTGCAGCTCCATGAACATTTAATGAGAATTTATTAAAGAATACCCATGGCGTTGCTACTGTAAGACGATTACAAAAAATATCCTTTTTCCTCAACTGGCTTCCAGTTCATTTGAGGCGTCACGGTGATACATGTAGTGTAGGTGAGTCTTCCAGAGTACTGCTAGCCTGAAGGGTAAGCAGTGTTTGACCTTTCTGGACTTTATAATGGGATACATTTGTACGTTTTGATAGCTAATTCCTGTGTCCTGTCCAAGAAGCATCGTCACTCTGAATATTTCATGTTTCGGTGATAAGGTTACTGTATACACAGGATTTGAGTGTGTGCAGCAACCGTCGAATGTTTGATGCGTTGAAAACAAGAAGATGAAAGGGATTGCACTGGAGCAACACAGACGGATAGAGAGGCAGCTTTTGTTTTGGTGGATTATAATTCCATGCTCTCCCGCTTCCCCACCATCCCCCCCTCCTGCATCTTGAATTTCTGAGAGAATACCAAATAACAAGCATCTTAAATGATCCCTCTTGGTGTTCATGTTGGAGCATGCAGGAATCGATCGCTGATTTCACTGCTTTTCACCACTTCTTCTCGTTGCACGCTGTCGTGTCTGTAGTCACGGCAAAGTGTTAATGAAGTGTGAGAAATGAAGCAGTAACACGTCTCGCCCATTTCATCCTCTACTCCCCGGACAGGGGGATACAGAAAAGCTAGCATACGTACACGTACAAAAGTGAGAAAGTAAACACACCCACACACACACATTATGTCTGATTCTCAAGAGGCTGATCCTGGAGAAACCAGGTTAATTAGCTTGTTCATTCCAGATCTTACACAGAGTCATGCTCTTCAGATGAAGAGAGCTGCATTGTGCTCTGTCTCTTTGTGTGCTGTTAATAAAGACTAATAAAGCCTTAATCAAACGGCTGGGCACCGGACCAGCGGGTAGCAGGGTTTATTCAACATTTCGATTGATCTCCATTGTTACTTATGTGAAGTGAAGCCGTTATCAGCTGCCTATTCAAATGTAGGAAACATGCGAGTATGTGGTTCCCGGATCGAAAAAGTGAAGATTGATACGTATTGTTGATTTGAAAAAACAAGAGTGTCGTGTGAAAGAGAGTACGAGAAGGGACGTGAATGATCCCCCGTCCTGATCCATTGACGCAGGCAGCTCAGCACAAGTGCTGTAATCCTCTCCTCTCCACATCAATGGCTAACAAAGCATTTACACGACACCATGTTGCTCACGTCCCTCCCTCTACCTGGAATTATTGCACGTCACTTACGCAACTAGCTTTCCAATGTATCATTTGGGTCTGTTTGTCTGACACAACCGTCCAATACCACAGGATCAACTCAGTTTGTTTGCTTTAGCTTTTTTCCACTCCTAAAAGGATTACATGTCTAGAGGTTAGCCTGGGTGCTCCTTTGTCTTTGCTGTAGTCTGCGCCGACGAGACTCACTGTACGATCTTTTATTGACCTACTTACTTGCCAGACTTCCCCCCTCTTTTTCTTTTAGCGGCCCTTTCTGTTATGTTGGATGGATGGTGCTTGCCAGGCGTCTATAAATACATCCAATATCCCGTTCCCCGCCCCGAGTTTCTGGAACCTCGTGCACGCTTTTCATTCCAGAATCAATGCATATCTATGTTTCCATCCAATTGGAACGTCCCAATTCTATATTGCATGCTGAAGGGATGTTATTGAGGTTCAGATCGGTGAATAGAAACAGATAACGGCCTGTGTTTTTTCAGTCTTACGTACACAGTTATACTCACACATTACAGCAGCAGGCCAGCAGGCTTGTCTGTGTTATTACCGGTGATGGATGTGTGTTATCTCGAGCATCCCTCCGAAGCATCAAGAAGCGCTGACCTGTCTGCGTCAGACCTGGCTGGCCACAGGATTTATGGGCTTCATCTTGTTACGGTCTGCTTATGAATCTGTGTGTGTATGAGGCAGTGTGTGTAAGCACACATTTGATCAGCCTAATGCTAATTCAAGTCCACCTTGAACCTGCTGATGTTGATCTGGTACACGCTCAAATCGTGACAGAGACCCCGCCCACCTGCGACTCCTCTGCAAAGCAGTTTGTTCTCTGTAATGACAGTTTGTTTGAACACACTGTATGTTGCCGTTGTAACACGGTTTCATCAGTAGCCGAGGTTAAATAAATTGCAGTTGTCTCGTGTTTGAATTCATTTGCATGAGGAAAAACTCATTTCGGGAAGCATTCCATCACGTTACTCTGAGTTTCCGCTTCACTGCCTTGCCACGGTTCTCCATTCAGTGAGATGATTGAAGGATGTATCCGTGTGTAAACTCGTTAAAATGGCACCCATCAATTACTGTTACTCCTCAGTGACTTAATGGGTTAATGATGAGGAGAAAAGAGAGGAGAAAGAGTGAACAAAGTACAGGGAAGACAAAACGAGGGAGAGAGAAAAGCTTTGATTCAAGGATGCCTACTGCGAAGCCGATTCAATTCGATTCACACCGGCGGCCTTGGCCTGATGGTGTTTGGGAATACACAGTTGTGTGTGTGGGAGTGTGTGAGTGCTGGGGGGTTGCAATTCACATCTCTGTGCAGATTCAGAAACAGGGCTGTTTTTCTGCACTTGCGAGGGTCTATGCTTTGACGATATTTCGTGTCGGTGGGGTACTCCCAGGCTGTAATTAGGTCAGAGTGGGTCTTGTCTGCGAAACGTTAATTAGTTTTCTGATTCGAATATGATTAGGATCGGCGCCCCCACCTCATGTCATTATCAACACATGGGCATAAGAATCCCTCCGGTGTCATCAACAATTAAATGAAACCAGGGGAGGACACGCACACATGCAGTGGAAGACATGGCGCTTAGTCATTCCCACAATGCACAGCATCTCTACATGCAGGGATGAGCCCGTCTACAGGGACTCCATTGTCTGAAGTTGTGTGCTGCATTGAAACGGCACTCACTCCCCCAGATGCAGTAGCAGCGTTTCACTCTATTGCAGCACTCTCTCTGTCTGCTGAATTACAGCTAGCATCAGCAACTAAGTACTAGAGCTATTGGCACACACACACACACACACACACACACACACACACACACACACACACACACACACACACACACACACACACACACACACACACACACACACACACACACACACACACACACACACACACACACACACACACACACACACACACACACACACACACACGCACACACACACACACACACACACACACACACACACACACACACACACACACACACACACACACACACACACACACCCCTCCGACTGCCGCTAGAGATGGAAACGGTCTCCATAGCAACGTTCGCCTCTCCTGTTTAGCGCTCCGCCAGTAGCAGGTCCACAGAGGGCGTGGGGGGGGGGGGGGGGGGGGGCACAAAACAACAAGCTTCTCTTTCTCTTTCTTTTTCTGTCTAATATTATTGTCACTGTTAAACAGAGGGCTAGCCTCTGCTGTGGTGTGTGTGTGTGTGTGTGTGTGTGTGTGTGTGTGTGTGTGTGTGTGTGTGTGTGTGTGTGTGTGTGTGTGTGTGTGTGTGTGTGTGTGTGTGTGTGTGTGTGTGTGTGTGTGTGTGTGTGTGTGTGTGTGTGTGTGTGTGTGTGTGTGTGTGTGTGTGTGTGTCACAGACATATTATGCATATTACTTTTTAGCCCAGGGCTGTATAATAGTTACAGTCACCATTAGCCTCTCCGAAATCTAGGCAGATGTATGTGAGCTACCTTAAGGGTAGGTGTCTGTTATCTACTTGTGTTGGAACTGCAGCTATGCACAGAGACACTGAGAGATGTTGGCGATGAAGCAAATGTATCTTACTGCTCTTGTGTTTTTTTGTCACCCTGTTGATGCACTGCATAGATTGAACATTAAAACATGCATGGACATATATTAAGTGCTAAAAGGTCATGTTTTAAAGGTGTATGACTGAGGTTTTTTAATGAAGGAGCAGGAGAGTCCCTGAGCAGCACGGGGTCTTGCAACCGGGAGGAGAGAGTGAATGGCCATGGTTAGTGCCCTTAAAAAAAGCAGGACTGCAATTAAATAACACAGATTGGCTCACTTCAGTCCGACAAGGGGCTGAATTAGTTGATATCATGCAGTGACTCAATCAATGGCTTCTACTAACCCATATTTCACCAAACCAGGGTATCTGTGGGTTTGTCAAGAGATTTACCTTTTTTCTAGAAGTCACTCTACCAGATCTAACTGAAAGCTCTTTTTTTCTGTCCGACTGATACCTTGACAGCTTTGTGCATGCCGTCCATACTGACATTTTCTCCCCCTCTCTGCTTTGCTTCCTGTGTTGCAGCTGACATTATCTCAACGGTTGAGTTTAACTCATCGGGGGAGCTGTTGGCCACCGGGGATAAAGGAGGCAGAGTGGTTGTCTTCCAGAGGGAGCAGGAGGTAGGAAATGCCAACAATGCAACGCTAATTATCCCGCCCTTCCGCTGAGAGGATTTGACAGCCTTGGAATATTAAACTTGTATTGTTAGCTTTTAAAGAACTAGCTGAGGAAAAAAAGGTGTATTTGAAAAAATATTGCTAGCTGGAAAGTTCAGAATATCTTAAAACCATGAACAAGAAAAATGGCTGTGATCGCTAAGAAGCTTAGGTGGGGCCATTATTATAAACTTATGTTAAATGGAGAAACATCTTTTAAAACCACTAAGATGAATTCTGATTCAGAGGTAAGATGCCAAGGTTTCCAATGATATCGACTACATGTATTCTGAATTACAAAGAAATATGTGCAGATGGTGCAAAGTACCTCTACAATTTAAGTTTCATGTCAGGGAGAAGCCATACAAATATAGATATTGAAATAGAATGATGTAATCCACAGTGTAGCTGCTATGGAGTGCTAAAACAAATAAGTAATAGTAAAACAATGCTAACAGCTAACAGGCTGATGGTTAGCATTTACAGTGTTTACAATGCCAAAATGTGCTAGCTACAAAAATTGAAACAGAGGCTAATAAAAAGGTCATCAGTTGTGCAGTCTCACATGACGTGAGCAACAAGTAATAATTAGCCAAATATGACCAAATAATGGCTCAAGATGAGAAGTCATGGGACCAATTTACAGCCACTAGCATGGCTAAAAATAGAACATCTCACATTGAAGATACTTTAGGGGAGATTGAATTGAATACAATGAACATTTACACCAATATCAATATTGAATCATCTGCAGTTAACAGCCAATGAACTGCCCTCTCACTATGTTTCTCTTCTTGCAGAGTAAGAGCCAGCCCCAGCGTCGAGGGGAGTACAATGTTTACAGCACATTCCAGAGCCACGAGCCGGAGTTTGACTACCTGAAGAGCTTGGAGATTGAGGAGAAGATCAACAAGATCAAATGGCTTCCACAGCAGAACGCCGCCTACTTCCTGCTTTCCACCAACGGTCAGTCAGTTAGCTGAGGCGGCCCTCTACTGTAGCAGCATGGCAAAGTGGTTAAATAATAGACCATTCATCAGTCATGATGAGAGTGTGTTTAAATGTGGGTTATTGTTACTCAATAACGGTGTTGAGTATAGCCATGGTTCATTCCTCACTCTGCTGAATGGTCAGATATACACTTGATTTATGAAGAGACGTTATTAATATCACATCAAAATGTCTTTTTGACTGTCTGTGCGAATGTATTGGTTTTCCGCTTGGCTGAGCAAGTGCCGCCAGCAGAAGCGTTTCAGATTGAGAACTTCATGCATGGTTGCCACACCAGGAACACACCCACACACACATATCAAAGCATGTGCCACCATACATGCACGCTAGCTCACACACATCAGCAGAGAGACGTCTTGCAGATTGTGGGCTTCATGCATGGCTGCTACAGAAGCGCTAGAGGTGGCTGGAGCAGATGGTGGAGGATCCTGTGGTGATGGCCTCGCTGCTCCAACACCAATACTCACAGCGGAAATTAAAAAAAGAAGTGGCAACAACCTGACTGCTGCCACCATCCCCCTCACTAGCCGGAGAAGATGGGATGTAACTGGTGTCTGTGTGAGACTGAAATGAAAAGTGCCCAGATGGCTTTTTCATGGTGAGCATACACTGCTGAAGGAAAATGTAGTCCACATGTAGATTGATATCTGTGACATCAAAATGTAAACAGGAGCCGCAATTCATCATTCCCGCTGGCTGCTGCCCAGCTACACGCCAGATTGGCCGCCCCACCCCCCGCATCTTGTATTTGAGATTCACTGTAGTGAGCTGTGATATGACTGTATTTTGTGTTTCTGTGTGTCTCCCTGTTGGTGTTTGTGTGATGTATCCATCCCAGACAAGACGGTGAAGCTGTGGAAGATCAGCGAGAGAGACAAGCGTCCGGAGGGCTACAACCTGAAGGATGACGACGGTCGGATCAGAGACCCGTCGACCATCACCTCGCTACGGGTAAGAGTGTCACCCCAAACACCTGAATGTCACATGGAGTCAAGTTAACAGCCCTGGGTCTTGTCTTGCTGGTGTGTTAAACTTTCAATTTGGCTCAGAGTCAAATTTGATCTTAAGACAGGGACAATTCCAGAGAGTTCCAAACAAAACATTTCGAGCTACAGTCTCATACGACTGCATTTACATTTCCTTTAAGTAAATATGCCAACTTTCTGAAGTTACTTCCACAAATACATAATACAAGTTGACCATTTAAATCCCCAAAATGCACCACAATATCAACTTCGACCGCAGATCAGACAAAACGCTTAATTTAAGAATATTACTAAGCAGAGGAAAATAAACGTATCATATTGCACCACAATATTTTATTATTATCTAACCCATCTTTTGTCTTCTACATGTAGCAAGGCCATACCTTTGTAATTGTACTATCCTCAAAACCAATCATATGGTGATTTTTAACATTGGGAAATGTGCTTATATGCCTTCTTGATGAGAAATTGTTACCTCTTTAATGTTTATACAGTCATTTAGTTAAGTACAGAGCTAGAGCCAAGGTTAGGTTGGGTTAGGTTGTTGTTACAATACATGTAACAACTTCAACCTAACAGCTCCTTTGAAGCTCACAAATAAACATGTGACAGGCTTGAAAGACAACTTGCATGTAATGTACTAATTAGTGAACCATGGAGGAGCTGGTAGGGGAATTTTGTTACATTTGGAGAAAGCCAGGCTAGCCGTTTCCAAAACCACTGTGCTTTTCCTATCTGCTTCTGCTTAAATGTTGTCTCTGACCAAAGTCGAAAGTCTGAACTCTGAATGTGTACAGCACAGAATAACTGATAACGTAACCTTCACTCATTATGCTATGATAGCCTTTAATCCTACTTGATAGAAATGCATACTATGTCTGTACTTTATTCGTCAAAGTTGACACAGTTTTTCCCGTAAAGCATGATAGCGTTCGGCTGATTTATACCAACAGCAAACACAATCGTTGGACCTTTTTAAACTTGGAGTGGTAGTAGAAAGTGAGAATGAGTGATCGATATCAGGGCTCGACATTATAAATGGCCCGCTGGCCCGGAAGCACTATTTAGACACCCCGGGCCAGCATAACGTACTTTCCACTTGCCCGCTCGGGCCACTAAAAATATTGCTTTAAAAAAAAACAATGGTCCTGTGGTATTGGTATTTTTGACCAATTTAGTTAAATTGTTTCGTTTATTAACGCTACAACATAGCGTTTTGTGAGGCGGTTGTCGTTGTTGGGTGAAAAGCAAACAGCTGTTTGCTGCGGAGCGCAGCTCGAGCAGGCTCCCGTGAGCGGGAGCGCGCTCCTTCTTCACTACAGACTATCGCGCCACCTAACCATTCGCCAAAAATGTTTTTAATACCAGCGGTAACCGGCCAAGCGCCAGGCAAAAATCAATCTTCAAATAAAAGAAAGTCACCGGAGGAGTTAAAGGAGAGTGACAGGGAGTATGAGAAGAAGAGGGAGAGAAGGTTTTAGCCACACTGTAACGCGTCCTAAAACCCTTTTATAATCTATCGATTAGATTTATGACTCGAAAATTATAAAAGTAGGGTAACAAAACGTGGAGATTATCCGGCTGAACAAAACTTGCATTTATCAAACAGATTTGTTTCCTACAGACCTTATTTCCAGCTATTTTCCAAAACCCTGTGGAGAAATCCCAATTCTTTTTTGACAAGGGAACCAGCGGCTTACTTCCTGGTTTTAGGACGCGTCACTGGCTGCACCTCTCAATATGATGCCAATATAAACAAGGTCTTCTGTCGGCTCTGTACATCAATGCCGACCTATGCTGACAAATCAGTGAACAGTAGAAAATATAAAGGTATTGGCTATAGGGAAATGTCCCAGCAGTTTAGGATAATGAAGGTTCTAATCTAATCTACTACATAGCCATTACATTTCTAACTCCTAATGACAGGAAGGCAGAAAGCGCATTATACAAATAACAATACTCATAATAATAGCAGACATTTTTTAACAATGACCACAATATCATTATTTTAATAAACCAAATATGAACAATTGAGGAAAATGAGGAAGAACTGATGATTCAAATGTTGTAGTACAAGTAGTAATGTAGTTAGTGCATAAATTACTATTGCAACAAATGTGTTAATTTTTTTCATTATAAGTCGATTTTCTTTTTGGACGAATGCTCCGGGCCAGAGGTTACAATGGTGGGGCCAGTGATAATAACATTCCACCGGCCCGGAGGGCCAGTGGCATTTTACCCTTAATGTCTACCCCTGGATATGAGCACTGAGGTGAAAACCGTGAAGGGATCATCCTCTCTGTCTCCCCCTCTCTCCGCTCTCCCTCTCATTCTTATCACTCCACTACCTCTTTAATTTCGTCACAAAGCAGGCAGGCACATAGGACAGTGTGCGTGTACGTGAAATGCGTGTGTGTGTCTGCCATAGTAGATTAGTGCTGTGCTCAGCGTGTCTGTCCTTCTTTGTCTGGCTGGCCAGGGGATCATAGCAACCTGGAGGACAGGCCGGGGCCTGTGGCAATCCTGTTTAGAGGCTGTGAAATCTGCTCATTGGGGGGGGGGGGGGGAGAAGTGTGGGGAAAATGATGAATTTCCAAAAATCATTCCGAAATGTAGCCTTCATTCTGAGGATAAATGCTCTTTATTGTATCATGCAAAGTCTATGATCCGGTATTCGTTTTTAAAGCAGAATTCTCTTATTTTTAAATCTTCTGTTTTATATACTATAAGGAAGAGAATGTATTTGGTCATTATGAAGGTGCGAGAGCAAGCTGAAGCGTGTAACTGTCAGTGTTGGGGGTTATGGGTTAATACAGTCTGTGTCTCTCTGGACGGCCGGTGAAAGACATGGAAATGAAGTGACACCCATGGAGATACAGCGGCCTGCTGGGCTGCCATGTCTCTCTGTCAGTGCCAGAAACAGACGGGAGGAAAAGGGAAGAAGCAGTCGATTTGTTCTCCTCTCTTGCTCCCCTCCCTACTCTCTTTGTCTGGGTTTTATCTGGCCAACGGGGGGCTGCATGCAGACTGGTGCTAGCTGTCTTTGAAGACCGAGCAGCACTGCGTATGTGTGAAAGTGTGTGTGTGAGATCTCGTCTTAATTCTGCAGAGTTCAGTTATCATTCCTCAGCAGGGTCTAGCGATGCCCTCGGGCCATCTCTCTTTTTACCTCTTTCCCTCTTTTTTCGCCTTTCCTCGCACACAAACAAGAAAACAGAAGTGACTTCTTCAGCACTAACATGAGAGAGGAGAGGAGGGGGGGGGGAGGGGGTTGCGGGAGTAATCTCAGAGTAGCCGTGTAGAAAGCTGATATCAAACAGCCCCTGAGCCCCTCAGTCACTGTCTCTGTTTCATTAAGATTTGTGGAGTAAATGTCATATGAATCCCTGGAGTCATCTAGTTATGGATCGTACACACACACACACACACACACACACACACACACACACACACACACACACACACACACACACACACACACACACACACACACACACACACACACACACACACACACACACACACACACACACACACACACACACACACACACACACACACACACACACACACACACACACACACACACACACACACACACACCAAATTCTTGCACACTAGCAACCATGTGCATCTACATTCCCCCATAGATACCTATCTAAAACAGCTTTGAGGAAATGAAACCAATCACAGATTTTCGAGTAATTTATGTCATTTTTTCCAGTTTCACAGTTTTAACTGACCTGTCTTCACTCATAGGTGCCGGTGCTGCAGCCAATGGACTTGATGGTGGAAGCTACGGCCAGGCGAGTATTCAGCAACGCTCACATGTACCACATCAACTCCATCTCTGTCAACTCAGACTATCAGACATACATCTCCACCGACGACCTCAGAGTGAACCTGTGGAACCTGGAGATCACCGACCGCAGCTTCAGTATCCTCTTCTTCACGTCTTCTTAGGAACTCAAATGTGGGAGAAAAAAAGTATAGCACTTGTCAGAGTTTAGCCTTCACAGTCTTGTCTGAATGCTAGAGGAAGCTGTCTGAATGTTTGAGTTGTTCCTTAATGCCTGTCTCTCAGACATTGTTGACATAAAGCCGGCCAACATGGAGGAGCTGACGGAGGTGATCACCTCTGCAGAGTTTCATCCCCAGCAGTGTCACACCTTCGCCTACAGCAGCAGCAAGGGCTCGATACGCCTCTGTGACATGAGAGAGGCCGCGCTCTGTGACAAACATTGCAAATGTGAGTACAAGCAGGGTAACGACAAAGAGCCAACACATCTCTTTATAGATTTTCTTTCAAGTGAAAATATTCCAGTTTTTATGCCGAGCATCATGCATTGTTTATGCTCCATGGTGCCTCATTAGCCACCACAAAAAGGCCGTAAAACGAAAGGCAGTGGGTGATTCTTTTATTTGTTCTTTCTCATTTATTTATTCCTTAACTGTTATGTATTATTTAAATGTTACACCTCTACTGTTGCTTCAAAGCCTTCTCTCTAGAAGGCTTCTGCATGAAATTCCCCTTGCTTGAATAACTGGTCGCATTGTATTGCATTAAACTGAATCAATGACTCCCTTTAATGACTATAACTGATTTTCCCCCTTTAAACAGTCAAATGTCATTATTCAGTCTAAAAACATTAGAAACCCAGTTTGTGTAATCTGAAGTTTATTGTAGCATGTCATTTTCCTTTTCTTGGATATCAAAATCTTTAAATTCATATAAACGACACAATAAATGGACCTCAATATCATGGTGTTGTATTATTATTAATATGTTATAGCTTCAAGCAGAATGGAAGGTCAGTGTGTTGATATATGTTTTTAAATACATAATCGAAACACAAAAGACAGAGGTGGGAAACCACGAGACAATTTTCACAAATTCACATTGAATGTATTCGCTTCAGCTCTGCCTTTGTGTGGTGTTCCCTCTGCTTTATATGAAGGGGTTGATAATCCATCAATAATTCTCATTGTGTGTTTCAAACAATGAACGGCTTTCTCTAAAGCCTAACATCTCATGCATTCGCGTGGGCCAAATGAATAATGAATACATTGACATTTTCGATGCAAAATCAATAGTTTAAGAGCAATCGCATTAGTCCCTCATGGACACACCTTGTTGCGATAATGCCAGTCATTTCCTCAGACATATTGATGTGTTCATTCATGCGCTAACATGGCCTGTAGAATTCAACATGATCATTTATTTTGGGGCGGAATAGGTATAATATAGGCCCAAAAGGTTTGCATTTAAGTGTACATTTTAAGTTGTGGCATTTAGTGCTGTTTCATATTGAAATAGACGTGCGATCATTTGACAGATGCATTGCTCACACACACACACACACACACACACACACACACACACACACACACACACACACACACACACACACACACACACACACACACACACACACACACACACACACACACACACACACACACACACACACACACACACACACACACAGGTGCTCTCTTTAGCCTTGGGACAGGTCATACTGTCTCACTGCATGAACAGTGTATGGCTCAGAGCGATATTTCCCTCCCACGCATGCACACACACACACACACACACACACACACACACACACACACACACACACACACACACACACACACACACACACACACACACACACACACACACACACACACACACATTCCGCCCCTTGACACACACTCACATACACAATACTTCCTTAACCTTGTACATACAAAACACAATCATACTTTATCCCCTCCCATACCTGCTGCTGGTGTCTGTCAGATTGAAGATGGTTAGATGCATAGGGGAGGATTGCCAAAGCGCAGAGCCCCAGGACACAGAGAGGGAGACCCAGCAGCCCCCATGCCCACTCCCCAGGGACCCTATTATACACCCCTGCAGTGGGAAAGGGAGGAAGGGCAGGGACGCACATATACATGCATATATACATGCACATATTGCACACACCCTAAGCTCCTTCACTGACACACACACAAATCCAGTGGGGCCAAAATGGGCCCAGCACTTTGACATTGATTTGTTTTCCTTATCCCTTCCTCATCCCCCCATTTTTCATCTCTCGCATCCCTTGTTAGACTCCCCATTGACACATCACAGAGCTATTCTTCTGGCCTCAGCTGAGGAGGAGAGGGGGCTTTTTTTGGATTGATGGAGAGTAGAGAGGGGAGGAAGGGTGGGAGGAAAAGAGGAGGAGGAACAATAACTTGACAGCTAACGATGGAATGCCTGGCTCTTATCCCCAGCGTGTTGGCCTGCACACAGATCAGCAGCTGCCAGAATCAATGTGAATCATAACCAATATTTACCCAGCATGCTGACCCACCACTCTCTCCCTAAACACACACAGAAATAATGCCATGAAGAGTTGCAGCTGCTGCGGCAAACCCCGCACCAAAGCATTGTTGTGCCTGTTATCGTTTGCTAATGACGGCCCCCACCACCCAAACTAAATCTGCCTTGTTTTTTTCTCAATGCGAATGATTAAAAGACCTGCCGGAGGAAGAACATCCTTTTTAGGCAGCGACCTCCCATGGTGTAAAATGTGTTTTCTCTGTCAGAAGATAACTGCTTTTTGTTTTTTCTCTCCTAGACTTTGAGGAGCCTGAGGATCCCTCCACTCGCTCCTTTTTCTCTGAAATCATCTCGTCCATTTCTGACGTGAAGTTCAGCCATAACGGCCGCTACCTGATGACAAGGGACTACCTCACTGTCAAAGTGTGGGACCTTCAAATGGAGAACAAACCACTGGAGACGTACCAGGTAAGCTTTCATCTTGCTTTTATGAGCCTGCTAGTTCGAAGGCGGCGAGAAAAATCCTAAATAATGTCAAGATCAAATCAAAACGTATTGATTTTCAGACTAATCGCTCAACATAATCCTGTTTCACTGTCCCCCTGCCAATCTGTAACTGCCATCTTCAGCGATTACCCCAGGCGGGCTTATTGAGCTGACTGTCGGTCAAAAGACAGATAGTGCCGCTCCTGATGCAACCTGAAGGGCATAACCTCCCACTGTGTGGTCACTGGGGTCAGATCCACACTGTGTGATCATGGGAAGCCATCTTAGGGCAGGTCATGATTGATAACGGCATTAGCCGGGCTCAAGGGATTCCCCATTCAATTCCAGCAACGCATCCACCTGCTAGCTAGGGTCTTAGCAAGGGGTCACCAGGTCTGAAAGGGATTATTGAAAGTAGAGCATATGGTAGAGCAGTTTATGGCGATGTGAGGAACTTAGGTCATTGGTGGATCTAAGATCTTCAGATGTTCATGTTTTTATTTTTATTTTTCAGGTTCACGACTACTTACGTGGCAAACTTTGCTCTCTGTATGAGAATGACTGCATCTTCGACAAGTTTGAGTGCGTCTGGAATGGATCAGACAGGTACGATTCACTTCTTATCCATCCATCGATCCATCCATCAGTTTATCTCAATAATAAATGCAATCTCTCTTCTCCTCTTCAGTGTCATTATGACCGGCTCCTACAACAACTTCTTCCGAATGTTCGACCGCAACACTAAACGTGACGTCACACTGGAGGCGTCCAGGGAGAACAGCAAACCCAGAGCCATTCTCAAGCCTCGCAAGGTAAAGCACAAATCATGAATACAGGTTAACTGATATCCAGAGGTAGCTGGATTCTTTTTTTTAAAGTAGAAGACAGTGGAGAAAGATTCATGACGATTACCATATGTGTTGTATATACGTAGTTTCTGCTAGCAACAAACAGCATACAGACAAAGTTAGCAACTATAGCTAAATAACTTGGTGTAGAACTTAGCATCTAAAGACAAAACATTTAGCATCAGGGGCTCGAGACTATAACAGAGCTAAAAGTAGAGTTAATATGTCTCCAGAGTGTGTAAATAAACTGCTAATGAAATATCTATATCTACTCTATAAGGTGATATTAACAATGCAGCTTTAACATCACTGAAATATGTTAATGTGTGCACAATAAAATATTAACGCCTCTTCATCTCTACTGTTGTCCTCCAGGTGTGTGTGAGTGGGAAGCGGCGTAAGGATGAGATCAGTGTGGACAGCCTTGACTTCAGCAAGAAGATCCTCCACACTACGTGGCACCCCCATGAGAACATCATTGCTGTAGCGGCCACCAACAACCTATACATCTTCCAAGACAAGGTCAACTAAAGGGGCGATCTGCCTCTGCTGACCCCTCACCCCTTCACATGAGGGGGCTGCAGGGAGAGCTAGGGTTGGAGGAAGAGAAAGATGGAGCCCTAATCTGCATCCTTCCCCTCTTCTCCCTATGACTTGTTGCTGCCGGTCTTGAATTTTGCTGAAGATGTGCAGAGATCAGTATCCAGAGACTGAAATATGGACGCTGTTTTATTTTGGGAATTTGATACAATCTGGATACAGCGTTAGAAAAAAAAAAAAGATTTGTCGAATTTGAGAATGGACTTTCATTCTTCAAATTGACTTCTTATTTAATTTATTTAGCCATGCGGACACCTGGAGAAGTGAATCCCTTGCAACAAGAGGATTGCTGCATGAACCACGTGATGTAGCAGCCCTCCGGAAGGGACCCTGGAGGAAGGGGTTACACTGAACTTTAAGAAGAGCACACAGACAGAAACCTAGCTTACATGATGGTGGCTCATTGTCATGTAGCAACAGTGCCCCCTCTCTTTCATTCTGCTCATGCTGCAGTGCATGTGAACAACCCTGCGGCCTCTAACTGGGGCGGACAGTGCAACCTGCAGCACAACTCTTACTAAAGAGAGCGAGGTTGTAAATCTCTGATCCCAGATACCGAGAGTTCTCTCTGCTTTGGACACAACATGGTCAGTCCTTCTAGTACCAATTCTGTGTCTCCCTGGTGAGACTGCTGTCGTCTGTAATGTGAATGAAGCCCTTCCAGGGTGTGTCAATGGTTTTATTTAATGCTGTTGTTTTATTGAGTCCTTCGCTCGGTCAATGAGTCTGTTTAGAAGCTGTGGTGCCTTCTTTTGGTATGTGGGGGGGGGGGGGGTTGAGGTAGTGGGGGCGGGAGGGTGGTGGGGGTTGAGTACAAGGCAGGAGTGTGAATGTTTCAAATGAAATGTTAATTTAGGATTTTTATTTCTGTCTTTCTCCATCAAGAACAAAACAAAATAGCTCTTCGGAGTTTTCCAAATGGAAAAAAGAGGTGGAAGCGATGCAGTCATGATGACATCATAGCACCGGCTACATGCTTGTTCTTCAGGGGGGGACGCTGAGATATGTACAAAGTTATTGTTGCTCCTATCACATTGCAGTCAGTCTAATGTCAGCCGTTTGCAAAAGACAAGACACAACAAATAATTGTTTTGCAAATGCCCTCGCAAAAAACACCTCGCCCCGTTTTTAACCTATTTGGATTGTACTGAAAATGATCTGTAGATTGTAGAACTGTCAATTTTTTACGATGATTTATTAAAGTTCATTGGGTAACATAATGCTAGCGTAGCTCTTTTTGCATGCGTTGGATCTTAATCTGATGGACCCGACAGCCTGCACATAGATACTTTGAACATCTACAGATCATCTGAAGCACAATGCAAGTAAAATATTTGCCTGTCTACGTTCCTCCTCTTGTTAAAGATTGGTAACGTGGAACAGTAGCAGGTTTCTTTTTCAGCACTAAGCTCTGATCAGTCGGGAGATCTTCATTTGTCTCAGATTAGTTTTTAAGAGCCAACTCCCATAAAGAAAAGCAGTCAAAGGTCTAAATGAACTCTGTGAAATCAGGGAATTATTAAGTGTGATTCCTTTAAACACTAATGTCTTCTAAACAACCTCCTTTGTGACACTTCTAATTGAAAAAAAAACTTTTATAGCTCAGAATGTAATGAAATGCAATTAATTACCATGCAGTCTTTATGCTTAATGGACTTTCTTTGAATAAAAAAAGAATGAAGATGTGCAAGATAAAAGCCCTGGACCTCCTCTGTTTATAACGCTGAATGTACTTCAAATGATTCATTGCTGCTTGTGGTGCAAGAGGGCCCTCGTGTGGATGGAGTTAGACATATAAAAGCAGTCTGGATGAAACAGGATTTTCCTCCACTGGACCCAGTCGGTGGTTGATTTCAAATCAAGAGCCAAATTGACAATTTTCTTAAATGTTTAGATTATTCATATTATGTAATTTACCATTATAGGAGCAGAAATCCAACATATAACATACACAATTGACCGAATCCATCTAGATTGCTGGTGGATGCTTCAGATGTTATAGACCATGAACACATTTTCAAAGGCCATTGGGTTATATCAAAAACATCAGTAGTCAAGCATTGGTATAAGAAAACTGTAAATTTGCTATCCCATATATTCCTGTGTCCTACTGTGCACATTATGCAGAGTTTTTCTAATTGGCCCCGTGAGGCAGTAGTCGACGCACATTTCGTCAGCTGGGGACAGCAGCTGTCAATCAAACTGCATCTTTATAACCAGCGGCAGAAGCTGCATCATTGCGTCTCAGGATAAACCCTGGGACAGACAGGAGCTCCACTGTGATTATTGATCGGCAATCGATAGTTCTGTCTGATGCAGTTATTCAATCAGGTTTAGATTTAAAGTGGTAGCATTGCTTAACATATTAAATCATTCTTTTTAGCATTTTCTCCTTCTTCCCAGAACCTTTCTTCTTCTTCTCCTGGAAGGCTTTAACTTTTCCTAGTGTTTCTTCTTATATCATCTCCCCATATTTTTGGGAAAGATGGATAAGTTGAGTGGGAACAATGCAACACTTGTGAACAGCTCTATAGACAAGTGGTCCTTCAATGAGCGAGGCTTGTACCCACACCTGGACCCCGGGGAGCTGAGGGTCCTGATGCCGGCCATTCTAGGAGTCATCTGTTGCTTGGGTGCGGCTTGTAACCTCACTGCAATGGTCATCTTGTTCTCCAGCGCTCACAGGGGCAAACTATCTCTCATCAACTCCCTGGTCTTCAACTTGATGTTTGCCGACGGGCTGGTGCTGCTGTTCGCGGTGCCTTTCAGGGCTGCAGTCTACTCCAAAGCCTCCTGGACTTTGGGCTGGGTTGTCTGCAAGACGGCCGACTGGTTCCTCCAGTCCTGCATGGCAGCCAAGAGCTTCACAGTTGCCATCATGGCCAAAGCTTGCTACCGCTACGTTTCCAACCCCAACAAGCAGGTGAGCATCCACCTGGGCTCCATCCTGGTGGTGTTCTTCTTCATCTGGCTGTCCGCTTGCTCCGTCACCATCCCTCACTGGCTGTTTGCCACGCTCCAGAGAGAATCTCGTGGACTGGTGTGTGTGATGGTGGTTCCTCCTGAAGCCCGGGACTTCATGGCTGTGTACGTCAAAGCTTACCCCCTGGGAGTGTACTGTGCACCCCTCAGCTTTTCCCTGATTTATTTCTGGAGGGCTTACAGCCAGTGCCAGCGGCGCTCCAGTAAGTCTCAGAACCTGCGCACACAGATAAGGTCCAGGAAGCTTACCTTGATGCTGTTCAGCCTGACCGTGGCCATGGCTATCCTCTGGCTTCCACAGTGGGTGGAGTGGGTTTGGGAGCGTCATATAGCAGAAAAGGACATTGCAGGAGCCAAGCCTCTCGTCTCCTCTCTTCCCCCACTTCTGACCCTTTCTGCTCAGCTGCTCACCTTCTCCCTGTCCCTGGTGAACCCTCTAATCGTCCTCTCCCTCTCCGAGGAGTTCAGAGAGGGCTACAGGGGGCTCTGGAGGCGCCTCACCATGCGCAAACATCGTCCTACCAAGAAAAAACCCGGACCTCACAACCCTACTTGTCTCCAGTCTCCTCGCCCTAGACCGGAGACTTCGTTCCAGCTGCGGGGGGAGAAGAACAATCGATCAACCTCCAGCCAGGGTCCCGGCAGAGAGGCTGAGCCCCAGCCAGAGCAAGAAGGAGAGAGAGAAGTAGACACAGAGAGTCTCAAAGATGGGATCGTCTTGCCTGATCTGGAGCAGTTTTGGCACATGAGGGAGACTGGATCTAATGCGGAGGAAAATGATCCAGTGCCGTGGGAGAACCAAAACAAAGAGGGGGAAACATAACACCAATATGGTCCTCAGACAGCAGCTTCTTCATCTACAGATCTCAGTTTATGTACTGCTGCTCACTGCACTATCAATTCATTGTATTCTGTCAACAGTGTTAATGTAATTATTCAAAGGTAAGACGTGCAATACAAGAGTGGAGTACAAGTGGAGCAGTGTCTTCAGTATATATGATAAATATTACACAATATTGTCTTTCTTCTGTGTTTGGAATTAAAAAAAAGTATATAATATATAATGGAAGAATAATTAGGGTGAAATTACTTTGGTGGCTGTAAATAACGCTTGTGTTAATGATGATAATGTGAATTCAATACACATTATATTTATATATATATTTCATTATACTCTTTGGTATATGAAACATTGTAAATTACAGGTTTCTTGAATCAACTGAACAACCCACTGTGGGAGTAGTAAAATGTTTAACGACTGGTATGCTGCAAAAAATCTAGCATATTGGAAGTACATGTTAACATCCGTAAATGTATGTTGCACTCATGTGCAATCATTGTATGAGTACACTCTTTGGATAAGCAGATTTTTGTAAGTGAAAGTGAAGAAAGTGTTAGTTTTCTGTACTCTTTTTGTGAGAGAGAGCTTTATGTCGCTAATCATTGTGCATCAAAATGAATAGTGTTTACAATAAAGACAATTCTAAAAAGGTTGCCTCTGTGTGATAACATTGTCCTGGGGTGAAGATATTAGAGAAAAATTAGAAGCACAACAGTTCATTTTTTAGTTGAAGTTCAATCAGGAATGCTCCTGTTATTGGTTCAATCAATGACATACAGACGCACACTTGTACATCCAGGACTTAATGAGATGTATCAGACATCGGCGGATGGTCTCCCGCTGGCACCAGGTCATTAAATATTATTTTATAAGGGCATCCATTAGAATTGCCATGGGTTCTCATTAGAGGTAAAGAGCTTTCGTCTGAACTCTGAAGTTCTATCAGTGGACCCGCCTCTGTGGGAAGCTCATAACAAATTTCAATGTATTGACCTAAATGTCTCACAATTAAAGGGATAATCATCAAGAGGAAACTGTGCCCAAGCTGATCTGCAATCGATTCGTCTGTCTGGTTTAAAAGCAACCCAGCTGTGCTGAACATTGAGTGTAAATAATGAAGATTTTCACGCCAAAAAGGACCTACATTAAAAATGTACATCAAAGGTATAAGGTTTGCATAAATGTAAAGTTCAAGAAAAAAAGAAGAAGACATTTTTAGGATAAAGGAGTCTTTCCACATTATCTTACACCACTTTTTGCTCACCCCTCTCCCTTATGACATTTTCCTCTCATTAATCATTGATGTTGACCTTTTATTGCTACAGGCAAGTAACTCCAGCAGAGCAACACTTAACTATATAACCCAGCATCAGTCTCCGGGGTGGTGACCCGGCCATAAACACTGAAGGCAAAAAGCTATGCACTCATTGTTAGAAAGCAATGTAACCTTCACTGTATGAAGAGAGAAATGATTAAAGGTTATTTAACAACAAAAACACATAAACAGTAACTGTGAACATTAATGATGCCATCTTTAAAAGTACACTTTGTGTCCACTATTTCCAGCCTGTACAGTTTGCCAAGTAAATGAGGCAGTAAATCACTATTTGCAATTACTATTTGTTAATTAGAAAGGCCTGAAGCTGTGACTCACTGTTAAACAACTGGTGCAATCTAGGCTATCACATATTTAATACATATTTGATAAGATAAATAAAGAAGTTGAAACACTGAATGAAGTAGTTTTAAATAAAAAAGCAGTGTCAGCCTCAGCCACATGAAGGCAATCCCTTGGAGTTACGGAGAAAATCAAATATCCAAATACTTTTTGACCAAATACTTCAAATAAATTGCATCGCATATTTGTTTTCAAAATGGTTGGGACACTTTTCTGAGATAAAAATAAAACTGTATTGCACGTAACCCTTTTTTTTGTACACACTAATTGCCATACTATTTGTCAAAAACACCTGCATAGACAGGATTTACAGAGGGATCCTTCCTGGTAGTCTCTGACAAGAAAATAAAGCAAAAAGACCACATTGACTTCAGGCGAACAGGCCAAACAACATTGCAGCAAGCATGTTTTTAGGTCACTTTAGGATTTGATACATTGACCAACCTTCTTACAGTTCATAATGTTGAATGTTTGGAGAGTTTTCTTTTGCTCCTTTTTACTTTAAACAGCAAAGCCAAAAAAGACATGTGAGTAACAAATGAAAAGAGTGATAATGAAGGATAACAAATCTAGAGCAGAAAGAAGGGACTGATTGAGAGACAATTGGTGAAACAATTAGTGAGGTAAGTGGAAAAACAAGTTAGGTTTAATTAGGTCATTATCCAAGGCAGGGGAGCTTTCAGCAGGTGAGATCCTCTCCTCACTGACCTCCTCCCACTGTGAGGGGAGGCAGGGGTGTCACCCCTGTGTTTTATCTCACGCCAATAATAATTTCTATTAAATGAAACTCCACAGGAAGTGACATGCCAGCTAACACTAATTATGCTCTACAGGGAACGCTGCAATTAGGCCACATGTTAAAACCTTTGACTGCTAAATCACAGCAACCTTCGCCTCCCTCTGGTCTTGTGGAAGATCACCTGGCACCGCAGTCCAAAGAGAGTCACCTCAAAAGTGTGTGTTTATGTGGTGTGGTAGTGGTGGGGGGGTCTGGCATTGGTATTTAGCAGTCTTTGATTAGAATAAATCAGAGAGCTTTAATCTCAGTGAAGGATGTGGAGATCTGAAGGGCAGCACCTTTCAGCACTTCCAGCAGTGCTAGGAGGGTATGTCATTCAAACCTATACACTATAGATTTATATTGATCTGTTCATAAGCAGAGGGAGATGCTTTGACATCAAAGGCATTTAATAACACACAACCAAATAAACAAGTCCCCCCCCTCAAAACAATGAACTAATGTGGATGTACCGTTTTAAATTGGCAGTAGGCCTACTTGGTATAGCAAATAAAGTTCTTGCTTCTAGTGATGAATCCTCAAAAAAAATTAAATTACCTTACAACTCTGTAGTTGCCCATAGCTGAATAGTGCATTTTAGCATCTTTTAGCTAATTCTTAGGGATTTAAGTCCCACAATTGTTACATTTTTGGATAAGTGTTACTCTAACAGGTTCGGTGAAAAACTCTGACAATCCCACTGTAACTACTGAGCCTGTCTTCAATGTCACAACAGACAGGACAAAGTAAGAAGCTAGCATGTCAATTGGTCAGCATTTAGCCGACAATGAGCCAGATATGTCCCTCAGGACTTGAACAGAATTAAAAGTAGAGTAGCTATTGGACTTACATTCTTCAGGCTGTTAAAACAAGACTTCAAATTAATGTTTTTGTTGGCTTCTTCCTGCTTCACGTGCAAAAAGCTCATGTTTGCAAGCAAGTTCGCCATTACAACACATGAGACGAGTCCATGTTGTACTTCTAGGTTGTGGTTGTAGCACTGCCTGCCCCCTACCGGTCGAAATGGGAATTCAATTAAATTCAAAGCTTTTTTGGTAAAGTCTATTCAATATTAAGCCTATTAATAAGTATTGCCTGTTTGATGATTAAAAGAACCGGGTTTGGAAAACAGTGTATGTGCCTTTCTGAGGTTCAGATGCATGACAGACCACCATGTAGGTCTATATAGCTTTAATTTAAATTAAATGTAGGCCAACTTCTGACTGTATAGTAGTGCAAGACATTAGAGCAGTGGTTCTCAAGCTTTTTCTGTCAGGCCCCCCCTTTGGAGAAAAAAAAAAGTCGGGCCCCCCCAAAACGAATAATCAGGCTCAGTGGCGGCGCCAGAGATTTATTTTGGGGGTGCTGTGGGGTAGCTTGACGTTTCATAGAGGGTGCTCAAACATTTAGGGTTTCCCATGAATGTACCGGTCGCTACAGTGGAATTTTCTACTGCAACAATCCCCACGCAAATACACAACGTACCCGCGACTGTTACAATGAAGGCTCGATATTCAGCTCACGGCATATAGGTGTAAGCAGGGATAAAGTGCTATTTTTATAGGTGATGTGTGGACGTCACATAGGGGGGTCCGGGGGCAAGCTTCCCCGGGAAGATTTATTTTTAAATATTGAAGTTAAAAGCATCAATCTGGTGCACTTTGAGAGCGAAAGGAAGAGATCTATGGATACATCTCTCAACACCCATATGAAACAGAAATGTAAACAGATTTACTTTTTCTTGATGGATATTTTACAAATCACCCTTTTAAACTTTATTCTTGTTTTACTGTCATATAGTATTTCATACCTGTTTTTCATTTATTCTCTTATTTTTTTATAACTATAATGATCATATAAACGTGTGCCTCGGAAATAATTATTTACATTAATGGTGACCAAAACATTTGAGACCCACTGGGATAACACTGAGAGAGTCCTTTAGCTCTCAGTCTGACAGGAGAGGACTCTCCTCCACTTTGTTGTTGAAAAAACTCCTTATATCCGTTAGCGTAGCTCGCTAGCACCAGAAGCTAACAACAACGATCTCCAGTACCGGTGCGCTCTCTCTCTCTCACGCGCACACAAAATGGCTCGTTCCACACACACACACAGAGCCGAGCTTTAATGAAACAGAGACCCAGACGTAATAGTACTGTACTGCATCATATTATTTTCGAATCAATAATTTTTCAAATTATGATTTTTATTTTATTTTTTATTTTTATCTTTTATTTTATTTTGTTATAACCATTTTTCCTCCTGGTCTCTCGCGCCCCCCCTGGCATGCCTCTGCGCCCACCAGGGGGGGAGCGCCCCCCACTTTGAGAACCACTGCATTAGAGTGACTGTGGTACTGTTAAAGGTTTTACTAATCAGCTTGAAAATATGTGTCCAGTTAGTATTTACATTTTGAAAACAGGCCTTAACTCAAATCTGCCTTTTTTTGTACCAACAAAGAACGAATAAACAATATCACCCAAAGAAACACATGTTTGTATTGTTCTGCATCAGATTTTCCTTGTGTTTTTTCCAGATGTTTCAACACAGAACAGACATCTTGGATATTGGACTCATTGCTGGTTGAGGGGCTGTGCAAAGGAGTTTCACACATACAAATTGGATCTCTGAATATTTTAAAGAAGTGTACCTGATTGTAGAAGTAGAAAGCAAAAAATTCAATACACAATCTTTTTTTATTTTTTCCATGTGTTTATTTGATTTCCAGTTGAAGACACAGTGTTGCAAAGTGCCACAGTTTGCATAGGTCTGATAAGAAGATAAACCAAACAGCTGTATTTCCATATTTCAGTTGAAACCAGGTCACCGCCCACCAAGCAGTCAAACGGACCAGGATTTGTTGCAGTACCTTACAGTAACAACAAAGTAATCACTGTTACACATACTGGGATATATGTCATGTTTTATCATATAGAAAAGTAACTTTACAGTCTTTTGGTCATGGGGGAAGTCCAACTGAAATGTAGAAACGGTTGCAAAATTGTTCAAATTAATGTTGTAATTTTGATGTTTGACTTTGACATTTAAGTATGGATCGGATTTTTCCCAAATTGAATTAGTTTGAAAGGTTGCCCAGGGACAAAGATTACTTCATCACTGATTGTCTGTTACAGAACTAAGAAATAAGAGTGAGTGTGGGTTTAAAATTATACTTAAAATATCTATCAAACGCTCACCTCCTCCAGGCTTAAGATCCTTCAGGGAGGGAGTATTTGACCCCAACCAGATTGCTCAAAGTGCAACATAACGATAATATAAAATCACTAAAACAAAATTAATAATATTTGTATAAGTCCCTAACATTTCCTGCTACATATCAGACATGTATCTCTCATCATAAGCATATAATTACAGCATGCATACAGGGCTTTCACTGGTCCACTTGAGTCCAGATAAAATCCCGTCCTTATTCACACATAAGACGCGTAAGCACTTCCACATTGGCATCTTTTCTTAATATAAGATATCCCTTTACAGCTGATGCTCTTTAAGAGACACCATGTTTATTACATAGGCTACATTGTAAACATTCATTTTTCTTTGTGAATAAATACTCCTGGGTCAGTGTTTGAACACTGCTGCACACATGGAACAAGTTCACATTTTCATTAACTTATTTGGACATTCATAACAAAAAGTTATTAAATTCACAGCTTTTGCCATTTGAAGTTGTGAAAGCAGACACAAAGGGCTAATTTACAAAACAGATTAAGCCTATATCTTAAGGTTTAGAGACTTCAAATATACTAATTGTGATGTGTCAAGTTTTGATCATATCCCAAAGTTTCATTCTCAGATGTCTATTTTCAAAAAAACAGTTTGAGGCAGTCCATTACTGGGTGTGAGTGGTGGTCCCCAATCTCTCCCTGAGCTCTTAGTTTCTAAAAGAAGCACACATAAAAAGAGAAGTTAACAAGGAGTTTGTATAGATGAACATTTAAAGGTCCCATGTCATGCTTTTCTGTTTATTACCCGTCCCCTTGTGTGTTATGTAGCTTTTTCTGCATGTAAAAGGTCTGCAAAGTCACAAACCCTCAAAGTACACCCTGTAGCGAGTACAACTCTAACACAGAAAAGACCTGTCTATGCTGCCCCAGAACGCCTCGTTGGAGATTTCTCTTTTTCCATTTTTTTCTTCTGGGGTAGGTTGACGTCACTAAGTCCAAATGGCTAACAAACGCCATTGTCAAACATAAACAATGATGTTCAGCTGTAACGGTGGTTGACTAATCAGAACAGAGTGGGCGAGCTGACCAATCAGAGCACAGTGGGCTCATAGGGAGGGGGGGGGGGGGGGGGCAGGAGCTCCAACAAGGTGTGTAGGACAGAGAGTGAATACACATACTATACAGAGATGCTGTATGAGAAACCAATGTGATTTTGGAACATTGAACAATGTAAATCTATTCTAGTAGACCTCAACAACGGAATTATGATCAGTAGAAAATGGGACATGGGACCTTCAAAAGAAAACATGCGATATATTACCTGTTTGGCCTTTTCTGTCCAGCAGATGGAGCCAAAGTGGCTTTTCCTCTCTGCAGCGCATTAGTGGAAACCTGCAGTCCCTTCATTTGTTGCTGTTCCTACATCAAAAAAGGCAACATTTAAATTTCAAATTTAATTCACAACAGCAACACGGGATAACTTAAAGAATGACAGAATATTCACCCCTGGTAGCTTGTTGACAGGTAAAGGCGGTGGAGGTCTGTTTGGGGGGTCTGGTCTGCCTTTTGGTGCTGCTGAATGCTGTGAGTGGGTTTTGGCATCGTTGGAAGGTAAATGTGGAGGTGCTGGAGGCGGTGGAGGAGCCTGGTTCCGTCTCTGCTCGCCGAGTTGCACAGATTTAGCTGAAGGTGGAGTGTAACCTTGAGAAGAGCATTGTCTCTGAGGTGTTTGCTCTCTCTGCACTGCAGCATAAAAAGGGATAGGAGGAGGCTTCACTGCTGGACGCACTATGGCGTTCCTGGACCGAGAAGAGCAAGACGGGCTGGGACGAGGAGAAGATTTCCCCTGTGGAAGAATGAAACCATCGCAAAGTTAGTGCTTTCTTCAAATATGAACAAATAATAGCAAAGTGCATTACTGTCTCTTCTTTACCAGGTTATCCGAGTCCTGTTTTTTAAGCAAGAATGTTGGGTTGGCATGACCGTTCACATGAACGTCAGCATGCAGAGGCTTGCCATCGACCAGGATTGAACAACTGAGGGGTAAGACACAAATACAAAATAATATTATTTATCATTTTTGTTCATTTATTGCATTTAGTTACAATAATGTACAGCCATACCATTACAAATACTAAATATAAAACAGATTAATAAGAAGGTTTATAAGAAAAGTAGCTCATAAAAAGTTAACAACAGTACATAAACTGTTCTCACCACACTTTAAATAGTAGTTAAACTTGCAGAATATAATTTCCTAAATCTTTCTGAAATGTTAAACAATATGGGCAACCAGAGGACTTATCCTGTAATTATTCCTGCGTAATGAATGACATACTTTGGCACTGGAGGTGGAGCGGAGGACTTCAGTGGGTTGAGTTTATGTCTGTAGCAGAACAACAGTCCAACAGCAGCCAGAACCACAAACAGGACCAGAGGAAGGACCACCAGGACTGGAAGGAGATTGCCTGTTGAACATTTAAATAGAAAAAGTCAAAAATGTGCATAATTTCAAAGAAAAGTTATAATCTAAAAGCTCAGTGTCTCACTGTGGGTGATGACGGGTCCGCTTTCCACACTCCCCCCCGACCCCTGCTGCTCACACAGAGGAGGAGCCCAGCCCGTGTCACAGTGGCAGTTGTGATTGTTGTTGCACAGCTGGGCAAAAACAATATTACACATTAGAAATACAACAAACAAGTTTATATTCATTACATTGACAGGCAGGTACAGAAGTAAATAAACAAATATGAATTGAGTCCAGTGTTGGCATGTAACTTAGCCACTTACTGTTACTTGTAATTGACTTTAATATAATATTTTGCAATTTTATAGTTCTATACTTCACTTAATTTGAGAGGAAATACATATACATATGTAAATGTTTCTGATGATCAACTGCCCTTTTACTTTAAGATTGAGAATGCATGCGCTATTTCCACTTTGCTATATTGACATTTATAATCAAGTAAAAAGGGTCTCAATACGTTTTGCACCACGGCCAAGTTTGCAAGCTTTTCATAATAATGGGCTGGCAGCCAAATACACAGCTAGGAAATCCATTTCCTTCTTCTCAGACACACATAGAAACTTACCCCGTGTCCACGGCACTTTGCATTGCACTCATCAGCTCTGAGGAAAGATGCATTGCGGCATTCTCCGTTAAAGCAAATCTGTAGAGAGAAGGAGGGGTGTGAGGAAGAGAGAACGAGAATCAATTAGTTTCTATAGGTGGTACAAAAAAAGGTTTGAGCCACAAACTTTGTAATTGACAAAGAAATTATGAAATGTGGCTTTCTGACAGGAATAATACTAACCAGAATCTGAAAAACACAACTAAAGAATTATCTCTGTCAAAACAAGAAAATCTCACCGAGTCATCTCCACACTTGGTGCCCGTCATGACCAGGCCTGGGTCCAGAGTGTCCCCCTGCCCCTCCTTGTCCCCCTGCCCGGGCTTGTACACATGTGTCCCCATACAATGGATCTTCCTGTTGCCCACACTGACAGTGGTTTCTATACGGACAGCATTGTTCTCGATGGGCTTGGCGGATGAGGTCAAACACTGGATTTTCCCACATTGAGCATCACTAGCAGAGATAATAAAAGCAGATATATAGTTTGTTGATTGATTAATAACAAGTTTAAATGAAATTCTCAAGAAATGTCAATGCCCTCTATAATGTTTTAATCGTCACCTGTCCTTACAGCTCCTGTACTTCCCGAAAAGATCCTTGCCACAGTTCCCGTACATGTCCCCGGCTTCGTTTACCTTCCTAAAACACAGGTCAGGTGCTGGACGGCCATCTGTGGTGGCAGGAGATGAAAGGAACACATACACATGAATACGGCTGCAGATACACACACAATAACACACACATGCAGATAATGCCTGCACAGTGTGTTATGTGACCCCCTGATGTAGACCAGATGGCATCTCGTACTCTTCTGTGTGGCTCCTGTGGTCCTACAAAGGCTCTCTGGGGAGGCTCTGTCACAACTGGAATATGGACACTGTCCAATAAAAATCACTTATCCTGTGACCCGCTGAGGACTCTATCTCTACCCAGACTCCCTGCTTTACTAGGCTCTGGATATTTTACTGCTTTAAATATACAAGAGTGTTTGATTGTAACAATTATCATTTATAGATTATCTAACCACATTTAAAAGATGATCTTATTAAAGCATTTATCATCCACTCATGCAGTTAAACACTGAAAATAAAAGGTTATGGAACAGGAATCTCCTTTTGGAAATTCCTTTATTCAATTTGAATCGAAATACATGTCAATCTGGTGTGTACCAAGCCTTTTAAGAGGCCTCTGAGAACTAAACAATTGTTATTTTGTTACACCTGTATTGTTTTTCTTAAGAACAGAATACCAGGAAAATATATTTTTTATCTGCGAAATAAGTGGGGGAAAAAGTGTTCCTCTATCCAATATAAAACTCACATGGAATAAAGCCTTAATGGTTTAATGCTATTTATTTACAGCATGACACAGTGTTGCACATCAGCCTCTTGTGGCCAAATAATTATTACCACACCAACACAGAAAAAAGGTGCCAATTAATGGCTTAATTTTTTTTGTAATACTACACCAAGCAAAGAAAGTGTCTTAACTTGCAATCAGACTAGCCCTAGTTTTAGATAGTTATACCCAATAAACTTGAAACGGATTGTATATGCTTTAATACATTTCCAAAACTGAATATGCTACACGTGTTTAAATGACATACTTCCCCTTATGGAACTAAATATGTTCAGATAACAAGCATCCAGTTTACGCACCTCGTCCCCAGAGAGAGAGACACTGCTGCTCCAGGGTCAGACACATGCCAGTGTAACAGTAGGCCTGCCCGCCTGCACACGACGAACCATCCACCAGATAGAAATTAGCCGGACAAGACTCTGCCTTCCCATCGCAGTACTCTGGCAGGTCACATGACCCCGAGGGAGCACGACACAGCACACCCGGGCTCTTCAACTGGATAGAGAGATGACGAGAAGTTTAGGAAACACACTGATGAAGAAATAATTAATTGTAGAGATATCATTAAATATCTACAGTGTTAATCTAGTAAACCCAGTTGAGGATTTTCTCTTTGTTAAGGTGATCATCAGATTCTTATAGTACCTTGCAGTTTTGGCAGCAGACACCATGGGCACACTCAGCTCCAGCCTTCAGAGTGCAGTTGTTGGCATTACAGCAGGGACTGGTACACTCCTACACAAACAATATGGAGTCATTATCCTACTATAAACATACAAGCAAAATATGCCAACATATGAGAGACACAACACACCTCTTCTTCTCCACAGTCACATTCTTCTCCATCCTCCAGGTAGCCATTGCCGCAGCGCTGCCCTCCGTACATGGATCTTGTGTTTGGCAAGTTGAAGAGACACTTCCCCCCTCCAGAGCTCAGGTAGCTCTTCAGCTCCTTCTGGTTGCAATCGTTAAAATCACGTGGGAACGGATGCCTGGGGTGGGGGGTGGACGGAAAACAAACACAGCAGGTAAGACTTCATGAGATCAGCCATGTTAAATCTTCTGTTTGTCTCTTCCCTATTAGGGTTAGTAACTATCATTTGTCTGGTAGTAAGTCATTTCTGGTTCATACCCAGTAGCAGCAGCCATGATGCAGCCGCCGTCCTCGGCCTTGGCCTGGCAGCAGCCTGCACTGTCGTGGCTCATGCCGAAGTTATGACCCATCTCGTGTGCGATGGTGGCAGCTACACCCACAGCTGACTCTGAGTGGTCCTATTCAAAGAAGAGTCAAAGATTACTCAACGATGTGTAGAAAAATATTCAACATATTGTGTAATATGTTTCTCTTTGCATTTTGGGGATACTGTCATTACTGGACACACACTCACTAGTCTAAACTAGAATTATTTAAACTTAATTAGGTAATATGTTTGGTTTGTTCAATAACAAAAAAGTTTGTTTAACTCGGCTAATCAAGTTCTTTTTTGATATATTTGAAGTTTTAGAGGAATATTAATCAGGCATTCAATTGTGGTCCTTACCTTTTTTCCTCACACACGTACATTTGGCGCACACACCCAACAAACCTTCCCCTATTTTATAAAAGTGAGTGCATAGGAGAAAATGTTCGTTTGTCTCTCACCGTGTTAACTCCACCAGACTGGTAGTCGGAGCACATGGCTTTGAGAGGGGCCAATCCGATGGTGGTGCCCTGGAAGCCCTTCCCCCTAAAAACGACACAGTATGCCCTTGGTAATTACTAGCTCCAACTGCACAACAGCCCACTGGGATACAATTGGTGATGGTTATAGTCTCATGCAATCAAGCAAATATCAATTAAGAGATCTACTAAACAACACTGTTGTTGTAGAGAGTGAAGTATGGCAGATGGAAATATGAGTGGTAGAAGAATGACACTGACGTGATGAGCTGAGCGTTGTCGTTGGGCAGCGAGCGGAGCTGTTTGCTTCTCCAGGACAGGAACGCTGCCAGAGTGCTGTGAGGGTTGTCCGAAACGCTGATCATGTTCTGGTTGGACCACACCTCCAGACCGATCAATGCCACGCGGATGTTTAAAGCCTTGTAGTACTGCGGGTGTGGACATGAAAAGCAACAGACACAGAGTTGAACTACTACATATAGGCATCACAAACCTGATGAGTCCGTTTTTAGTCAAATCAGATGTTACCTTGTCAACCAAGTTGGCCGCTTCAAGTAATTTCTGTTTGGTCTTCTCGAGACTACTCCCATGCTTCTCAAACTGCAAACCACATAAATCGAATTAAACAGAGAAACAGACACACCCACGCTATGCTTTTTACATCTGCTCGAACCGTAAAAAGGGGACTTCAGACAACAAATAGGATGTGAAACTGAGCTATTTAAAGTTTCACATGTACCTCACCTGGTAGACTATTCTAAACCAAGAGAACTATTCTCCAGTAGTAAGTCCATACACCTACATACAATGAATCATAATCTCTGAACATATATCACTAGAAGTAGTCCCTGCCAAACAAAATAATAAAAAATAACATACTATTTCACATTTGACCACAGTTAACCCTCCCCTGCCTTCACCCTAAAAAAGGCTTTATTTGATGTCTTTATTATGTCTCTCAGCTTGCTTTTGCTCTTTTTGTTTGTCTTTATACATGCACGTTTCCTTGTCTGCTCCTGACTTGTATCTGTTGCCTGTTTGTTCTTTTATCTGTGGTCAAGGTGAGTGGCTTACTTGCACCTTCATTCCTTTTTGTTTTAAGTAATATTGTTGTTAACCTTATGCATTTTTAGATACCACTTTACAATGAGACTACCCTTATAAAGGGTTTACAAATATTTGTAATTAATTAATTAATTAGGTTGTGAACACATCATTAATAAGCTTTTATGAGACATGAGATAAACAGGGCAACTGTGACCGGTTGCTTGCCAAATAGTGAGCCCGTATTTATCTGTCCTGCTAAGCCTTATATTGGCTACTTAGCTTACTTTGTGTTCTTCATCAGCCAGCATCCTTGGTGTCTGTTGTTCACTGAGTTGATTCTCGCTAAGTAGCCAATATAAGGCTTAGTCATCTTGCCAAATAGTGAGCCTGTGTTGATGTCTATGTTAGAACCTTTATGAATCCTTTATAAGGATAGTCTTATTGTAAAGTGGTACCCATTGTTCTTATGTCTCATTGGCTACTAATTAGGTTTAAAGCCTCTTCCTGTACTCCCACATTGAATGATGTCATAAAGAAACCTTCTTGTCCTCACCTCAGCCTTGTCTGCCACTAGCAGCAGCTCCACGTATTTCATACTCTTACTCAGGTCCCTTTTTTCCTGAGAATAGAGACAGAATTGTTTATAATAGATGGTGTGTTTACAATATTGTCATGCTTTGTGTAAAACTTGCCAAGGATTTCAGTTGTCATCGTTCTCCCTGTCCTAACTCACCCTCCTGCTCCGTGGCGACATTATTCCATGGAGGAAGTCGTCAAGCCCCTCCTTATGCTCCTTGTTGCCATGGTGATGCAGGCAGCTACCCTTGGGTAGATGGAGACTCTCTGCTCTGAACACGGCGTGCTGCTGTGCGCCCGTGGAAACAGGAAGAGGCTCGATCAGGTAGCTGACGCTTGTGTTCAGAGAAATCAGTCCCCTGGGAAAACAAGACACTGTTAATGGTTCCATCCAATCAGGGCTCAAGGTGGATCAATAATGTTGATGACTGAATCTGCACACTGTGATGGACTGTGGAAATCATAGCTTCTGCAAATACGTCTCAAACCTCTGATTTAATGTTATTACCATCAGTAATCTTTTATTGCATTGTCAAACTAATGTCTGCATGTCAAATCTGGATTTTTTTTTATTTGGCTGTGGTGGTTTTATGGATGGGTGGAGCAGAGCGTCGCGTCTCAGGCGATTTACTGCCGTTTATAAATGAAGATCAGCTGCAGCACACAGAGGGCTACACACACTCCTCTGGCATTCTGACAAAACTCTTTCATGATGGCAGACGTCTAAACACAAACACACACACGCATGCACACAGCAGCAGGTCAAGCAGCTGTACAAAACATCTGGAGAGGTCAGACGCCCACATGTTGATGTCCCTCTGTGCTGTGTTTGCATTCCCCCAGAAAATCCACATAGGAAGACTTATTCATTCACTCATCCTCCAGAGCGCTGAGCCCACATAAACACACATATGGCTACGATTCAGTTCCTCCTCTGCTGCCGGCCTGTCTGATTGTCTCTAGCAGGAAGGCTCAGCAGCCTTGCATATACAGCAGGAGGAAACACAGGATCTCCAAACTGAGCTGTACTCAATGAACCAGCTCTGGAGCCAATGACCTACTAACATACTGGACTGCACAAGACACTACAACTGTTTCCTGTCCCCTTATCCACTTCATGGGTCGATAACAGGCTGGACGGTTGTGCGACCTTTAGTTATAATATTGTCATCAAGAAACTTATGTTTAAATCAATCTAAGGGTTTTCTCTGGGAGCACATAACTTGTACTTAAATAAATCACAGTAAGGATTCCCAGCTTAGACCCTGATTAATGCATTGTCTGACAAGATCTGTTCAAATCTGTGTCAACATTGGACAAGTTTAACCAAATAGAGATTGTTGAACAACAGTAACTTACTGCATGCTGGACAGGTATTATATCACTTACATCGTAAAAATGATTATGTATGCATTAATTACGTCCTGTTGGCCCAAAGTGTTTTCTTGTCAGCTAGAAAACAAATGAACTGAGAGCGTAAATGAGTATTAATGGAGCTAAAAGCTTTAATTCATTGATCTCGCAGTGCCAACACATCTTTAATAAGATGAATCACAAACATAATCCATCCAAGATTTATTCTGCAGCACTAACTCCCTGCTTGGGAGTATTGGGAAACGTTCTCTTGGCTCTACTTCTTAGAGCTCTTTACTGCTTTGCTGGAGAAACTGGAGAAAAGAGCTGTCTTCATGAATCGCTTTTTAAAAATATGTTTACTTTTAAAAGGATAACGTCTTATGGGAGACTTCTTCAAATTCTAAGAAATGCCTTTCACCATTGGGACCAACTCTACATATTAGACAACTTTATGAAGTGTTACTCACCTGAGTCCTGAGCATGTGCTAACAGCAACACTTGAGCCTTCCATGCCCAGAACCTCCCCATGGTAGAAACAGTGTCCCTGAAAGACAAAGATAATAGAACTTACTCTCTATGTGGGGAAGCAGACTGGTGCAGTGATAAGGCCATCATTCAACCAGAAGACCTTATTATGTGAGCATAAAATGTATTATTTGACGACCATACCGCCTGCTATCCTCCTGCCAAGGCTTTGATCAACCAAAATGGTGTCCATTTCTCTTCACTGATCACTTACAGCTCCCCACTGTAGGGAGAGCATCAAACTGTCGCACAGACTTACAGTGTTGCTAGGAGAGGAGGACTTGCGAACTCCTTCGGGAGTGTACCATATTTCCTGATATCCAGGAGCCAACAGATGCCTGGAGAAAGATGGCACAAACTCAGAGAATGCAAAAGAATATATGTAGTGTCAATCTCCTGAAACAGCTATAATATGGTAGAGCAATGGGGGAAAATGTAAAAACTGCAGCAGACAGAGATAGAAAAGTCTCTCCCGCAGCCCACAGCTCATGAAACATTTACTTTGACAGAGACACTCTACAAAACCAGACTGCTTTAAAGATTTAGACAAAGATCCTCACAGAGATAAGAGGAAACACAAAGAATAGTGTGGAAATGGGTTGAGACTGTAATAAAATCCATATGTACCTTTCCCTAATGACTCTTGTGATCTTGTGTAAAGTATAGCTTAAGTAGCAGACTGCATTTGTTTGACACAACCATTATTTACAAATGTCCTATTTTATATTACTAGAGTTTCTCCATTAGTATACAATACCGAATGCACATGAGAGGCAGATAAATCAGTGAACACATACACATACCGAAAGAACCTACATTTCACTGTGGTAAAACATCACATTCCTCTTACTCTCCATCTGTGAGTGTGACTGAGTGAGTGTCTTCAGACTCGGGCTGTTTCTGTCAAAGTTCTGTCAACCCACCGCCCCAATATTTACATCTCGCACAGATGCTTGTTTTCCTGTCTCTCTCCTTCCAACTCTGTCTCAATCCATTCTTCCTGTTTTCATTCATAAACTGTGCCTGTCTCACAGCTGGTTTTCTTTTGCTGTGTCTCTCTAAATCTCCCCCACGGTCAAACTCAGATGCATCAAACAGGCTGTAACTGCAGTTAAATCAGGCTTTGGAGAAACCTTCATGTTTCTACTGGAGCTGGGAGTAGACTTGACTTAAGCCTAAAATAAACACGAGACAGAGACACAGACAACGTCTAAGATGTCCCACTAAGATTGATAATGCCGTTATGTGATGACTTTCAAAGAGAAAAGCAAGCACACTCGGAATAAAGTATATATATATATTTTTTAATGTTTTCGGATTTCTAATCGCATAAACACCATATCCCAACATGCATTGCGGCTAAAACATCCAAATCACTGAGCTTCAACCATTGCTGAGGATCTTGGGTAACCAGTTCAGTGGGTGTGTATCGCAATCACGCTCGAAAAACCCCACAGCAACATAGAAAAGACGGTCATAACATGACCCGGCACCCTAGTTAAAAGACAAAACAATTTCATACAATTTTATTAATGACTTTATTTTGATTCAGTTCCTGACGGACGGCAAAAAAGCCCGAGATTATAGAATGAAACAAATAAATAAAAACAAGGATAATTGTGTTATTGTTGAGTAAATAACAGTGTGTTATTTTGAAAAGAGTAACAAATTAGAAGGAACAAATATTTTAAAACGGCAAAAAAAAGTCCGACATTATACGATTTAAAATAAAAAGAATAATCTTGGCTTGATATTGAGTAAGAAAATGTTTTTATGAACCAAACAGCTTCGGGTGTTCCAAGACCAGACCGGACAAAAAGACGTGGTGCAGGCACGAAACATACTACCAATAGAAATACATTGCTTTTAAAATCGTTCTGTGTGACACGAAAACAGGGCCCGACTGGGACAATAAGTCAGGCCGGGAATTATATACCCAGCCAGGCCACTACCAGTATTTTTTGTGGTATTTTGCTGGATTTATTTGTGAATATTTACAGCATTGCTGCGCTGCCCATAGTGATAGCCCTATAGTTTAAATCTACCCAATAATAAACATATGGACAGGGGTTACTATTTAAAAAAAATTGCAAATGCAAAAAAGGCCACATCATGTGGACAGACAGTCACCCTGTGTGAGGCAGACCCACATTTGTGCAGCGTTGCGTTCAAAATACATTAAAAAAAAAAGAAAATCGCCAGGCCAGCAGGCCACTTAACAGGCCAGGCCATCGGGAAACCTCCCGGTCCTCCCGATGGCCAGTCCGGGCCTACACGGAAATTGTGTTGGTGAACACGAATCAATATATTACATTTCGTGACTATAACACGAAATGCCGTGAGACTGGGTTGAGTAGTTACAAAGTCACTTCTGGTTACAGTGAATCTTTAATGTTATATAAATTACATTTAATGTGTAAATGAGTGAGGTCAAAATAGCTTGATTTTGTTATTCCTGGACGCTAACATTTCCCCCCTGCTTGAAGTCTGTATGCTAAGCTAATCTAAGATAGCCAGCCAGCTCCTGGTTTTGCTTGGGAGGACATGAGAGGGTCCACTTATCAATCTTTTCATCTAACAATCGGCAAGGATGTGATTAAGGGCATTTACCCAAAATGTCAAACTATTCCTTTAAATGACGATGAAGACAAATTAAGGGAAGACGGGGATTTTATTTTCTCTCTCTCAGATGCCCTGAGGGAGAAAATAGTCTTGAAACAATGACAGCCTGGTGATGCAATCAGCCACAAAGCAAGTCAAAGACAGAACACATCTGATTCATCCTTTAACAGATTACCACTCTGGGTTTGGTGGGGTGAGGGGGACTCTGTTTGCCCACACACGCATAAGCAGTCTAACAGAAGAGTTAAAATCATCATTCAGTGGAAATGTATCCGGCTGATGTCACCCTAAGCTTGGTAACCCCCCTTTATTGTTATTTGACCTTCTAACCGCATTTATATCTGTCTTTCCTCTTGTTTTCCTGCTTGTCTAACCACCGGAATATTCCCATCATGCTCTCCTGTCATCTGTGTAGCCCTCTCTGTCGCTCTAACTTGCAGAATTAATGGCAGCATGCCTGATGATCGACTGAGCTTTTCGCTACCGCCTTCACACAGGAAGGATCGCTTCTTCCACTAGGAGACACATAATGACTCTTTCTCTCCGCCATCCTCCCTTATTTTCCCATGCCTGCAGCAGCTGTGTACATTAGAAGATTGATGACTATATAACCTGCTGCCATGTGACATATAGACAAAATAATTGTATATAGACATTGTCATTACTGAAAGCACTACCAGCTTAGTTGTAGTGTTTTAGTTTTGTCTTCAAATTCTGAGTTGAAACCCTGCAATTTATTTGGTCAAATTCAGACAGAAAGTTAGATACAGACTTATCTGTTAAGGCAATAAATAACGTACATGACCACACTTTATAGCGCCGAGACACTGTGGTTGCACCAGCTCGTGGTTAATATAAACCATTAAGAACTGGATGAAACAAAGCGCCTGTCATAGGGCCTGAAAAAACATCCACAAGAAACACTGAAGATAACTTATAACCATTACCATAACCATTCAAACAGTGTTGTTTCAATTTGACACATCAATGTTTCCGGTAGTAAAAATAATAATAATATAGCTCAGGTAAATGGACAAATGCATTAGATTCATGGCTTCATGTCTGGGAACTGTTTTATGTAACAATAGGAGGATATGTATGCTTCCGAGTGTAGAATAACCATGCCCAATATAGCATGGAACAGGTGACATGGATATCCATATACAATACAATCTGTTCATCGTAATGATAGTCTTTGATCAGAGAAAAGGGAGAAAAATATTTTGAAAAGAAAAAGTGACAAAATTCGTTATTTTACAATGAATGGTTATATTAGCTTAGCATAAGGACTTTAAACAGTCTGGAAATAGCTGGCATGGCTCTGTCCAAAGCAATCTTTTTTAATTAAAAGCACCCGTAAAGCTACTGATTTAGTCATTTTTAAAGTTTGATTACTGTAAAGAGTAAAAACAACAATTTCTGGTCGTTTTCCAGACAGGACTGTTTCTTCTGCAAAATCAAATTTTTCTGATTTTACACTTTGTAATTTGCAAGAACATACATTGTGTTAATCAGCTTCAAAGGTGCTTTAAGGAGGATTGTATTACCTTTGGACATAGCTAACAGAGTCACCCTGTTTTCTGCTGGAGTTTTTTTTTTTCTTATGTACCCTAAGGGAGTGAACGTGCAATGCAATTCTCATCTAACCCTCAGTTGCATAGTTAAAAAGACAAACACCCTTTGAATATCCCAAACCCATTGACTCTAATTCAATTCTGGTAAAAGCAGTTAGAGCTTTCAAATCTGCATATACCGCTCTTCATGATGGCGGGAGAGCTTTGCAGAGTTTGGAATTTTTCCAGTGTTCAGACAGATGCCGTGATTGAGGAGCGCAATACTGGCAGAATCAGGACTGTCTGGCAGTCAGGCCGAGACAAAGGCTTGGTTCAGACTCATGAGTGGAGAGGAGGGGTGGGGGAGTAATGCTAATGTACTTGGGAGATAACGAAGGAGGCAGGGAGGCAGGGAGGGAGAAGAGGGGACGTGGGGTAATGCATCAGGGTCAGTGGGTCGCATTCCCTCATGGTGTCGGGTGACATCACCACACGCGGGTGGAGGGAGAGAAAGCTGACGCAAAGTCAAAGTACCACTCTGCAACGGATGATGAAGAGGCTTTTATTGCACAGGGAGGCCACTGTACTGTGTGTGTGTGTGTGTGTGTGTGTGTGTGTGTGTGTGTGTGTGTGTGTGTGTGTGTGTGTGTGTTTGAGTGTTTCCCCAACACATACACCAGCCTACATTAAGACATCAAAGCATCCAGAACAGAGCCACAGTGAGACTAAACATAGAAACAAGGACAAGCGAATGCATCCCTGCATCCCAGACCTGTAATCCATCAGGTCTTTCAGCCTTGTTTGTGTTCTTTCAGGCTGCTGTGTGTTTTTATGTGTGTGTGTGTGTGTGTGTGTGTGTGTGTGTGTGTGTGTGTGTGTGTGTGTGTGTGTGTGTGTGTGTGTGTGTCGTCTGTCTGCGTGTGGCCCGAGTCTCTCAAACCCTGACCACGGAGACGAGTGGGAGATGTATATTTGTATTGGAGCCCTGGGGAATGTCAGACGAGGTGAGAGAAGGCGAAAAAAGAGGAAGATTGGGGTGCTCGTTTTTTAAGAGTAGACAGTGGAAGACATACGAGGTGAGGACGAGGGGAGAGGAGGAACAACGATTTGAACATTTCTCACGGGAGTGCTTAATTCAGGTTCATGCACTTCAGGGTGTGCAGGAAGGGCATTAACCAGGAGAACAGAGAAAGTCATGTAGAGGAGGAAGCGAGAACATCCACAGGATTCAATATCTGAACCACATAACTCACCCCCAAACTGACCCAGAGCGTCGCTACTTTTCTCTTTCCATGACTTTTCTCACCTCAACCCTTCTCTTCCGGCAGATCACTCACTTTCTTACACTGCGTCCTCCCCCCTCTCGCTCTGTTTTTACATCCCTTTTCCTGCACTCTGAGTCAGCACACTAGCCGCTGCCTGACTCCTAACCAGATCAGCCCTCTGCAGCCTTTCATTAAGATAAAAGCTCAGGCTGAGTGACATTGCATCGATGCACGACAAACCACAAAAAAGGAAAACCCACACATACATTGACAAGCAAGGAGGGGCGGACGTAAATGGATTGATTCTGTGCTTCAGCCACAGGGAGTAAAGATGCCCACAAACATAAACAGCTAGTTCTTTCTCCAGGTTTTGATAAAGGGATACATTTAGTAGAGGAAGTGGAGTGGAAAAAAAGGGGAGAGAGCGAAAAAAAGGAGATAGGTAGATAGGATAGATAGGATAAACAGAAAGATTAAGAGCATCTCACAGGGAGTGTGGGTTCTCCCTTATCTGGTGACCATCTGAATTGCAGTTGTAAGGGCAATGAGGACAAGAGGGAGTAGCCAGGACACGGAGATGGTCACCGGCAGCATTTCTTCTGGCTTATCTCCAAAATCAGACATTGATATTCAGTGGCACAAACTGCGGTCGGGGGATTTACTGTTTGCAGAGAGGGGAGACACTGGCTGGTGGCTGGGGAAAGTGGTACAACTCAGACTAAATAACGTGTCTTCAAAGAGAGCCAGAAAGCACTTTCTCTTAAGGCTGTAGATTTTCTGTAAGGAGCCGTGTGAAAGTTATCGGGTTGGGGAGGGGGAGTGTGCTACAATGTTTGAAAAACTAATCCTTGAAAGAGTCACTAAAAATGTTTTGACTTTATTCATACAAACTTCTGTGTTTTTAAAAGGTTGTATCATGTCATTAAATCATATGTTAAAATGAACACCTCATTGCTCATTGGAAATGATAGTCAACATAGTTGTCGTGCATGGTTTATCAGACTTGAGTGTCAGTGACTAAATTAACAAGAACAGGCGCAGCTCAAGGGAAGGCTTACATAAAATATAAGGTAACACTTTATATTAAGGTACACAAATTAACCATCAACTAGTTGTATATTCTTGGATATATATACACCTAATTTTGAATTATTTAGACACAATTAACACTTATAATTTCATGTCTTGTTAATAAGTGTTATTATGGTATAATTACTATTCTTGTGGTACTACTGCCTTATTAGGCCCATATTGAGCAGAGCATATTAAGACCAAAACTCATGTACAACAACTGCCTTACTTGCAATAAATAAGCACGAATTAGAGGGTTATTGAGGAAAAACTCTCAACTAATGGCTTATTACTTGTAGAATATGGTCATGCAGAATAAGGCATTAATAAGTGTTTTATAATGAGTAAAATAAAGAGCCAATATACTGCTAATATGCATGTTAATTAGCAACTAGTTGATGGTTCATTTGTGTACCTTAATATAAAGTGTTACCAAATATAATTATGGTGAGAAAATGTTGAAAGACCTGCTCTTACAAATATATTCAGACTACCTTCAGAAAAGAGTCAACACAAAGAAACGACCCTCCCCCTTTCGACTCCTTCCTAATAATGTTTCTACAGTCCTTAGTGGATACTAGAGGCTGAGGCTTAAGTGGATGAAACAGAAAAGACTATTTAGATTCTTTCTTTTTCACATCAATAAAGCTTTTAAAAAGAGAACATCAAAGGATCAATGACAAGGACAAGGGATGAGTTCCTTTAATATTGAACTACGTCTTCTTTTGCTTTATTTAAAAAAGTTCTCTGTCTACCACAATGCTATTTTCATATCATGCCTTGTTTTACTCGATTTTATACCAAAAAACGTCTGCACTCTTCGATGTTTATATCTTTTAATACATAATAATAAATGTTTGACTTTCTTTTTATGTTTATTTTATGTGCATTGTTGGCAGGAGCTTGAAATTGCCTTTGGGATTGCCTAATTAAAAATAAAGAACACCTGAGTCCTCTTGCGCTGTAACTGTAGCAGAAGTGATTGGCACCGGTGAAGAAATGTTACCAGATGTCTTGGTCCAGGAAACCGTTGAGAAGTTGCACAAAAAGGGTTTCAAAATATTTTTCTTGCCTATGATTAAAAGGAATAGGACTTTTTTTCTTGAGAATTGTATTTCCTCTTTCTCAGGACAGGCTTTAAATCAGTCAACACCATCTCCACCTCATGTAGTGGAACTCAAAAAAGGAAATCTATATCAAACCAACTTTCTGTCTGTCTTTTTCTCTGTCCTTCTCTTGAGCACCATTGGCTGACAACCAGCGTGTGATTGATTACAATTCCTTGCCCAGGAGGAAATCGAACAGTGTGACCACCTGCTGGGGAGGGTCAAATCCCTCAGGGTCCGGTCAGTCAGACACAGAGGAGTCATGGTCTGTTAATCTGTGTGCCTGTGAGTCAATGAGTGACAGGGAGAGTCTGCACTTGAACAAAAATGGACTGTATTTCTAATGTTCATAAAAGCTTCCATTTCCGCTTGTGTGCTGGCCTAGATCCAAAAGTGATAAACCACAGCCCTGTAGTCACCAAACACATCTCCACCACTGCTGTCCCCCCCCCCCCCCCCGGACAGGTACCGCTCCATCAGATTAGAGGAAGTTAGGTGCAGACGCACAGTCTTACTTCCTGTTTGCCCAGGGCACACAGATCGGGTGTCAACCCTCTGTCGTCTAAAACCATCAGCTCCTTTCCTCCCTTCATCCCCCTCTCTCTGCACTGACCTTATAAATGTGTCTATGTGACAGCTAACATCTGGTCAAATAAACGTCTACTGGACGTCTAAGAATACACAGCTCAATGTTGAATATTCTTAAAGACTTGATTTAGCGTCATAGGAAGAGTTTGATAAAGGCGACTACTTTAATTTTTATTTTGGACTCGTTTATGTACTTCCTGGGAGTGCTGAAATTAGAGATATGAACCTCCTGTATGAACACACTGGGGCCACTCACTTGTTTTTCTCCAGGTGTAGCTTGAGCTCACGGCCCTCAGCGGAGATCAGAACCTGGGCCTCTGCAGGATGCTGGGCCAGAAACAAAGATTGCAGCAAGTTGTCAACAAAAACTGACTCACATACAAATGCCAACATTATTATGTTTATTTTATATTTATAAGGTTGTAGATCTGAAAAAAAGTTGATAGAAATTTGGTTTGGCGAGGTCACACATCAAAAACCATTAATTCATGCATACTCTTGGAGACAGGAAAAATAGGGAATCATCAAGGATTAAGAGTAAAAGACAAGAACTGATGTGTCTGCATCTCACTTTGATACTACTGACTCTTTTAAAAGAAAGGATGACAATAAAAAGAGGATTAGTCACAGGATTAGAAGAGTCATTAAGAATATGATCCTTTCTTTGTTAGTCTAATGGTTAAGACAACAGTAAGGGGTGGTAGCTCCTCACCTGTGTTAGTGATATTAGTGAGATGAAGAGAGAAAGACTCACCTCTTCGTGGGCAGACCTCCTGTGTCTGTGAGGATGCAGCCATGTGGGATAAGTCATCTCATAACTCTGTACCTGGTCAAGGATGCTCCTCACTGAACCCTGCTCATCTCCTGATGATAAAACAGAAACAAAATGACATATAACCATGTTGCAAATGCTCTACAGTAGGCTTTATCAATTTAGAAAATATAACATATGCATTGGAGGATTGACAATTTTAACAAATAAAACAAACTATGTTGTACATGTTACATTCCCAACCCACGTGTGGGGTGTTGCATTTAAAACCACACGTTTTCGAATGAAATGCAATACAGATAGACGTGTTCAAATCAGATTTCAGTCATTGCTCCAGGAGAACTCACCATTGTAAACAGCGCCTTCAGACTCAGCAGCCTGAACACAGGGCAGTGAAGCTATGAGCCACAGACACAGGGAGGACAGCACCGCACCGGCAGGAGGAGAGCGCGCTCCTCCCGGACGCATCCTAACAACGCGCGGCTCCAAATGAACAATCTGCCGGACTGAGACATCAATGTGCGCGGAGCCGAGCCTGGGGGGTTCACATCAGATGGAGAAAACCCCGCCGGTGTGACATCGCGATAAACTGTGCGTCTGAATGAGATGCTTGCAGACCGCGGGGTGCACATCTCTCACTCTCAACCCCTCCCCTTCATGATCACACATGCGCGCACACACAAGGAGAGGCACACTGTTACGAGGGAAGATAAGACAGGATGTGATGAAAAGATGTAGAGTGAGAAAAAGACATTGAAATCACGATTACCGAACACTAGGCCTACAATGCAACAAGCGGTGTGGAGTACTTCCATGGAGCTCTATCTAACATTGTAAAAATAAATAATGTGTCTATAATCTTTATTCTAAATCTATAATAGTGTTCAAAAGCATCAAAAACGTAGTTAGTCAGTATACAACAAAGCAGATGTACATAGTTTAAGGGGTTGTTTAAGGATACCTGAATTGTTCTGCCTTATCTCTTAAAGGGGTACTCAAGCAATTCTATTATTGCACTTTTATAAAGTTGGTGTACACACAATAAGCAGATTTGAAAAGTTTATTTTTAAAAATTGAAGCAGTAGTGATGAAGATATCCTTACTTTCAGTTATCTATACTTTAAGCTAAAAAAATGCTGGATCCTACATTTCCCATCATGCAACATTTAACTTTTTCTTTCTTTGGACCTTACCTGCCTGATTAATGCCTACATTATATCCTTTTTGTAAAAAATGCTAGTTTCCAAGTCCAAGCGGAGATCAACATGATGACATCCAGTGCTTGAATTGGGCCGGTACTCACCGGTACGCAGTACCGGCACTTCTGATTTTTACCCATGTGGTACCGGCACTTCTTGCCGGTACTCAGCCGCCGGCAATATACGTATATATTGTAAACGCAACGCAGCGCAAATGTGGGTCTGACTCCGCCTCACAGAGGGTGACTGGCTGTCTACATGACGTGGCCTGCCGACATTGCCACTTTCATACAGATTATACTAATGCCCTCGATTGGTCTCTGTGTGTCATTCAAGCTCGGGAGGGTGTGTGTTGGTGTATGTGTGGCGCGAGCAAGCGAGAAAGCGCGCGCACCGGTTACGTGTATTGTTGTTAGCATCTGGTGCTAGCTAGCTGCGCTAACGGATATAAGGAGCTTTTTCAACAACAAGGTGAAGGGAGAGTCCTTTGCTGTCAGACTGAGAGGCTGATAACTACAGCTCTGGTGAGGTAAATTACTCTCTGAGTCTTTAGATAGTTAACTTAGTTTAAGTTATCTCAGTGGGTCTCAAACGGTTCGGTCACCATTTATGTAAACACATATTTCCATTTGAGGGGGTAGTGATTAGTAAAATATGCATGAATAATACAAACAAAATGTTAACTAGGTGAAAAAAGGTAAGATAAACTTGTTGAGAGCTAAAACTAGTCTTTGCTGTTGCCTCAAAGAGGAGCAGGGGGGAGAGGAGGGAGACAGGAGAGGCCGATTCAGGAGCCCAGACACACTCACAACTATAAATGAACCAAAAACAAATAAATAAACAAGTTTCAATGTTTTTTCATATTGGATATTGGGGTGTAGTCTCTTTATTTCCCCCTCAAAATGCACCAGATTGATGCATTTAAGTCCAACATTTTAAAAAAAATCTTACCGGGGGAGCATGCCCCCGGACCCCATAGGATTTGAGGCCCGGCTCCACTGTTCCCAAATAGATTTGCAATTTTTTTTAAATAGTAACCCATCTCCATATGTTTCTTTTTGGGTAGTAGATTTAAACTAGAGGGCTATCACTTTGTGCAGCGACGCTATCGACAAATAAATCCAGCAAAATGGCACAAAAAACTGGTAGTGGCCTCAGGGACGAGGAGTCATTTAACCAGCCAGTAGGAGTCAAGCTTTACTTTCTTTTATATCCATAAAGAAAAAGTAAATCTGTTTACAGTTGTTTCATTATGGATGTTGAGAGGTATCCATATATCTCTTTATTTTTCTCTCAAATTGCACCAGATTGATGCATCTAACTTCAATATTTAAAAAAAAATGTTCCCGGGGGAGCATGCCCCCGGACCCCCCTAGACTAGAGGGTGTCAGGTCCACTCCCCACTTATAAAAATAGCACTTTACCACTGCACCCCCTCTAATCTCAGATGCACCCTGAGTCATTTTGTTTAAGTACAGTGAGCCTTTCTAAAATATACAGTAAAGAGACAAACCCACCAGCATTATAGGATGTACTATGACTTTGTGCCAAATACTTGTTGCTGATTTAGAGTACTGGCACCTTTTTTATTCCAATTCAAGCACTGGTGACATCACTGCGACATCTTCGCGGTTATCTTCTCCCGATTTAGAGCCGCTGAAGACGTTCACTGTTTTCACCGCCTTAGTATCACTCCTCATTTCTATGAAGCTGGGTACAATTGACTTCTTTAACTAGACTATATACTGCTGCATTCACACAATGTCGACAGAGACAAAAACAGGAAAATTAATCATTTAGACTTTTAGGTTTTTAATTAAATTAACCAAGGAATGTTTTGTTGCCTTCACATTACCAAGTCGTTTTTTTGCATTTAGTTTTCTTTCAATTTACAACACTAACCACATGTTTATAAATGCAACCGTAATCTTGGAATCCTTGAACCTTCATTAAGAATGCAGTAAAGTTGTATTGTATCGTCATTTTGTAGGAGCCAGGGTCGAGCAATATGATGTAAAGACGGCTTACTTCTCAGTGGCCATTTTACCTAAAATAACTGAGATTTACAGGAGCTATTAAAGTAATATATTAAAGAAGATGTTTAGAGTATTTCCTGTTTTTTTACAACCAGTATCCCAATGGGATTAGGTTTAGACCCTGCATGTAAATACATGCTCTCTTTAAATAACTGCACCGCTTCCCTCAACACGTTCTGGTCACTGAGATACCTTCTATACAATAGAGGCATTTGTTGAGTCATTGTCATGCTAGCAACTGTTACAAGTGAACCGATCTAAGCATACAGAAAAAGTCATTAAGAAAAGATGAACTTCTGCTTTCATAATGTGCTTTTGTACATGTTACTTTATCGAAAATGTAGCATGTTATCACGCTAGTTTGAAATGATTTGTTAAAGTGTGAATATATTTGAATCCTAGTTACATAAAGTACAGTAGAGAGAGCTACATGCGTTGAGACCAAAAATACAGCTCTAATACTCAACAGTAACTGAGCCCACTACAGTATTAAAATACAGTTGGCTTGTCCACTTCAATCCTTCAAAAGCCATTCATACTGAGCAGGTCATTTATAAGTGCGATGATAAATTAGCCTTGGAGCACATGTCAGGGGATAGAGTGTATGCAGGGTGTGTGAGGTATTCTTAGCTCTGATGACAGTGCAGGCCGCCAAATCCATTCACATCTCTAAATGGCGTCCTGGCCCAAGACAAGGCCACTTGTTCCTGCCAAGGTATTAGCTTCTGCTTTACTCTGCTTATTCCTATCAAGTATGCTCCATCTTACTACAAACTGTAAGTGATATTGAACACTTTGCAAATAGCCGTCCTGAATAATTCAAATTCAAGCATAAGAACTCTGCTTTATGGACAGAAAAAGGAGAGTTGGGATTGAAAAACGCCCACATGCAGATAAAAGAACAAACTTACAGTGGGTCAAGAGATATTATGGCAAAAATGCTGAAAGTTCAAATGATAGTACCCGAAATTATATATATATTTTTTGTAAAAACAACTTTAGGAGAGCTACATGCACAAGAGTGTGATGATGCCTGGGGCAGTTGTTGTTTGTCGTCAATACACGCTGTTAAAAGATTTATGAATGATCTGCCTCTCTTTGAACATGACGCATCATCATCAATTTAAGCAGAGAACGTCCTACTTCAGGGAACATTATGAAAGAAGTTTAAATTATGTGATAGCAAGAATATGTTCAAGAGTAAGAGTAATTACACAAAATCTGTCATCAAAGGCCTGAGTCTCAGAAATGGCTCTTTCAAGGGATTCAGGGGCACGGAGCCTCATGGGTGACATGTTGTTTGATGTTTATCTAGTCAACAACAAGCTGCTATCTGTCCACCGCTGGTATGGGTCCACTTCAACCGTTCAACCGTTCAGGATTCTTCTCCCTCAGGAGCTGTTTGTTAGCAGTTGTCGTCCTCCAGGATGTTAGAGTGCTCCTCCCAGAACTGCTCCCCTATAACGTCGCAGTGATGGGCCTGCACCCGCCTCCTGCTGCGGGTCACCGCCACCTCCTTCTCTTCTGCGTTCGGCAGCTTCATGTGTTTGGTGACCGTTTCATCTCGCTGGACACAAAAAATGAAGAGTATATGAGCAGTGCAATTTAAAGGGAACTTAAAGGAATAGTTTAACATTTTGGGAAGCACCAATATAAATGTCTGTCTAAAGACTCGGCCGGATTCCAGACATCAGGAAGTCAGTGCACTCTGCCAGGAACCCCCCAGCATTTAAACCCCTACTGAACCACGTTTTTGTATTTGATAAAATACCAAGACTTATAAGTATACTTTAGAGCAGGGGTGCCCAACCTTTTTTGAAACGAGAGCTACTTTTAAAGTTGCCAGTCTGCCGAGATCTACCAGTCCAAATAGAGAGGCGTAGCCATAACTGACAGCCTACTACCTGGTAAATACACACTTCTACTTGTATAAAACTGAGTAGTGTTGCTACAAAAGTATAAATGAGGCTTACTAATAAGACAACTCAGATCTGAAGCTACACAGGAATCTGCTGCCAAAGTGCAATAAAAAGACAAAATTAATAGAATCAAACTCTTTTTGTTGCATTTAGTAGAGTATAAAAATAAATGTCTTTCAAATAGGATGCAAGCAACACTAGTTTCTTAACCTGAATTGATAATAGACTATCATCTTTATCTTATACCATTTTGTACAATAATTATAATGAATAAGTTCAAACAAACTAAAACTTACAGCTGATTATTAACGGTATCTAACTTGAGTTTTTATTATATCAAAAACCTGTTGAAATGCTACTTTTATTTTTACTGTCCCCAAAAAGCGCGTCGGCAGCCTCCAGGAATGCTTCTTTCACAACTTAGCCGTCTTTGAAAGACTCGGGCCCGGCGCCACGAGGGGGCAAAAGGGGGCATTGCCCCCTCAGTTGTCTTATTTGCCCCCTCACTTTGAGCATCATTCATCCATCGAAAAGTTAAATGAATGTCACAATTATTAAATAACTTTAAATAATTATTTTCCTCAACACACGTTACTATGTTTAGATCAGATATGTGGGCAGGCAGTCAAGCAACGTGTAAACAAGCCTCAACCCCAAGTGAGCTTGTAGTCTTAATTAATGTTAGCATGTGTGCTTAGCTGTAAACACAGTCGGATGGGGGACCAAAAGGTCCCCGTTTCCGGGCAAAGTCCCCGTTTTCGGAATGTGCGTTAAAAAACATAGAGCAAGGTGAAATAAAATGTTACATGTCAGTAAAAACAGAGTAACAGTGTTGTGCCTGTTTGTAGCGTGAGCGTATTTCTTTTTCTAATACTTCTTCTTCTTCTACCTCTCCTTCTTCTTCTTCTTCTTCTTCTACTTCTAATTCTTGTTCTACTTCTAATTCAATGTACCTTCCCGCAAAATATTGGACAAAAGAAAGTCAGCTAGTAGTGTCAACTAAATCCATAGTATTAGAACAAAATGATTTAAACAAGGTAAATTACGAATGTATGTTCTCAATCGCCAAGTTTGGGATTGAATATTAAATTTGTTTAGATTAGATGTATTGTCCCCAGGGGGAAATTCATTTCCACAGCTCTGTGAAAACAAGATGAAATCCACAAAAAATAAGACAACTACAGATAGTACCACACATGATACTTACCTGTTATTATTTAGGGCTGCCTGTATGGATCAGGTTTTTGCCAAAGCGAGCCCTTTTACTATAATAATAATAATAATAATAATAATAATAATATGTTATTATATAAACCGTATTGGTACAATGAGCGACATCCAGTGACAGATTTTTAATCTGTGTTTGTCCATTTGGTGTAGTATTTGATCCAATATTACATTTGGTTTTATATATTAGTCACTTTCTTATGAGATGCCAGGTTTTAGGTCTTGGTTTGAACATTCAATCCTGAAAATAAAAAATCAACCAGATTAATGTTTCTTTAATCCTGACCTGCCTCTCTGAAGAACCAGCAGCACCTTACCGTGGTAGAGAGGTTTGTGTGCCCTGATGAACCTGGGGGCTGTGTTGTCTGGAACCTTGTGTTCCTGGTAGGGTCTCCCATGGCAAATTGGTCTCAGGCAAACGGCCAGACTAAGATTGGTTCACAAGACCTCATGAAAGACGACACACGAAGTGAGGATACTCGGCCCGGAGGAAGCCCGGGGTCCCCTTCTGGAGCCAGGCCCAGAAGGAGGACTCGTCGGCGAGCGTCTGGTGGCCGGGCTTGCCACGGAGCCCGGCCGGGCACAGCCCGAAAAGGCAACGTGGGCAACACCTCCGCTTCTCCGTCCCGCGGGCCCACCACCTACGGGAAACAGCGATGGGGTCGGGTGCGCTGCCAGAAGGGTGGCAGAGAAGGCAGAGGGTCTCGACGGACCAGACCCGGGCGACAGAAGCTGGCTTTAGGGACGTGGAACGTCACCACTCGGGGGGGGGGAAGGAGTCGGAGCTTGTGCGGGAGGTGGAGCGTTACCAGTTGGATCTGGTTGGGCTCACCTCTACGCACAGCGTCGGCTCTGGAACCTTACTTCTGGATAGGGGTTGGACTCTATTCTTCTCCGGAGTTGCTCAAGGTGTGAGGCGCCGGGCGAGTGTGGGGATACTCACAAGTCCTCGGTTGGGTGCTTCGTTGTTGGAGTCTACCCCAGTGGACGAGAGGGTTGCCTCCCTACGCCTGCGGGTTATGGGGGGGAAATCTCTGACTGTTGTTTGTGCTTATGCACCCAACAGCAGTTCAGAGTATACGGCCTTCTTGGAGACCCTGGAAAGAGTCCTGTATGGGGCTCCTGAAGGGGACTCTTTAATCTTGCTGGGAGACTTCAAAGCACATGTGGGCAATGATGGAGACACTTGGAGGGGAGTGATTGGGAGGAACGGCCCCCCTGATCTGAACTGGATGGTTGGTTTGTTACTGGACTTCTGTGCTAGTCATGGATGGCCATAACAAACACCATGTTCGAACATAAGGATGCTCATAAGTGTACGTGGTACCAGAGCACCCTAGGCAGAAGGTCCATGATCGATTTCGTTATCGTATCATCGGACCTGAGGCCGTATGTTTTGGACACTCGGGTAAAGAGAGGGGCGGAGTTGTCAACTGATCACCATCTGGTGGTGAGTTGGGTCGAGTGGCGGGGGAAGCCTCTGGATAGACCTGGTAAGCCCAAACGTGTAGTTCGGGTGAACTGGGAACGTCTGGAGGAGGCCCAAGTTCAGGAGGCCTTCAACTCACACCTCCGGGGGAGCTTTTCGGGCATTCCTGTGGAGGTTGGGGACATTGAACCAGAGTGGTCGGTGTTCAAAGCCTCTATTGCCGAAGCCGCGGTGGGGAGCTGTGGTCTCAAGGTCCTAGGTGCCTCAAGGGGCGGTAACCCTCGAACCTCCTGGTGGACACCGGTGGTCAGGGAAGCCGTCCGACTGAAGAAGGAGGCCTTTAGGGATTTGTTATCCCGGGCGACTCCCGAGGCAGTTGCAAGGTACCGACAGGCCCGAAGGGCAGCAGCCTCAGCCGTGGCCGAGGCAAAGCAGCTGGTGTGGGAGAAGTTCAGAGAAGACATGGAAAAGGAGGGTCAGGCCGATCGTCAAACCTCAGATTGAGGAGGAACAATGCGGATTCCGTCCTGGTCGTGGAACGATGGATCAGCTTTTTACTCTCGCAAGGATCCTGGAGGGGGCCTGGGAGTACGCTTATCCAGTCTACATGTGTTTTGTAGACTTGGAGAAGGCGTATGACCGGGTTCCCAGGGAGTCACTGTGGGAGGTGCTGCGGGAGTATGGGGTGAGGGGGTCTCTACTCAGGGCCATCCAATCTCTGTACTCCCAAAGCGAGAGCTGTGTCCGGGTCCTCGGCAGTAAGTCGGACCCATTTCAGGTGAGGGTTGGCCTCCGCCAAGGCTGCGCTTTGTCACCAATCCTGTTTGTAATATACATGGATCGGATTTCGAGGCCTAGTCGTGGGGGAGGGGGTCTGCAGTTCGGTGGACTAAGGATTGCACCACTGCTTTTTGCAGATGATGTGGTTCCGATGGCTTCATCGGTCTGTGACCTTCAGCACTCACTGGATCGGTTCGCAACCGAGTGGGAAGCGGCTGGGATGAGGATCAGCACCTCCAAATCTGAGGCCATGGTTCTCAGCAGGAAACCGATGGACTGTCCACTCCAAGTAGGGAATGAGTCCTTACCCCAAGTGAAGGAGTTCAAGTATCTCGGGGTCTTGTTCTCAGGTGAGGGAACAATGGAGCGTGAGATGGGTCGGAGAATCGGAGCAGCGGGAGCGGTACTGCAGTCGCTTTACCGCACCGTTGTGACGAAAAGGGAGATGAGCCAGAAGGCAAAGCTCTCTGTCTACCGCGCCATTTTCGTTCCTACCCTCACCTATGGTCATGAAGGATGGGTCATGACCGAAAGAACGAGATCGCGGGTACAAGCGGCCGAGATGGGTTTTCTCCGCAGGGTGGCTGGTGTCTCCCTTAGGGATAAGGTGAGAAGTTCGGTCATCCGGGAGGGACTCAGAGTTGAACCGCTCCTCCTTCGCGTCGAAAGGAGCCAGTTGAGGTGGTTCGGGCACCTAGTTAGGATGCCACCTGGGCGCCTCCCTAGGGAGGCGTTCCAGGCACGTTCAGCTGGAAAGAGACCAAGGGGTAGACCTAGAACCAGGTGGAGGGATTATATCTCTTCGCTGGCCTGGGAGCGCCCTGGGATCCCTCAGTCAGAGCTGGTTGATGTGGCCAGGGAAAAGAAAGTTTGGGGCTCTCTGCTGGAACTGCTACCTCCGCGACCCGACCACGGATAAGCGGGAGAAGATGGATGGATGGATGGATAATCCTGACCTGACTAGAGTAGATAGTAATTAAGTAAATCTGTATAGGAAGACGAGTTCAGGGATAGAGGAGAAAAGGTTATGGTATAATTACAGAGCCCGTCCATTTATAAATTGAGGAAATCAATGTTAGTCTGTTAACGTGACTAACAAAGTGCAGGCATCAAATAATGTACTATCTATTATTAAAGATCAGAGGAAAAGAACAGAAGGAGAGGGGTCAATCCGGAAAACAAACAAAGAAGCAAAGAGATTGTAGAGCAGTGAGAATGAAAAAAAGTTGGTGTGTCAATTCATTACATTGCCAGTATTTTTCGTTGTTGTGAAAAAAAATCGCCTCCTCGGATTTTTGAACAGCCCCCTCAGTCATTTCATCCTGGAGCCGGGCCTGGAAAGACTTCATGTGTTTCGCAAGAACGTGACTGACACGATAAGATTCTATGGTAGCAGCCTTGCTCTTGTTGTTGGGCCTGGTGAAAATGGACTGCTGTGCATTTAGCTGTCCTTTCAGGTCCCTCACCTTTTGGGAGCGTAGGGCAAAATTAGGAGGGAATTCCGTTGTCAGTACCATATGTGCTCGAGGTACCAGATCTGCTCGGGGTCCGTTACGCTTACCAATGACGTCACGCATTGGCTGTACGGCAACCCAAGAGGTAATAATAATAATAATTCTAAATAAAACAGGAAGTTAAACTAAATTACATTTAAGACACTGCAACGAAAGTAACAAAAACAATGTAATATCCTTTTCCGCTTCACAGAACACAAATTGGGTTATTTACATAATTATGTTTACACTGGTGACATTTACGGGACACAATTCACTGGGTTGTATAGTGTGTGTTGCACCACGGACGAGTTAGTGAGTGCACCTGTGTTGTGTTGTTATTCTAGTTTGTGTAGCGTGTATACAAGATCATCCTGCTGACTCCCATTCATCGGCTCTAAAACACTGTCGATTGTTCTTTTTTAAAGTTCAAACATAATAAATAAGAATCGACATTAATCTGAATGAGGGAGGTCATTTATTATCATTACAACGTGATTTCCCGATCATTTAAATATGAATATGGTGAAATACATTCTTACAATAAGCGAGAAATTGATTTAACTCCTGTTTGACAATAACTGTGAATTTATTTCCTTTTATTTAAAATTAGAAATCAAATTTGATCATACACCAATAGGGCGGGTCATACTCAGGCGCTAACATGAATCTGAAGGAAAAGGAAACTGGCTTCCAAGCCAATATTTCAAGGATACTACGTCATCGAGTGCCGCCGAAGGACTGTTCCAATCTCCAGCATACTTGGAATTCTACCGAGGCCGCGTCCTTGGTTTGGGGGTAATTTCGAGACTGCACATGGGTAGACTCCGCTTCCTTCAAATCCCCACAATGGTTTGCGCACGGACCAATTTCCCCAAATCTGTGGCGGAAAATGTAAGGCGGGGCCTCTCATATGACGCACACCTGCACACTTGCTAGCCTGTTCCACTCTTCCTTTTCCAAATGCCAGGAAGGATTCTTGCCTAGCTTCTGAAGGAAGTAACTCGGAAGACATGTGCTACCAAGCAAGCATCCTCGCGATTGAGAAACGGCCACTGTCTCGCAGCGTTTGTGCACTGTTTTGAAATGCCGCTCCTAAATTACCCTTCTCCGATAAAGCCACGCCCGCATTGCAGATGAGACAGATGGACTTTGAATTGGAATAAATACAAAAATAATCATCCTCCCACTCGGAGTGAAAATGATATATTTTGGGCTTTTTTGCTTGTGCCATAATTGCAGTCTTGTGTGTGTGCGGACTGTCACTCCTGTTGACACGGACAACGTCAGCGAAATAGTGCCCACTGCCCACCAGCCAGGCCCCGACACAAGGGGTCACGCCGGCCAATCACAAAGCTTTGATGCGTTCAAGTGCATTATTCTGGCACAGGAAGATTATGTTATATGATATTAACGATAAAACATAATATTGTTGTTCTATTTTTAGACACATCTCGCGATCGACTGGGAATCTCCCACGATCGACCCGGTTGGGCACCCCTGCTTTAGAGAGAGATTGGTCGTTTTTTTGTATAAATGTTGACATTTTAGAGAGTTTTACCCCTTGCTTTAAATCTTAATGCCTAGCTAAGATTTATTTCTCCTGTCCTTTGTTTCATATCTGCGGTATCAAACCTCTTGGACAAAAATAAAGAAATTAAATTGCTGTATATTGAAAAACTATCCATTGAAAAATATCAAGAACTATTTTAAAATGTGTACTGTTGAGACATTTCTGACATTGGTTTGTTAATGCTTTTATTTGTTTTTCTGGTAATTACTGACCCACAATGCAATGCCACGTTCAGGTAATGCTTGTGTATACAGCACGGTGGAATTCTGTATAATTCACAATAATATTAGCCACCTTTTGTAACCGGCTATGTTTATTCGAAACCTGCCTGGAATTAATTCGTTTATTTTCCTTTTATTTCACTGTGGTATGAAGTGGTATAATAAAACGTGGAAGTTGTTTGAGATGTGTATGTTTTCCTACAAAATTATGTTATTTTAAGAGCTAAACTAAAACTGTGACCAAACAATAGGCAACCAAAATATTTGTATGTCCGGGAAAAAACTATTAGTAAGTAAACATGCACAGAAGGCAATTCTGCTTCCCAAATATAAATAGTAAATGTAGTAGACAAGACATTAAGTGTTGCTGTCAGCCAAACCTGCAAACTGCAGACAAGTGCACACAACTATTCCTGACTCAATCTTTTCTGCTGTGTTTTGTCTGAGGCAGTTATCAGCAGATACCTCACACACAGTCATGTTGAGAAATGTTCGGCTATCACTGACTAAAGCAGAAATAGATGAGGTGTGAGGTGGAAGTGGCTGAGGTGAGATATTAAAAGCCCTTTGTCACACAAACCAAAGATATCAAAATGAGTAGGAGTTACCCCAGTAAATTACTCATGCAACATGAAAACCATTTTCAGCAGCTCACCTTTTCCCAGATGAGAGTGGTGCCTTTTTTGAGGACGGCAGGTTCAGTGTTGTAGTTGATATTAAACTCAGAGAACAGGATCTCATTTTTGTCTGCAGCTAGTGTTCCCTGGGGGGAGAAACAACAAAGTTAAATTAATATCACAAAACGTTATTTATGCAGTACAAAGATCAGCTGATTCGTCAGGCCTCACTGGAGTCTTATCATCCACACCTCTCACAACTGGTTCTATTTTTGCTTTGTTTTGTTTTTTATGGAAGTGATAAAGTAACCAGAAACATGGCGGTTTGATGGGTTGTGAATGACTCATTCATCCAGAATAAACACTTTCCACAACCCGTCAGCTGTCATCACTTTGTGTGAGTTACAGACCACCGGAGAATAAAGTGACTTCCAGAGAACAGCTGTTTCAGTCAGAGGCATGTGTTCATCTCCAACCAGAATAAACCAGAAGTAAATAAAGTGGTCACCATGTGAATACATGTGAAAAATCGGCCAATGAAAAGCACACAAAAGCTACACAAGCAAGGATCATGTCATCTTTGTAAAAACCCATTAATAAAGTAATATAAAATAAAGTTTACAGAAGAACTTTCAAACACAAAATAGTTCATACGGAGACATTTTTGTCGAAATATTCACACAATAACTATACTTCTCATAATCAATTTATCCTATGATATTTATATTTTTCATTAATTGTCTCCATTTGGAAAGACAAGGTGAGAAATAGACTCTAAAATAATGTCTTCAACTTGATCAATTTATTTTTGTTTGTATCATCGAATGTCATTCAATTTAGAATGATGTGAAATAGATAACAAAATTGTCAAACTTAATCATTCATAATAGCTGAACCAGAAAATGCAAAATCAGCCAATTATTTCACCAACAATACATACAAAAATGTCCTCATAAGGCTGTCTTGGAAATGGCTTGCAATTAAAGGCACAGTCCACACAGTAAATGTTGTGCACATTCAGAAAAGTAGAACCAACATTGAGACAGTGTAATTTCTTAGTTAATGTTAACTCTAAATGTGCAGGTGTTTTCTCCTTATTATTGTTTTTCATATTTTGAAGGTCTTGCTGTTCATATAAAGTTATTAATAGAAATGTAAAAGGAAAAAACCTTTGATATATTATACAAAACAGCATATTTGTAAAAAGACAAAGCAAATATTCCTAAACACACAAACATATTTTTGTTCATTTATGATTTTGTGACGCTCTCACCTTTAAGCGTTCCTCTGCCTGGGCTGTGGTGAGTCCTCCCTTTTGTACCAAAGTCCAAAACACTGTGTTGTACAAATTATTCACATGACCTGAAAGAAAGAACACACACAGTCTGGTATCGTTGGTTTAATACAAGAAAATCAGTCATACTGTGTGTGTGTGACTTTGTAAAACAGTTATGGCACAGTGTGCACTTACAATCTGCTTGCCTCCAGCTGAGGTAGTCTTTGAGGTTGCGGTTGCTAGGATACAGGACCACACGTCCATCAAAGCTAGGGGGGTACAAGAGGGGTAGGTCCTCCCCAAAAAACTCCTTCCAGTAAAACACATATGAGGATGAGAACTGGGAGGCCACATGTGTCATAAGCTTACTGCAGGAAGAGAAAGATGGAGGAATGAAGTCAGAGAGAGGAAAGCATGTGGGGAAATCAGATACATTCAAAGTGCTGCAAAAGTGTACCTGGCTCTCCTCTTAAACCAGGTTGAAGTCCTCTTGAAAACAAAGCTGAACTCATCACTTTGACCATAAGCGATGACAATATCCTCTAACTCTTCCATGACGGAGCGAGCACTCCGGCTCATCAGGCCCAAAGCCCTGTTGTCGTTGGGCTTTGCAAATTTGTGCTGCTCTGTAAACCTGAAACAAAAAAGAAGAAACTCAAAACAAGAGAAGGATCCATTATGCTATTTATGTCTTCACAGAGATGACAGAACGTTTGACTTGAAGAGGAAACTCACTTGTGAAAGTTGCGACCATCCAATCTCACAACAATGTAGCAATTCCGTAGACAAGTGTCATCTGTTTCAAAGTTGCGGACATACTCAAACTTGCTCTTGGCCATGTTGCTGGAAGTCGTAAAAAGACAGGCCAAGGGTTTGACAACACAATACCTGGCACGTCCACCAAATATGCAGGCCTTTCCAAACAGCATTGAGGGGTTCCTGAAAAGCAAAAGCAAATATGAAGCTGACACATTTACAGCATGAATGGAGTGCATTTTACAATCCACAAATTGTCACTTCTATGGGTGGGTGTATCATTGTCCAAATATCTGCATCATTTCTGCTGTTGTGTTTGCAGTGATGCCCTTGTTATAAAAAAAAGTCAAATTTGTCAATTTGTAATTGAATAATAGTCTTGTGTTGAGTTACAACCATTGAATAGTAAAAGTCAAAAATGCATTATCGTTGTCAAATGGTTATGATGTTATTGAAATATAATATATATTCCAAAGTTAGCAATTCAAAATGCATTCACATCATACATGTAGACATGTCTCTCCAATGAAAATAGTTTCGGTTTAACCTTTACACAAATTATTTGTATTATTTCAATATAAAAGGCTATCCTCCTAATTATAGAATAATTATTAAAGAAACATGTTCGTTTGTCTTGCTATAACATTATTTATTACTTACACTTGGAGGTGATGTGTTGTTAGCCAACGTACAGTGACCAGTAGGTTAGTGACTTAAACCCGTTGTCTTCATGCGTTAATATCTATATATTCCGTTAGTTACACAAACACCAATATTTGATTTAGTAGGATAAACAGTAATGCAATAAACTGATATCTACATTTATCCTGAGAGTAAGTTCGCTAAAAAAACGCTGGTTTGTGTACAGTCCGTCAACGAATGATGTCGTAGTGAAGCCGGAGACAGCACACACTAAGGTTCCGGAGCAGACCTACATAAAGAAATAATTGATTAATCACAAATATCATATTGCTCTCAGACACTTCTTGTTCACACTAACAACGAACATCGTCAATTACCAAATTGTTGTGTTGATACTGAATAAATAATCAAAGCAGATTTACAAGCTACCAAAACATAACTTGTATTTTGGCGCCATCGTGTGGTTAGGTGAGGGGAAGGGCAACCAAAGATCGTGTATAAGGGGTTACGGAAATACGTATTGCGGAACTCGCAATCCAGACATACTGTTTTCTGAGGGTTGAATTATTTATTTAATTATTGTTTTATGATTTGAAATAGGTAATCACTGTCAGAATATCACAGAAAAAATGGTAACACCACACAAAAATAAGGCTTTCGTGATTGAAATTCGCCACCACTCTTGAAATAGGTGCAGAGTGAGAGCTCATCCTCAACCTACGTCAGTCACTTTCCCAGGGTTCTTCGGTTCTTCGCTGCACTGTGTGCTCATTTGCGCCTGTTTCAAACATGGAGGAGAGGGAAAGAAAAATTGTAAAGGCACACAGCAAAGAATCGGTCACTGCAACCTGTTCGAGTACACCATCAGCTCCGGAGCGTTGCGGTAAAGCTGCGGGCAGTGGCGCAGATAAAACAGATGTCTGCTCGGATAAATTCGACCCTCTCTTGGCCTTGTACTCGCCCACTGTGTCGCTTCCTTTTCCAAATATCAAAAGCTTTAACAATGTGGCGGCATACGAGAGCTTTCTAAAGGGCGGCCGGGGCAGAGCAAAGCCGGAGAATGTGGAGAAGAAACGACAGAAGGCCATGAAAGGGGTGGCGGACCCGGAGCGCATCGAGAGGCTGAAGAAGCTCATGGTGAACAACCCGGTGACTCCGGAGGGGGAGAGCAGCGCACCGCGGAGAAGGAGGCACAAGCCGGTGAAAAATGTCCTCACAAGGATGCCCTGTAGGTTCAATAAGACCTTCTATTACATCACTACATACATTGAGATTTGTTGGGAGTTCCTCATTCAATGTCAACAAGTGGGATGCTATCATGTTGACTTTTAGGATAGGCCCGTTTGCCATCACTTGGAAGCTGCAACAACTCCACATACTTGCACAGGCCGCTAAAACACTTCAAACATAAGCTTTAAATAAGTTACTCCATAGTATTTTCATTTATTGAAGGAGATTGTCCTGCTTTTCATATGGATAAACATTCATTTCAAACGTGTTGTACCTTTCTCACAGTCCTGTAGTGTTTAACTGACTTATAAATTACTACCATGAACTTAGAATAATAAAATACATAGGAACACAATACCATTTTTGTTTTTATAAGGGCTGCAGCAAACGTTTAATATTATATAATTTACATATTTATGATTCGCCTTTTTTGTACACGGGTAAATGGCTAAATATGAAAAACCAATGTCAACTCACCATTGCCACTTTTCAGAGCAAAGATAATTGCTATTTTTTCCAGCAAACATTCAAAATTCAAAGATATTTGTTATATAATGCTAATAATCTGAATAAATATATTGAACATTATATCTCAGAAACTGAAACCATACAATATGTGTACATCAACCAATTGAAAAGTGAAAAATCCAGTAGAACCCAGCATTGTTGGCCTTTTTTGCAGAAGCTTGTTGTGATACCTTCTAACTGTTTGTTTGTGTTACTCCTTTGTCATGTGTGTTCAGTGTGTAAAGGCAGTCCATTGGGGGAGCTGTACCGATGCGTGGAGGAGAAGATCAGGGTCAGAGTTCACATCAGGACCTTCAAGGGGCTGAGGGGAGTTTGCTCGGGCTTTGTTGTGGCCTTCGACAAGTTCTGGAACATGGTGAGCGCTCATTCATTATTTAACAGCTGCCATATGCTGAACAAATAATCTGCATCTTACTTGAAACCATGAAGTTTGTGTCTTTTTATACTGAATGTTCACTATCTGTTTTTATCCTCTTTGTCAGGCCATGGTGGATGTAGATGAGACATACCGAGAGCCTCTGCTTGGAGAGGCATTTTACCATGAGAAGGCCCTCACCATTTCCCGGGTAGGCATTATTCTTCAATGTATATCTGACAGAAATATATTTTTTCTACTCTGTAATAGTAAAAGCTACAATCAGTTATGTTTTTAATAAATAAGTCAGTGATAAAGAATTGTTTACTGCAAGCTGACTTTAATGTACCAGTAGTTTTACTATGTGGTTTTTTTTCAAATGCCCCGAGTTTCCTTTGACTGCTTTACAATGAAAGCTTGAGAACTAGCAGCAATTAGAAATGTGATGCATTTTGTCATGTGCCATTATATTGAAAGCACTGTAATTGTTCAAAATAGAGTGCCTTAGCTTGTTGTAATTTTTGCATTTAAATGTATCCTTATCCAAAAAGCACCTAAAATAAAAGTGATTTTAAGTCCGGGAGGTGCTCCTCCCAAACCCTAATTTATTTATGTGACAAACATCTGTGTGCAGCTCTTTGAGAAGCTGAGGCTCCAGGAGAGTCCAGGAGATGATGAGCCAGCAAAGAAGCAAGGAGCCCAGGAAACAGCCAGCAAGCATCAGCCTGCAAACCCAAAAAGTGCTCCAAAAAGTACTCCAAAACCCCCGTCTGCTGCTCAGCCTAGCAGCCAGAGACAGGACAGCAGGACGGAGTCCAAACTGTCAACCAATGTTAGAATCAGAACGGATGAACACAAAGTCTCGCCGAAGGCCCAGGGGCCAGAGGTCTGCCAGAAGAAAGTCTCCCAGAAGTATGGCAAGGTGCACACACGCCACATCAACCAGCTCTTCATCCGGGGGGAGAGCGTCCTCCTGGTTAACCCTCAGCCGCTCTGATTATTCAGTTTGATGTAACCCCTGGATACAAAGACTACAACCACAATCAATTAAAGTTAGATTTTACGCTGCACATCTGTAATGATGGTTGTGAAAGATGAACTGCCAGAGATGTAATTAGATTCTGAGGAATCAAAAGAGGACGTTTGTTATATCATATTGATATGGAGCTGGTTCTCTGCCCACCAGAGAAGTGATTTTGATTTTGAGGAATAAAAGCTTCTCAGTTCTAATTATAGTCTTTTTCGTTTTGTCTGACAGTCACTAAAGGAAATGTATTAACAGCATAAACAGCGGTGTTATGGTTATTACCCAGCAGGTGGCAGCATAAACACATTAGTGCCATCTCTGAGGCCATTGTCATCGGAAAGCGCTTGTCCCTTTATGTTGCTTTTCCCGTTAGTTTGAACAGGAATGACAGCGCAGTCTCAGCGGACTTCATAAATGCATTATGAATAATTGAGTTTGTGAAGCTAGAGATTGCAGATGGCACTCAAACGCTGTCATTTGTCTTGACGTCTCAGATTGCTTTTACTCTTTAATGGGCACATTACCCATAAAAGCACAATTTACTGCATCTAGTGGAAGTTGTAAAGATGTCGCGTTTTTTCTTATTTTTAAATGGCAGAGGTTACTTTTGGATGATGAGTTGCCCCGCATGATTGCATGTTGCTGTATTTCTAGGTCTGCCTTATTCTAGATTTTTCTAATTTGACTGCAGTTTAATTGACCTTCTTTCTATATATTTGTATGCCCTAAATAGGAAAAATTGTATGAGCAGTTGAGCTGTTTTCATCTATATGCTGTTACTTTTCATATGTATATATATTATTAGTGTAGCCCATTTAACAGTCTTCCTCTCCAGAGAGTGAAAACGGGGTCAATTGTTTAATGCAAGCTGTGTTTTAGTCGTGTTTGTCACACTAGTGTGTTGATGAAATATGAGAAGGGCACTGTGGTGAAGAGATGAGCCACAATTAGACTCCACAATTTTCTCTTGAGTGTATTATATCACCAGAGTAATCAGGCCATCCATCCCATAGGGCAAACTGTACATATCAGTTGATATATATTGGATATTGAAGGACACAACGTATACATTATTTAAGTACAACACCAACTTCCTTTATAGAATGCTACTAAGCTTAAATTAAACAAGGGTTGAGATTTTAAAACATGTTGCCTTTAAACACAACAATGATTATCCTCCTTACTCTGAACATTAAAGGGCCCCTATTATGGTTTTGGGGGTTTTCCTCCCCTGTAGTGTATATATACGTTTTTTTGCATGTAAATGGTTTGCAAAGGCTAAAATCCCAAGTTTCTCTCCTACACACTCCTCCATTGGACTCCTTTGTTCACTTCAATAACATAGTGACATTACTAACACATCTATTGGCTAACGCTCCAAAATATTGTAGGTGATAGGCTAAGGGGCGGGACAATGGGACATATCTATGCGGTTGACCAATCACACATGACATAGCCAGCTAACCAATCAGAGCAGACTGGGCTCTGGTTTCAGACAGAGGGTGAAAAGAAGTGCTGCCACACAGGCAGTGTGAGAAAAATAAAGAGCTTTTTGAACGTTAAATCAAGTCATTTAAACATGTCACAGCAGAGGCACAACATACACATATGAATCTGCAAATGAGCACAAGACCCCTTTAAGTATTAGAAGTATTTTTTGTTATAACCTATGGATTTTGTATCCAGCATACTTACATTTCCGCAGATTTGCGTGTATTGTACGCCTTTTTGTTCTTCTTTGCCCTATTAATTTGTAAATGTGTATATTTATCAAAGACTTTCCGTGATTACCTCAGTCAATGAGGTTAACAAACTGGCATGAACTAAATGTAATTTCAAAGTGAAGCGCAGTGATTTCACATCTGCTGCTTGAAGCTCTTTTGAATGAGGCTAATGACACAGCACACCAAATAACACACGCCATTAACACATTTCAATCAACTGTTTAATGTTGTAGATAAAGAATCGATGTGTAAATCAAAATGGGAATAATGCAAAAATTCATTTTCTCAAAGGATTTTCTTTTCTTACATTTGCATATGCTAGTGTTTCAGTAACAATCCCATTTTAGAGCAGATCAAAAAAAACAATTTGAAGTAGAAAATAAAAAAAAATGAATAAAACAACAGCTACTTATATTTTAGAAAAAACAGCAAACAGATTTTGGTCATTTTTTGATGTTTCAGAGTCCGACGCAAGGCTACTAAGTGTTAGTGTGCTCTGCCTCTGAGCCCTTGAGACAGGAGGAAAGCCTCGATGCTCTCGGGGCCGCACATCCACCGCCTTCACCTCTGCTCAGTGAATTATTTATCCAACCGTCGACATGCCCAAAATGTCAGGCAGCCAAGATTTACTTATCACTCATTACAAGGGTCAGGAGGCAACCACCGGCAGGCACTTGAACCGATGAAGAGCACTGTTTTGTACGTCTAACCTAGCAGTTAATTATGCGTTAACAGTCATGGAACCGGCATATCAAACTTGGTGCAAAGTGCGTCCTAAAAAGTGCGTCCTCTCACTATCTTCTTGGTTTTCATGATGACGGTTATGATGTTTTTAATGAGTAACGTTATAAATGACGGAAGGTGAGAGGGCAGCATTTACAGAAATGCACTGTTGGACATTTACAATGACATCTTTATAACAGTCTCAACACTCAAAGTTCAGTTTTTTTGCGCTCTGAAGGTATTATCTGACCTGAATAAACCATGAAAGTGTGCATGGGACAAAGAAAAATAATGATAGGATTGCATCTGATATCTGTACAGACAGTACTCTCGGCTTTAGGCGCTCTGTGCAGTCGCAGCGTTTCTTTTAGAGAGTTTAACTGAAGAGAAAAGGCAAAGGGTCTCTCAGGCACTGTGCTGTAATGAACCCTCGACCCCTGTACGAGGCCCTACTGATTATCTCATTTGGATGCAAACTGATTATATTCTTCATAAGTAAAATATATATATTTATATAGCAATAAGAAAGGCCACAAATGATGGTCTGATAACTCCTTAAATGAATCAATGTTCACTCCAAACACTCATTCATTAGCTGTAGCACGTCTGGAGTGTGTGGTATGTACATAGAGAAGGTGTCGCTGTGCTCCGGGTCTTGGTTCGCATCAGATTTGGTCTGTATGATACAACTCTCACACCCTCACTGCCTCTCATATATTGGAACTTCATAACTTATTTGCAAGGGCTCCAGATTTCTATTTACAGGTCAAAAGGAAGAGCAATGGAAAAAGAAGGAAAGAGGTAACTTGACATTCTTAAATGTACATTAGAAAAGTTAAAATAGCCGATCATGTTATTCAAACTTGAATCAGTAAAATGACTGAGAAAGCATCTCAAAATAATTACGCAGCTACTGATATTTCTTTGCTATTATGGTGATTTAACTTGATTGAGGTTATAAAGCAGACCCCCCCCCCCCCCCCAAACATTCTCTTGGCGGCACACTCTTCCTTTTCATAACCCACGAGGCCCCCCGTCACCCAGGACCAGGCGGCTCATTGGTTCAAACACAAATTATTTTAGATCCACTACACAGCATTCCTTAAAAAACTAAAAAAAAAGGCGATTGCAGGGTGTTTGTATTGTGATAGTTGACATTATTCAAGTACTCTTTGTTTGCAGCTCGTGACAATCCTTCACCAATGGACGGAGAGAGAAAGAGAGAGAGAGAGAGATCAACACCACTCCACCAGATAATCTTTGCTCTCTGGCTCTATTACTTTCCAAAGTTGCCAAAGTCAGCGAAGGCATCGTGTTTGGGCTGTTGGACCATCGCAGGGTTCATCCCCATCCCCATCCCCATGGCCATCCCCCCCTGTGGCATCCCCATGTTCATGCCCATCCCCATCATGCCCTGGTTGGGAGACATCCCCATGCCCATCCCCATTCCCATGCCAGCACCGGGGTGCATCATGGGACTGACAGGCGATTTGACTGCAGCAGGTCCAAGGTTCATGGCGGCAAACCCCTGGGGGAGCATGCTGCTGGGTACTGGGGTGCCTGGAAATGACAGAACAAAGGCAATTTATACAAGATTTTAAAATCTCATACATGAGGAGATTTATAGGACAGTCTGGCTGCTATGGTTGGGATAGTCAGATCATTTCATAGTTGGGAGATATTTAGATATTTATTGCTCGAGTTGAGTTTTAAGTATAGCAATTTAATATGATTTATGTTATATCTTTTACCACTAGACCGTGGGAGAAAGTGCACCGAGAAACATTCATCCGTTTGTCGTCATCTCCAATCTACTTAATTATATAAATAGTTATCACCGCAACAAACCGTATTTAATTTTGTCTTAATGTACATTACTTAATTTCATATTCTGTTCACATCATATTCTATACATGTCACATTGTTTTTTTTCTTTACTATTTCACTTTTTTTTTTTACCATGTCCTTATTTCAAATACATATATATGATTTTTAGGAATTCAAATGATTTCTATCAACCCAAATATATAATGTAAAAGTTTAAATGAAGTAATAAGTATAAAAGTTATGTTTTATATTTTTTGTGAAATCCATAAATGTATGTTGTATACCATTCTAAACCTCATTTAGATAATCGGACATTGTTCTGCTAAGTCTGTTGCTAGCTTTCCCCATCAGCTTGTACTGGGCCGAGTGAATGCATTCAACCTGAATGTCATTAAGAAGGAAGGTACACTACCATTTGAGGAGAGACTGATTTGTTTTTTTATGTTAACAACCGCAGTGGAGCACTATGGACACTCATGTTGGACTCATAACCTCAGTCATTGACTTAGTTGCAGCTTTAGCATGTGTAGCTCTGCCTTTTCAGACAATGTGTGAACCCCAACATGTTTGGCTGTGTCAGGTCACCTTCCAACATGGCAGATTTGTCTTTATATCAAAAAATATTACTTTTAAAATTAACCCTAAATTAGAATCAGGAATTAAGTTTACATGAACTATTCTATATTTATTTAGCTGGTACTGCTGACTCAGTGTTTACTAAAGCCTTAGAATGAGTTCAGAATAAGCAGAGAAAGATTGAGTGGCCAGTAGAAATGCTCAATGAGCTGCCACAGTGATGCGCAAAGAGCCGGGTGTAGTGGATTTTGGGGCAAATATTAAGACATTTTTAAATTGATTAAAAACCTTTATGTAAAAACTTGCAATAGCAAAGTTTATACATTTTCCCAGATTGGCTACAGTGTCACCATTCATACTAGATCTCCCATTGGTCTCACCGTGTTGGAGGGTGTTGAGGGTGGGCTGGCTTTGCTTGGGGGGCTGCACGCCCGGCCCCAAAAAGTCCAGGCTGATGTTAATGGAGGAGTCCGACCAGGTGGCAGGGAGGGCTGCTTTGGCTCCTTGAGAGGCCCCCCCCTGCTGCATTGGCTGCATAGACTGCGGTTGAAGAGGACCTCCCATGTTCTGTAGGGGCAGCAAAGACCCACACAAGCAGAGTTACAATGTCAGAGAAAGAGCTAATCCGAGCTGAAATCACAGAAGAATACTGCGATAAGACACATCAGAGCTCCAACTCTGAAATACTTTATGAAAAGCTAAAGTTCCTTCTCTTAATTCAGGGCCTTTAAGCCCCCACTTAACCTCCATACTGTCAGGGAGATGAGCTGCTGTCTGTGTCTGAGCTCATTAAAACACAGAGTGGTGGGCGCGTGCTCAGTGAAACAAAGACAACGGTTCTTTTTTAGGTCAACAACCTTTTAACATGGAACACAGTCGACATCCACATGCTTTGGTTGGGTTTTTAATGTTTTTGTAACTCAAACCTGATTCTTCTCATTCTGTGTGTCAGGAACAGGAGGAGTGGGTGGTTAGTGGGCGGTCTCTGGGGGAGAGGAGCATCTGGTGAGGCTGCATGCTAACCCTCCACCATCATGCTTGTCCTCCATCTCTCAATCACACAAGGTATGTCTTTATCACACAGGCACACCGACTCATTATGTCAACAGGGAAACTGAATGCTGGGAGTAAATGTGTGAAATGTTCTCAACATTTGTACTGGAACACTACTTAAAGTGAACTTCTTCTCCCCTTGTTTGAATTTCATTTATTTCCCGCTTCAAACTGAAGCATAAAATGGTTTAAAGGTTATTTGTGTGAACATGCAAATGCCAGAATATTACTCATTTTGCTATGCCAAGGCCAAATCAACAAGCCTGGGGTTGGAACATTCCAAACTCAACAAAAAACACCACAGCTCTCAAAAACGGTGATTTTTAAAACTGAAAAATATAATTCTAGTTTGGCTTTAGCTCGCTGGCTCAAATGTATGATGAAAATGTTTGATCTAGTACCAGAGTCATTCCGTTTATTACATCGATATCAAAAATAAAGACTGATTTTATTACAACGATATGCTTTTTCAAATACCGTCTTTATTTGATGTATTTACAAAAACATCAAATGTATCAGTCTAGCTTGGGATTGATGAAATCTGAAGTCATAAACTGCATTGTTATTTTCCTGAGGATGTTTTGTTTCCACCTGTATAATTTAGGCCCCCCATCATGAGTCTTGTAATGATATGTATAATAATACATTATTTAAAGAAGGATGCGTGGATTGTATGAGTGCGATCATGCATACCTGGGGCATAGACAGGGGCATCGCCGTGGCGGTCATGCTCTGCGAGGAGCTCATGCTGAAGTTGAGGCTCTGGGAGGAACTGAGGGAGTGGGTGGGCCCCATCAGGTCGAACAGGTCTGCTGAGGCAGGGCCTGAGCCTGCAGCCGGGGCGGCTGCAGGAGCTGTCATGGCTGCAAAAAGGTCATTTCCGCTGGTGTCGGCAGTTTGAGCAGACGCTGGCATCTGACCTCCGGGGAAGGCGTTCCACTCTCCAAATTCTCCATTGCTGCTAGAGGAAGGTGCTGCAGCTAAAAGAAAGAGGACACATATAAGAGGGTTGGGTAAATGTGTATGTTTGCTATCCAAACAGTGATGTTGTGAGCTTTGTAAATAACTGCAATATGCTGCCAACGCAAGCTATTTAAACCCGTCATAGCAACTAAGAACAACAGCTGAGTGTTCAGTGAGTGTGGCTGTATTCAGGGCATCCTCAGTGACCACTGGTGCCACATTTTACATTTTCATTGAACTGGCTCTGCTTGTTGTCTCCATCCCTCCTCCCGATCTCTCTCAGCTCCCTCCACCCCCTCCTCTGTCCCCGTCTCCTTGTCATCCATAACAGGAGTTGATGTGTGTCTGTTCTTGTTATGCAGAGCAGGTAGCAGGCTCCATATGGCCAGGGCTTCCTCACAGCATCTCTCTGAATATTCTAGCAGTATGGCTGCGACAGCACAGCAAACACATGCGCACACTAACAAACAAAAAAAAATAAAGTCTTGAAACCCACCAGATACTGAGGGGAAGCCGACGGAGGCAGCCGGTGCAGAGAAGTCAGCGAATCCACTCATCAGGTCTGCGTTGAGAACTAGACATAAACACATCAATTTTAAACAAGAGAGCTCCAGGTGTCATTCCACCATAGTTAGCATTCCTTCAGTGTCAGAAGTGTAGGAGGGAGGGGAGGGGTGGGGGCCGCAGTGGATAGGTGGAGAGGAGCAAACATCTGTTCAGCGCTCCCGCCCTCTCCATTCACCGGGGACTGCTCCAAAAACATCTGGTGCACTTAGCTCCTATACACCCACTCCCTCCCACTGCTGTCCCCAAAATCTGATGCTAGCCTCAGCAGTTGGGCCCGTCACTGCAGTGGACCTTCCCTCTGAACAGCAACACTGAGCAAGAAGGTCACTCCTGGATTTGATGGTGTCTAGCTTCTTTGCAAAAATACATGTAAATAAAACATATTTGAAGATGATAGCAGGCGATTTTTTCCCTTTCTAGCCGTTACTAAGGTGCTAAACTATGCTGAACAGGTCTGGGATCAGTTGCTTCTCTGTGGTTTCGGCATAGCAACAAGAAGATTCAACTAAATGTTAACTGAAGAAATGAAAGAATACCTGTGGGAGCAGGCTGGCCTGGTGTTGTGTCCACCATGAAGAGGTCAGCTAGGTTGCTGCTGGCGGGCTGGGGGGCTGCTGGCTGGGCCTAGATTGAAGAATAATATAAAACAATTATAGAACATATATATAATACATTTAAGAAATGCATCTGTTGTGCCCTGTATAAACACTTCAGGAACACTCCATGGATGATTATACACATATCGATAAAGTTTGACCTTATATGCTCACATGTGCTATTGTTACCTGTTTGGGGGTGGTGTCTGGGCTCTTGTCTCCTACATAGTGGGCTGCGGCCCCCAGGTCTACTTTCTTAGACGGGACCCCTCTCTTCCTTGTTGCTGTTGTCTCTGTTGCTTGGACTATGTGAACACTCTTGGTGGTTACGGTCTCCTCTTCATCTTTGAACTCTTTTCCCGACTGGCCGTTTTGAGACGAGCGGCCCCGTTCCTCCTCGTTGTCGCTAAAAAAGACATTTGAATGTTTCGGGGTTAGGGTGGGGGTTCTTCTCTCTTTTGTTCAAGGTCTGATCAGTTCTTTAAAAAAAATGTATCTGCAGGTGTACAGTGGGGCAAAAAAGTATTTAGTCAGCCACCAATTGTGCAAGTTCTCCCACTTAAAAAGATGAGAGGTCTGTAATTTTCATCCTAGGTATACCTCAACTATGAGAGAAAGAATGGGGGGAAAGAATCCAGGAAATCACATTGTAGGATTTTTAAAGAATTAATTTGCAAATTATGGTGGAAAATAAGTATTTGGTCAATAACAAACAAACAAGATTTCTGGCTCTCACAGACCTGTAACTTCTTCTTTAAGAGCCTCCTCTGTCCTCCACTTGTTAACTGTATTAATGGCACCTGTTTGAACTCGTTATCAGTATAAAAGACACCTGTCCACAACCTCAAACAGTCACACTCCAAACTCCACTATGGCCAAGACCAAAGAGCTGTCAAAGGACAGCAGAAACAAAATTGTAGACCTGCACCAGGCTGGGAAGACTGAATCTGCAATAGGTAAGCAGCTTGGTGTGAAGAAATCAACTGTGGGAGCAATTATTAGAAAATGGAAGACATACAAGACCACTGATAATCTCCCTCGATCTGGGGCTCCACGCAAGATCTCACCCCGTGGGGTCAAAAATGATCACAAGAACAGTGAGCAAAAATCCCAGAACCACACAAGGGGACCTAGTCAATGACCTGCAGAGAGCTGGGACCAAAGTAACAAAGGCTACCATCAGTAACATACTACGCCGCCAGGGATTCAAATCCTGCAGTGCCAGATGTGTCCCCATGCTTAAGCCAGTACATGTCCAGGCCCGTCTGAAGTTTGCTAGAGAGCATTTAGATCAGGGGTGGGGAACCTCCGGCCCCCGGGCCGTATACGGCCCGCGAGACCATTTGCTACGCCCCTCGAGGTCATTTATAAACACACGCAAAAAAGAAAAAAATTAAAGAAATCTAGACCGCAAAAAAATTAAACAGGCGAGTGCCTGTTTTTCCTGGCCAAGGTCAGGGTCCTTGAACACAACACAAGCCTAACGTGTCATCACGTGGTATATGTCTCGTCTGACAGGGGAGCATGGCAGGAGAGCACCAGAACATCACTTCGGCACTTCCAAAAATTGCAGTACCCATAAGGAGCCGTACACATGCCGCAGTTTCTGCGTGGCTGTGTCTTTAGTTGTAAACCCAGTGGGCGATCTGTTCATCTGTCATACTGATCATACAGTCAATAACTTTGTTGTTATTAGCATCTGGTTAGCTAGCTATGCTAACGAATATAAGAAGCTTTTTCTCCAACCATCTTTATATGATCATTATAGTTCTAAAAAACAAGAGAATAAAGTAAACGGGTATAAAATACTATATGACAGTAAATAAAAGTTGTTATTAATAAACAAGAATACAGTTTGAAAGGGGAGTGATTTGTAAAATATCCATAAAGAAAAATACATCTGCTTCCAGTTCTGTTTCATATGGGTGTTGAGAGATGTATCCATAGATCTCCTAATGTTGCTCTCAAAGTACACCAGATTTATTGCTTTTAACTTCAACATTTAAAAAAAAAATCTTCCCGGGGAGGTGAGGACCCCCAGGTTAGGTCCCCCCCCCCACTCTTAAATCAGGTCAACATGGATAGGAAACGAAATACATTTGCACATATCTTGTGTCCAATATACTTTCTGTTTTGGTGGTCAGGCCACAACCGTGCACGTGAATGCATGCACGAGTCATGGTAAAATATCTGGATTAAGAGTTTGCTTTTTCTTTGCACGGCATGAAAGAAAGGCCAAATTAATGGGATGTGATTTTAGTATTTTTAAGCAGAGGTCAATAATTTGTACAGCCCTCGGAGGATGTTTAAAAATTTGAAATGGCCCTTGAGAGGAAAAACGTTCCCCACCCCTGATTTAGATGATCCAGAAGAGGATTGAGAGAATGTCATATGGTCAGATGAAACCAAAATAGAACTTTTTGGTAAAAACTCAACTAGACGAGTTTGGAGGAGAAAGAATGCTGAGTTGCATCCAAAGAACACCATACCTACTGTGAAACATGGGGGTGGAAACATCATGCTTTGGGGCTGTTTTTCTGCAAAGGGACCAGGACGACTGATCCGTGTAAAGGAAAGAATGAATGGGGCCATGTATCGTGATCTTTTGAGTGACAACCTCCTTCCATCAGCAAGGGCATTGAAGATGAAACGTGGCTGGGTCTTTCAGCATGACAATGATCCCAAACACACCGCCCGGGCAACGAAGGAGTGGCTTCGTAAGAAGCATTTCAAGGTCCTGGAGTGGCCTAGCCAGTCTCCAGATCTCAACCCCATAGAAAATCTTTGAAGGGAGTTGAAAGTCTGTGTTGCCCAGCGACAGCCCCAAAACATCACTGCTCTAGAGGAGATCTGCATGGAGGAATGGGCCAAAATACCAGCAACAGTGTGTGAAAACCTTGTGAAGACTTACAGAAAACGTTTGACCTCTGTCATTGCCAACAAAGGGTATATAACAAAGTATTGAGATGAACTTTTGTTATTGACCAAATACTTATTTTTCACCATCATTTGCAAATAAATTCTTTAAAAATCAGACAATGTGATTTTCTGGATTTTTTTTTTCTCATTCTGTCTCTCATAGTTGAGGTATACCTGGGATGAAAATTACAGGCCTCTCATCTTTTTAAGTGGGAGAACTTGCACAATTGGTGGCTGACTAAATACTTTTTTGCCCCACTGTATGGTGCAAAGGGCAAATGATAACTAGTCTGTCTCTAACCTGAATCCATCTGGTGAGTCATCCATCTCCTTCTTCCTAAATCTGCTAATGGTATCGTCAATGGTGCTGCCGATTTTGTCGCTGATCTCCCCCAATTTCTCGCTGAAGGGGAACTGCCCTTTATTCCTCTCCCAGTCGTCGTCCCACTTCCCCCGGCTGTCGCTGGAGTCGTACTTGTCCCCCGCTGGAGAGATGGAATTATAGTAGGTGGAAAAGGAGATCAAATAAGGACATGAATAGAATAAAATCCCAAATATTATTTTACATTACAGTTGATATAACTCAATGAAGGACTTACTGTTGTAGCTTCGGTATCCCATACTGTCTGAGGAAACCCCGATGTATTTGTCTTTGTTCTTCTTCGATTTTTTCCGTTCTTCCCTAAGCCTCTCATCATCCTGGACAAAATCTATTACCTCCTTCACCTTCTGACGCACATTCACACCCTGATCCTTCCCATTCTCGTCTATAAACACAGAGGTGGAAACACAGACAATATAATGAATGGATTAGCAACTTTCTGTGTTACCTTTACCATCAAAACACTGAAATAAATCTAACAATCTCTGTATGAGGAAAGTTCATTTTCTTGTTTTGTAAACTTCCCCTCAAATAAACACACGGCTGGGAAGAGCGAAAGCAGCTTTAGGGAAGTGTGTGTGTTTGTGTGGCTTAAGGGTTTGTGGAGTAAGCGGTGCTTAGGGCCCCTGTCCATTCAATACAGCTCACACTGAAGCTATTGTTAATAAACACTGAACACTAAAATGCTGAGATGTAAAGAGTAAAGAGTAGTGGTGCACGATAATTATCGGCCCGATAATTATCGGTTATCCGATATTAGGAATTATGACGTCATCCCGATAAACCCGATAAAAGTATTAATAGCCCCGATAATATACAATATATTTTTTGGGTAAAATAAATTAAAGAAATACTAAGGTGTGGGTGGATTGGGATCAGGGGCGCTTGATTTTAACTCGGCTCCTCCCGTTTTGCCAGTACTGTGGTATTAGTGGTTTAGGAAGAGGGGAGTTTTTCACAAATCCAGCGCTCCCTAACTCATGCCTGGCTGTGACGTAAATGGTGTGAGGCCGTGAAGCCAGGACAGTAAACAAACATGTCGTCGGTAGTATGGGACTATTTCAAAGTTTCAGAGTTAGATAGTTCGCTTGCTATTTGTATTAACAAATGCAATGCAGAAGTTCCACGAGGAGGGAAGAAGGCAACGAGCTATAATACTTCCAACCTGATTAGTCACCTGAAACATCGCCATTGCTACGATGGTGTGTTAAAAGCGTACGAAGACGCCTGCGCTGCTAAACTAGCGGCGAATCCAAAGCCAGCTGCAAAGGCACCGGGGCTTTTTATTTGGGAAAATAAATATGGTCACTTTTAAGAGTCAAAACTGTTCTTGGCTTTGTTTTGTTCATAGTATTAATGCTCATGTCGTTTGCTCACTACTAGTCTTTTTTTTACCACCAGGTATGCAAAAACTACAGGTACATTTAAAGAGCAACTTCCAGGTTAAAGACACCTGTGAATAAATGTGTAGGAAAATGATGAATACACTAGATTTTCAAAAACATATACAGAAATATACACTACAGTGACATCTGGCGTCGTTTTTGTAAGAAATGTTCACTTCCGCATAAAAAAGCCTCGGCACGTGACCTCCCGCGTGTGACGTAACACGGGGGACACAAGGAGGAGAGCGGCCGGTGTAACGTATTAATAAACATGGATCCCAATGCTAGTTTCGACACAGAAGACACAGAAGAAGTTGAACATGAATATTCGAATGGATATGACGGACCACAACCTTATAATTATGAGCCTGCTAGGCGTCCAAGAGACCAGGAGCAGCCAAGGATTAGAAGAAATAACGGCCATCGGAGAGAAATTGAGCTGTGGTGTGAGGAGAACCAGTGGAGAACTGGGCAGCTATCTTGGTGAGTGACCGGCGTTAGCTACAGAATGTTAGCTAACGTCACATCACAACATTGTAAAGTTAGCTATCATACATCAGGCTATAACTAAAGTAGCATTGATAATATAGTAACGTTACTGGCAGGACTGTTGATACTGATCCATAACAGAAACTAATGCGCAAGTATCAGCCTTATCTCGCGTTACCTAATGCAACTCCACACTACGGTGCTATGTACCGGAGGAGAGACGCGAGATACGGCTGATACTTGACGATCTGGCGGAGAAAGGTTGTGGAGCCTCCGTTGATATGTCGTTGTAAATGGCTTGATGGAAAGCAGGTGTGTAGTCGGGGAGGGTGCACAGCTGATTGCAGCAGGTGAGTGGAGGTTCAGTCGGGAGCCAGGAGTGACAGCCACCACGCCCACACAAACAAAACAGACAGGGGGAAACAAACAAACACAAAGGAGACGGCTGGAGCAGTACAGCCACCACAGCGTTACCTAATGCAACTCCACACACTATGTCTTACGGTGCCGTGTACCGGAGGGGAGAGAGAGAGAGCAGCGAAGGGGGGGGGGGAGAGAGAAGTAATACAGTTTCCTGATAAACCTGTGGAGAGTATGTGCTGCAGGGAGGTGGATGCACAACGCACCCAGGAATGAACGCTAGCTCCGGTCCTTTTTACTGTGTACTCGATGTCCTGACAGGCTGGTATTTGTGCAACCTGCACAAACACAATACTGCACCATGATTACAAATGGTGAAATACAATGTAAAACTACCGAAAAATACCAGCTCCTTAAAACACAACCGCTCTACTCAACGCAACTCTACTATACCCGCGGTCAGAGAGCGGAGATGTGTCCCCTGTGTGATGTAATATGACGTGTTTGACGTATGACCTTAAAAAAAAGCCGTTTTTAAGAGCAGAGCTCAAAATTGCTCCTTTCCCTCTGAATTCCTGCCCTTATGTCTCGTAAAACATATCAAATCCTGCATTCACTTTTTTAATTGTAATTTTCAAGCAAGTTTAAGCATAAATGTAGAAAAAATAAAAACCTGCAAGATGCTCTTTAATATATATATATATAATATATTATTATCGGGTATCGGTATCGGTCTTGAGAAGCAGGAAGTTATCGGTATCGGTTTCAAAAAAACAATATCTTGCATCCCTAGTAAAGAGTTTCTCGACTAATCAAAGCCAAATGTGTGTTTTTTTGTTCAGCAAGTTCTTAGGTAATGCTTCTCCAACGTGTAAAGAAAACAAAGGTTTAAAGAAGAGAAAAGACACAGCGGGAAAAGACCAGAATGTTACCTTACCTACAAAGTGGTAGCTTTCTAATGACCTCAGGTCGTACAGATGTTCTCTGGTACTGGTAACAACCCTCTCGGATCCATTTCTGATTAGATGGGCCAGCAGTAGCATCGACTGAGAAACAGACACAAAAAGTGTTAACGGTTATGAGTATGCTTTTATTCATCACATCAGTTTCCCCCCTCATGTCAGAGCCTGTTAACAATATGAGACATCCAACTGGTTCTTTTTAAGGCACAGTGTTTGTGTTGTAAACTATTACAAATATGTTATTGTTATCTGTACATACAAGTACAAAACAATTCACATAAATGTTAACAGAAGGCTCATTTTAAAAAGAGTTCAATCGGGTCTGGTCCGAAGTATCTCATTTTGGTGCTTTAAGGCCTTCAAAGCTTTGTGTGATATAAGGCATGTGTCGCAACAGTATTCAGGCAGACCTTGTAGACTCTCCGCCAGTTCTTCTTGTTATCCCTCAGCATGCGGGCCCACAGCATGTTCATCACCTCTGGGAACTGCTCATACATGAACGTGGCTCTAGATAAACAAAGATTCACAGAAGAGGAAAACATTTATAATTGCACCTGCATACAACCAGACAACAGCAGTGTACTTTTAGAGAAGGTTATAGTTGTGTTGTCATTTTCTACTTTAATGTCTAAACTAATGTAGTTAACTGACATGACAAGGGGGGAAATTAGTCTGCAAAAACTGAATGGGGACTTTTTCCAGAGAAGTAAAGAAACTCTCCGTGTTTTTTTGTTTGTTCACGTTTTAGTGTGCAACCAAAATTGCAAAGATATTGTTAGTATTTAGTTTTACACTGTCTGTAGTCAACTAAATCACTAGCATGTATTCGTCAAGAACAGAACATTTGACAGGTTTCGTCAGCTTTAAAAGGTCCCATGTCATGGCCATTTCTACTGATCATAATTCTATTGTTGAGGTCTACTAGAATAGATTTCTATTGTGCAATTTTCCAAACTCACATTGGTTTCTCATACAGCATCTCTGTATAGTATGTGTATTCACTCTCTTTCCTAAACGGCTTGTTGGAGCTCCTGCCCCCCCTCCCTCCCTGTGAGCCTAGTGGCCGTCTGCGAGACAGCGAAACCCAGCCCCAAACACACACACACACACACACACACACCCGCTTACTGGCTGGGAGTTTGTGTGTGTGCCAAGGCTGAGTTCCACGGTGTCTCGCCGACCCCACACCAGTGAGCCATCTCACAGTATCCCGCTCCTTGCAGCAGCGAGCCTCGCAACGTCCTGCCGAGTGTGTGTGAGGAAGTCCGCGGATTGGTCCAAATGTAACGGCTCCGTTACGTCACTATACCCGAAATACGTCACTATACCCAAGAAGTAAACAATGGAAAAAGAGAAATCCCCAACGAGGCGTTCTGGGGCAGCATAGACAGGTATTTTCTGTGTTAGAGTTTTACTCGCTACAGGGTGTACTTTGAGGGTTTGTGACTCTGCAGCCCGTTTACATGCAGGAAAAGCTACATAACTCACAAGGGGACGGGTAATAACCAGAAAAGCATGACATGGGCCCTTTAATGAATGCTATACATGTCGCAGCAGCTGTAGGGCCTGTGTTCATTACAGCAGAGAGTGGAACAGCAGTTTCTTTCTGGAAGAAAATACTACCCTGGAAACAGGGGGTTTGGTGGGCAGGGCTAAAAAAAAAAAAATTAAGCTCAAAATAGGTTCCTAAAGTCAAAATGGAGGTGAATTTCCTGAAAGATGTTCCTGCAAAAGTTCACTCGATAGAAAAAGGGCTTTAAGATAATCTTTCTACATTTTGATTTTATGAACAGATAACCTTGGTGCTTTTCAGCGAGTGGTTCAACGCTACATGTTGTCCTTACTTGGAGATTTCACTCATCATCTGTCCTGAGGGTCCCCAGGAGTCGTCGTTGGTGGCCTCTCTGACTTTGGACTCCACCTCCGAGTAGTTCATCACCACATTGGTTCTATACAGTAGGAACAAAAAGACAATTCATTCATCATGCCTGTATGAAGTATTATACATGGCATTTATCATTTTTAGTTCAAAATATATGGCCTCCATGGAAAAACCCACAACATGGATGATAATAGATGACAGCTCTTATTTCAGCCACGCCCATGCACATGTCCTTTCAGGGGCTAAAAGAAATGGGACAATAGGGAGTGACTGTGGGTGTGCTCGGAAAATAGGGGAATAAACAACCAAATGCAAATCTGTGTCCAATATAAACACACAAATGAGACCTCAGATGGCACTGTGTCAAACAGTATGGTGCTCTCTGTGGGTGAGCTCTTGTTGCATTTTAAGAAAAAATAAAAGGGAACAAACCGACACTTTCTAACAACCTCAGGGACACAGAGGGCAGGTTTTCCAGATCATGGGTTTGGTAGTCTGTTAACGTATTTAGAATCATTATAAAAAACTAAGGCAAATTTATAATCTGCCTTTTTATATTCAGTCAGACCCCATAAATGTAAGCTTCTGTTATAGGTCTACAAAGTATTGATAAACCAGAATTTTTGAAAGAAATAAAAAATAAATGTAATTTCTTATGTCCAGTCTGTAAAGGAGACAAGTCAGGTGTTAAGAACAAAGGATTTTCCAGGCAGAGAACATTCTAGAAATATAAAGGATATGTTTGAACACTGTTGTAGAAAATACTTTGAATCCCAATTGGAACGTGAATGATTTGTTAAAAGAGATTAGATACATTTTTCAAGGCAGATGGCCTTGGTGTATTTTGATTTTTAGTCTACTACCTCGAGTAGGAAAGGTTTCTTACAGGACTCGAGAGATATATAATTGTTAAAAGACCAGCATCTTATTCGAAAAGAAAAAGTGTCACAACTTTAGCCGAAACATAGTGAGGAGAGAAATGTGAACCCTGTGCCTCCTTAGTCTTCCCTCACTACTGCCACATCAGCAATAAAATGTACAGAGCCTGAAAAAGCAGCATTGGATTGATGGTTGGAGATACACCCTCTCTGTGGTTGAGGAGAAAGGCTGCATTACTACTGCAAGCTGCAGGGTTTGGTTGCCACTCTACATGACAACATGCTCTCTTTTGTTTAAATTAAGTCTATGTTTTTTCATTCAAGTTGGATCAGGGGTTACAGTAACTTTATGAGAGATTTGAGATCCTAGACAAACAAACAGGCCCTGTCAGGTATCACACTGAACACTATTGCCAATGCTCTTTAAGGACAATGCTGACTTCATCTCTGTTTGGGAAGGGTCAGGTTTTAGGTCTGATTTTATTTATTTTTGGAGTCTTTCTGATTAGTTTGCTACTACGTTACAACTTCATTTGGCCCGAGTCCCTCTGGCATTTATCGATGCTGCACACATAATTATGTTTGCATGAATTATGGCAAAAACCAAGAGGATATGGGGTAGTGATGCAACTTCTTATCTCTTCATAGTGGCGGCCTTGTTCTAGATACCAGCCGTTAAAACGGAAGTTGTGATACTCTCTCAGTCACACTATCGCCATTTCCTTTATAAAAAAATTAAAACCTGCTTTCAGTTACTCATTAACCCAATTGTATTATATACTTCATCTAACACATGCTACTTGCATTCATAGCAAGTTCTTTTTCAAACATGATAGAACCTTTGCTTGCATGTCATGCCTTAGCAAAGACCTCACCTTCATCATGCAACAGGAAATATAGCATTATGCCATGCTGTTAGTGTGGATGACTCACAGCTTGGTGACACTTAATACAAAGTCAATACAAAAGTGACACTTTTTGAATGTCACAAAACACAAACTATTGCGTCACCCTATTTACAAAGAAACCAGGAGGAAAACCACATGCATACTCCCATCCTTTAATCTTTGAAACTTGCACTTTTTTTTCTTAGTCTTGGTCTGGCCTTCTTTGTGTCTCTCATGAAAGCAACCCGTATTCCAGGAAAACACACTCCAGGGAGACAAGTGCAATCAGCAGGAATGCATTCTTGGAGGGACTTAAGAACACCCTATTGTGGGTGTCGGTAACATTAGTCATAAACCTTGCAAAGGGGCGACATATTGCATAATAACCTATACAGTGTAAGACAACAATTCAACGTTTGGTCAGCAGCTCAAAGCAGACCAGAGTCCAAAGCAGAACAAAAATACACTTTCCACAAGATGTTGCCTAAATTCAGTCCTGGGACAGGTAACTACTTCAAGGTGCTTGAACACTGCTGCTGGACATGCAGGGTAACTGCCATCAAACTATGAAAAACTCTTTAGAAATGCAGCTTCAATGACTCACAGTGTACACATGTTAAATGCTTTTCTCGCTTTCTTTCCATTTTGCATGCTGAACTCTATCTTAATTATTTTCAAACCCGAATGATAAGTAACTGGTTTGTATAGTTGAACTGAAATAATTAAATCCTTGAATTTAAGCTCGCAGCTGGACAGGTACCAACAAGTTGCAAAACTCTGCAGAATCACTGGTCACTGATTAATAAGTGCCCTTTGTGGTACCGGTGTTTATCTTGTTGTTCTTTGGTGTCGCAGATCGCAATATTATAACTCAGCCACCATTTGTAGACATAAAACAAACCAGTTTGATAAGATCGCTGTACATTGCATGTTGGATCGACGTGTTTATAGTTGCTGTGGAAAAAGGTGTCTTATATCTTAATGTACTATGAGATATTACGACATATGTACACATTGAAGACTGAGTTGATGTTTGACTAACTAGTCCAACCTGCCAAACAGTCTAGGGTTCAAAACAAGTAATAACTTGGTTATGAAGTAATCCAGCCTTGTGGTGTAACTTAAAGTTTTGAAACAGACTTAATTTTCTGTAAAACTACTACTGTAACGTTCTTGTAACTTAGCTACAAGTGTCATAACAATCATACCGGAGAGTAACCTTAACGCTTTACTACACCCAAGTGCGTGATTAAAAATATGTACAGACAGTGGTAAAGTAAGATAAGATTGTGTGAGTTAACGTTTAGTTCGATAAGCATTCCCCGTTTATTATGCAGTCCAGGAGCTGTCAAACTAGCTTAGCTGGCTAGCCCGTTCAGCTAGCTACATAGCAAGCAGCCTGGTAATTAGCTAGCTTGTCAGCTAAGCTAGTTAGCTTGCACTGTCGGAGAAAACGCACAAACAACAAGCATAAGTCATCTCACAGGAGTGCTAATGTTATCTTGGACCAAACAAAAACCCAGGCAAACTGAAGATGACTAAGAGAGCACTCTCATACTCGTGGGAAACCGTGTTTGTAAAAGTCAGCTAACTAACTGGCTAGTAGCAAACAGGCTAGCTAACTTGTTCAAGTGACGTCAGAGTTTTGGGTACGTGTCTCTTTCAAACAGGTGAACTAAAAGCACAAACAACGCGAACCAGGCGTTATGTAGCGAGGCGATACTTACGCTTTGTCAACCAACTCCCTAACCTTCCACATGTTCAGCATCTTGGCTCCGTGAAAATGGGCTTTCTGCCTCGACAAAACCCTTTACTCCACACGAACACCGTACCAAACCCTTGAACTCTCTAAAAGTAAACTCTTCTTCACCTCTCGTTCAAGACAGGAGGCGCAAACGCACCACCGGGCAGACAGGAAAGGTTACTACGGGAAATGCCCATGTAGCGTCACCAACTTGCGTGAAGCAGCATTGGAGTTGTAGTTTTCTAATTGCCACCATTGCTACTGTAAATACGCTGAACTTTAATGTGGATTAAAAAAATGCCTTGGCCATCTGCAACGTAAAACAACAGGGAACACCATTTGCCCGAGATGAAGTGAGATTAAACGGTTTTTACAATCCAATGAAAGATGTATGGGGTCTGGATTTTAAAGAAATTCGATATTTTAAAAATTTAAAAAGATACCCTGAGAGTCCAATATACATTATTGTTAGAATATAAATTATTTCAGCCCTTATTTTTGTTACTTTTTGCGTAGATCTCTTGATGCATAGGGTATTTATTGGTTTGTGTGACTGATAATATGATTTGTCTCATTGCCAGATATATTGGTAGCCTATCAGTCAATGTTTTAACGTTACGAGAAATTGCAGCACAGAAAACCCAAATATATCTTTGCTGGTGGTAGATTCAACATTTCATACATACTTAGTCAATCAAGACAGTCAATAGAGCATGGACATTTGTTTTTAAGTTTATCGGATAAAAAAAAATAGGCATCCTTTTCAAAAAGGTGTGGTATGTTTTGTATAGACTTCATTTAAATTACATGTTGTTGGGACAATATTATCCAGGAAAGACAACTTCTATATAAACCTTAATGTATTATTTGTTTCCATTCTGAACGGATATTCTTTGGCTTTCACTTCACACTGCTAAAACCTGTTTATTTTTTAATCCAAATGTGCCCCAGCTACCTCAAAAGTGCAGCCTACATCCTCATCAGCAGGTCACCACCCTGTGTGTTCTCCATCCCTCCTCATCTGGCATTCAGGCATGCTACAATGACCCAGTGATGCTGTGTGACGGGCCAGGCAGGGCACTGGCTGTTTGTGTCAATCCAGATCAATCACTCCCTCTTCTGGACGGACAACGTCATCAACGGGCAGAAAGGTCACAGGGTGTATTCAAGCCAGGCCTTATGTTGTGAGTAGGGGGGTCAGCAGAGCAAGCGAATACCCTTGACTGACTGAGCTTCATCTTGAATAGACGCAGTGGGCTTTTGAATAAGACATTTTTTTTATTTGATTGTTAGAAGAAGTAATTTCTTCCCCCTTGAAATATTTTTGTTGTACTCTCCTGCGACTGGGCGTATACAAAAAGCATTAAGACTGTTTGTCGTATTGATTGATATTCCAGTGGGCATGATAAGCCCTCAGTTGCCCCACATATGACAGGGTCCCTATTCTCTAATGATACTTGTAAATATGGCCCACCGCTTACACTTCTATAAGAGAGCAGGAAGAAACAACACAATAGCCAAAATTCAACCCATTTGAGGAAAAAACAACAAGAAACAGCACTTAACAGCCCAGAATGCACTGCACCCGAGGGAACCACCTCAATTACTGTTACACGTCCGAAGAGGAGAACTCCAGGAGAAGTGATTGCTGAGATGGAAATGGCCGTGTGTGTGTTTGTGCATGTGTGAGTGTGTTTTTGTGCGAGTGTGTGGGTTGAAGGATGGATAGAAAGGCACTCAGTAAAAAGATCTTTCAGAAACACTTTGCCTCAGTGACGTTGACATGAGCTGTTGATTGACATGCACTTCTCGACAGAAACCAGAGCTATCAACCTATCTGCCACGCATTAAGAATGGCACTGTCCTCGGGGAGGGGCCTAAGTGGTAAATGATGTTGCTCAAGACACTCTCTGTCCACAATGTGTGTGTATCTCTGAGTGTGTGAGTGCTGAGGATGGCAAAGTATTCAATCAAGCTTTGATTGAAAACCCTTGTGTCCTTTAAGATCAGAAATCTGTTTGCTGATGTATAGGGTGAATGTGTGGATGCAGGGGTCAGTCTGTATGATTTTTAAATACAGTATGATGCAGGGAAAACAGAGCTAGCAGAAACCTCATCTCAAACAACATTTATGTTAACTAGTTCTGTCAAAGCAAGCGTTGGAGTTTGTTTTTGTTTTGGACAATTTTCAGAAAGAAAGAAGCCACAAAAAATTATTTGCAGGAAATCTTGTAGACTCATAGTTTCTCTTTAGATATGGAAACAAATGTCAGGCTCTCGTTGATATATCATATTTTATAACCACGTTCCATTCATCATCTCGCTCTTCGGTTGATCGTCAATTCGGTCTACAGAGACCAAGTTGTCACTAACAACTTTAGATTTAAGGAGATGAAAAAGTAAGCCAGATAAACATGATGTAATAACACAAGGAGCACCAGGGGGCACTCTGACTTTTCTAGTATTGGGGACTGCTCATTGCACAGGGGGTGAGTGTGTTCAATGTCTTTGCAACTGTGAGTGTGTGTCAGTCAGAGCGACCGCTGGGGGTCAAGGCTGTGTGTTTACATGGCTGAAGTTCCCATGACAAATGTGGTCAGAACATCACCTCGATATGGGAATGCACTCTACAACTCCGCTATTATTCTTTCTCTACAAACATGTGCTTTCAATCTCTCTAAACATTTGGTGCTCTTTTTTTTGGTGCAGTTTTACAATGTCATTAGAAAAAATGTTCTTTGTTTTGCTTGTTTGCTATGAATTAACAACCCCGCCCGTCTTTGTGCCCGCAGAAGAGTTTCTGATCTGTGGAGCCAGTTGCAAGGGGCCCAGCTTTCCTCCTGTCAGAGCGCCGGCTCCTTCACTGCTGCTATATTTCAGGCTGTTATTGTTGGCCCTCTTGGAACCCCGGTAAGATCTGTAGTCCTTTTCCCAAGCGATATAACCCCCACACACATCACACAGTATCTGACCCCTGTCTCCATGACACATGACAGGTCCACTGTGGGGCGAGTGTGTGTGTGTGGGCAATGTGAGCAAGGACTGATGTGTGTGCGCTTTTCCTGTGAATGTGTACTAAATATGTGCATGGATATTCTTGCAAGTGCACAGAGCATATCTGGCACAGTATGTAGGTATTGAATATGCTAAAACAATGAGGCCACTTGTCACATGTTCAAAGTCACAGACAACCCGCTGTGATCTCAAACCACACACACAGATGTTCCTAATGGGACTAAAGTAGCATTCACATTCCTGTGGATAACCAGTCTGTTTATTTTTCTCTCTAAACTGGACTGGATTGCCACTTTTCCTGGTGAGAAAAAGGACAAGAGATGATAGAAAAACAATACAAGGGGGCTGATGAGAGAGGCTCCCACCATAGTTTAGACCTCCAAAGCCAACTGTCAGTCCCACTAAACCGGCAAACCTCAGCCGCTGTGATTTAAGGGTGACAGTAATTCAATGTATAATGGGAGGTGATGCTAGTGTGCAATACATAGCAAGCTAAAACTGCTGTTGTCTCATTCCCTAACATGAGGAAACGAGCTTGGTGTAATTGTGAAGGCTTATGTTTATGAGTCAGGGTGTTACAGTAAATCCTGTTGCTCTGTACACGGGCGAGGAACACGTACACGCAGAGAAACCCACACAGGTATGCTCAAGTCCTGAGAGCATCTGCTCCTTTACAACCAGATTGAATTAGCAATTACAGAGAGTAAAAAACAGAACAAAACATCTGGAGCTGTGAGCAGCAGAGGTTATAAATCTGAGAGAGGGAGAGAGAGAGAGAGAGAGAGAGAGAGAGAGAGAGAGAGAGAGAGAGAGAGAGAGAGAGAGAGAGAGAGAGAGAGAGAGAGAGAGAGAGAGAGGGGGATATGAAAATGAGCCAAAGTGAGATTCTCAAGGACAGTGTCTCTGATTGGTCCATTAACATGCCAGGGGTGTCAAAAAGGACCCGAGGCAATGGTAGAAATGGGACAGAGCAGAGGGCTTTAGAGGGCGTGTGGAACACAGTAAATGGAGAGGTACAGGGAGAGGGCCGGTGAGATCCTGCAGGGGAGGGAAATGCAGTAATGGCAAAGATAATACAACTCAGTAGATACATGGATGGTGTTTGTTTCTTGAACCTCCTCACAGGAAATCAACCAGATAAGCAGAGAAAAAAATGTGGAAAAGCAAGGGGAGTTGTTAAAAAAAAGACCTTGGGTTGATCGGGGTTTCTTCGCTTTTTTTGGATAAAGACCTGGAGCTGTGTGGGTGTAAGAAACAGAGGCTGAGTATCACCACTGTGCCAAACCATAATTATGCATGTTTGGACCCAGAAAAATGCATCAAGTAAACGTGAGGCAGGGTGTTCATAAATGTATTTTAACAACTACATCCAGTTTGGTTTAAGTCCGTATAAATGTGAGGTTGGAAAGCCGCAGCACCATTACCAAATCTATTTTTGCTATTATTGGCACAATAAATTACGTAGAAAATGTGTTTGCGCTGTTGTTAGAGTAATAGAATCAAATTATCCCATGTTAGGGAAATGATTATGTACGAAGCGGAATCCATCAGGGATTCAGAAGGCAATCAGTGAAGTAAGGCAGAGCTGAAATGTTGGCGCTCTGCACATCAGCGCTTCCAGGTCCACGACGTCATTTGGAAGAACTTCTCAACCTCGGATAGGAGATAATTGTACCTGAAGTAGTCTGGTTCACACACTAATCTAGCAATGCTAGCTCATTGTAGAGTGACTGTTAGTAGATCTCCAGTTCAACATCAATCCAGTGGAGGTGTAGGAAAAAGAAAAACACAGAGTAAGAGTAATAATTGAAAGAGCCTGACACGAGCGAATGTGTGAATGAAGGACAATATCAAATGAGCCTTATCAATTAAAAGTCAGTTTACATTCCCACTCCAAGGCCAGACACTGGGTGGATGCTTCAAATAGGTCAAGGTTGAAGCGAAAACAAAAGTTAGTTGATTAGCAGTCGAGGTGCAACATTCCTACTTTGTATGCTAATCTGGCAGATCATCATATCGTGTAGGCACTGCCTGCGATTCTACATCTGCACGCACTCATTTAATTATCCAAACACAATTCACAAAAGTCATTGGAAACAAACCAAACCAAAATAAAATAATTTGCATATATTTAAAAGAGCAGATAACGTCCCTCGGGGTTGGTTAATATTTCAGAGGCATAATAATAATATGCTAAATCATTCACATTTTATCCAGCACCAAAACAAAGTGGCTTTGTCGATGTAATTAGGGTGTTTTAGAGTTGAATCACCCTGGCAAATGACCATGTTTTTCTCTCTGGGAGATCTGTGTGTGAATGTATCTAAGCTCCTCTCGCTGCCTATATGTGTGTGTGTTTGTGTGTGTGCTTGTGTTGTATTGTCACCGTTCCTCCATGTGCACGCAGTCTTAGAAAAGGATTGATTAAAGAGAGAGTGTCTGTCTCAGAGCAGTTAATGAGGTTTAGTCCCATGAGCTGCGAGGTTTGGGCGTGTGTGAGTGCACGCACATGTGTGTGTGCGTGTGTGCATGTAGACCTAGTGGAAGACGTTGTTAATTGGCTAAGACTTACTTTCAGCAGGGGGATAGTCAAGGGCACAGTGCTTCCACATTTGCAGAGCGCCATTTGTAGAACACGGTGTTATGCTCACTTCCTATATTAAAAATTATTTTGAGGGAATGATGAGTCAGTAGCAGGCAGACAGAAAGAAACATGATTGTATTTACACTGTAGAAATACGAAGATTGCATGCTAAAAACTGAATGGACAACTGTTATTTTGCTGTTTTGTGTTACCTGAGTGTATCTGAGGATGTGAATGAAACTGTCTCTGGGGACAATAAGAAGACACAAAGGAGAGGGAGAGGAAAAGAAGAGGAGAGGAAAAGACACAGAGAAATAAATATTTTAAAAAGACTGGAAAAAGAGAGACACAGAGGAATAGAGGAAGAGGAAATGAGTCAGAGAAGGACAAAAAACATGGATAAAGATATTTCAAAAAGGCCATGGACTGTTGATGGATACAATCTCACCTGCTCTCTCCACACAGACCTGTCCGTCTCCATGTATATACAGACCTGTATGTTCCTGTGCTGCGCAGCTCGTCTCAAACAGCAGGAAGCATCGATGCTTTCATGTGGAGCACAGCCCAAAGTAGAGCAAGATCACAATGTGTGTGTGTGTGTGTGTGTGTGTGTGTGTGTGTGTGTGTGTGTGTGTGTGTGTGTGTGTGTGTGTGTGTCTGTGTGGGTGTTTGTGTGTGTGTGTGTGTGTGTGTGTGTGTGTGTGTGTGTGTGTGTGTGTGTGTGTGTGTGTGTGTGTGTGTGTGTGTGTGTGTGTGTGTGTGTGTGTGTGTCTGTGTGGGTGTTTGTGTGTGTGCGTGTGCGTGTGAAACCCAGGCTTTTCCCCCCCTGGGACCTGCACAAACACGCTTCCCATCTTTCCTTTGAGTTTCACATTCAAAGGTTCCACTCGTTCAGCTGTCAATCATCCCCTCAGCCAATCAAGGCCCTTCATTCTCAGTCTGTTTATAGATCAAGGGTGGTTTAAGCGTATGTATGTGATGTGACTGGAATTTTTACCATGACTAATACTAATACTGTAAATATTCTCTTTTTTTTTTACACATCACTTGTGGTGTCAATCAAAATCAACACTATTGTGCCGTACTGTGAGCATGTGGGAAGTCTATAATAATGTGTATGACTGCAGGAACTGGAAACCCATTGTTGGTACTAGAAGGATGCCAACAAATGCAGAAAGAAATCTGGACTAAGAAAAAAAAAAAGGTCTCAAAAATAATATGGTAAAAAGGAAGTATGGATGTATGTAGAAGGAAAGAGGAAATTCGGCACACATGGAGGTTAATAAAATACGTGTGTTAGGGCTGGTGTGTGTGTACATTTGTGGTATCAAAAGAGACTTGGTGCAGTATAGAGGCATTAACTATTGGGTTATAGGGCTATCGCAACCCAGATATGTCATGCTTAATTTAGTGGCTAAGAGTACTAGAGAAAGGGGGAGAAAAAAGTACAAATTACTGTGAAATGTACAATATATATCTGCAATGTTGAATACATCACACAGCAACTGCACTTATGCTTTAACACATGGGAGAAGGAAAGAGAGCCATATTAGAGAGGCAGAAGGACAGAGCATCAGGTGACAGCAGGCATTATCAGGCCTCACCTCTGATTGCTATCTATTTATGATAAAACAATGGTTTCCTGAGGGCCATGCTAACGACCTGTGTTTGTCAGCAACAGGGGAAATTAACCCAAGCCATAGTTTGCCTGTTTAATGCCAGGAGGGAATAAGACAAAAGGAGTGGAAGAAGGGAGAATTAGTCACACACCTGTTAGGTAGTGATAGACAGCTGCCATACAGTATGTCCAAACCTGCACCGCGTGGGAAACAGTGCAGGGCGAGTATCAGCCGCCAACAGAGGGCAGCAGAGGGCTTCGGAGCTGATGGCCCCCTCACAGGCCGGTCACAAAGCTCAGTCTCCTTTCTCAGAAGATTGTCTAGTAACCTCACACATGTCCACTGAACCCTAACTTTACATTAAAAATGATTGAACGCAGCGCTTGTGCCTGTAAACAAATCATGGCTTCACCTCGGAGCTGCCACGGTTGCAGATACTTGTTTGTTTTTGTCAACTTTACCTATTTTTCCCCAGCTGACACATAAGGTGGGAGTGAGGCTTGAACTGCAGGGCACTGGTAATGGCGGAGTGTGTGTTCTACAGCACGTCTCTGTGAGAAACTAGCTCGATCTATTCACGCTACATGCAGAGCCGTGGCCTCCAGGCTTGAGTTCCTGCTTCGGTAATGACTCTGTTCCCCTGTGGAATGTAGAACATTGTCTTTCCTCAAATGAGGAAAGCACACAATCGCACAAACATGGCCACAAACTCACACACACAGGGCCTCACACGCACACACTTCAATATGCATGGATCTCACAAGGTTGTAAACATATATGGACAAAATAGTGCACACTTGCATGTAAGTACACACACACACACACACACACACACACACACACACACACACACACACACACACACACACACACACACACACACACACACACACACACACACACACACACACACACACACACACACACACACACACACACACACACACACACACACTCCCCAGTCTCCGAAACATTGATTGGGCCTCCCTCTCAGGTCTGCTCGCCTCCCATGATCAATCAGTGAGTTTATAGACCACATTGTGTGGCAGCTTGTATTGCTCTTTCTCCCACTTCGTTACCGATCAGAGAAAATCCCACTCCAAGCAAGCGCAATGCACATTCATACAATTTTAATGACTCCTAAATTAACCATCATATTTTTGCTCCACTCCTTCACTGACTAAACCGCTTAATATGCATCAACACTGGCCTTACTTGTGGGTTCGCCGTGACATTTTTATAATTCCTTTGCACGGGTATTGTGTTTATTTATGAGTGTGTAGGCTTTTTTTGGCTGATAAATGGCACAATTAAACAGTGCTCAGACACTCGAGCAGGCGTTTCAGGCTGCTGACAGATTTTTAGTGTCCTCTTCCTTGGCTAACGATGAAAGTAAATAATGTCTTAACGAGGTTGCTGGAGCAGTTGTTTGAGGATTCACTTTATATTTTACATTTGCTTTGAGCAGCGTTGCTGGAACAACACTAAAGTGAAGTTCACAGCCTAGATTTTTTGGCTTTGAACATAATTTAGTAGCTTGTTAACAAATTCCTTTACAATTATTACCAAGGTTACAAATGAGAATTGAAATAATCTTTGACTTTTTTTCAGGTTTGTGTCAGCAGTGAGCAGACTTATAACATTATTTATAATGTTTGGTTCTGTGAATTTTTGCAATGTTTTAGTGTCTAATTCTGTCCATTTTGTATTTGTATAACTTGATAACAGTGTCAAATAAGACAGCTGTGTTAAGCTGCAGTTTGCAGAGCACCACAAAACTCAAATCTGACTTCCTGTATGCATTATTCAAGGTCCCCTATTGGCTGCTGTGGGTTTAGTGATGAAAGCAGCCTGACGCAATACACGGCAACAGCGTTTTACAGTATTGTTTTACAAACTATTGTAAGGCAGGGTTAGAACAACGGAGAGTATTAGCCAGGCTGGGAGGAGGGTAGCTTTATGAGCCCTCTGAGGCCGGCTGGGCTCCTGTGCAGTTCAGCAGTGGGCTACGGCGCTACATGCTGCCCCTACATTTACAGAATGCCCTTGGACGGAGGATGTGTGCGAGAGAGAAAGTGTGGGGCATGCATGCTCATGGGCTAATGAGTGCATGTGTTAATGCCTGTGTGTGTGTTTGTGCGTACATGTGAGTGTGCGCGGACGAGATGTTGTTGGGTTGAGTCAGTCTCCAGAGGGAAGGAGAAGGACAAATGCTCCTTAAAAATAGCCCCTGGGCAGCTGGTGTACACAGTCTATCAGCAGTCCGTCCCTGGGGCCAAGGAGGGAGGGAGGGAGGGAAGGGAGGGGGGAGGATGGAGAGAAAGAGGTAGAGAGAGAGAGAGAGAGAGACAGAGGATGGATGTAAGAGAGAGTGAGAGAAATGTGGAAAAATAGGGTAGGAATGGAAAGGGAATGGGGGAAAATATATGGATACAAAAAAGATAACTCTCTTCTCAAGAAAGAGTAGTAAAAAAAGTGCACCAGATGTCAAAGAGAAGAGGAGAACAAACTGAGATAGTCAGCGAAATAGAGATGGCAAAAGATGGAGAGTGCCTCCTGGTCCCAGTTGTGAATGCTCTAGAGGTCACAGTGGAGGGAGAGGGTTTGAGAGAGAGCAACTCCTTCCCCAGACGTCTTCAGTTACTAATATACCAGTGTGTGCTCGGCTAAATCGCTCCCAGTCGGCGGGAGTAGAGATCCTTGAGACCCACTGAGACCCTTTATGGAAATAACTCTACCCCATTTGCTCTTCATAACTTGCTGTAACATTTTTGGTGTGCTTGTGAGTGTGCAGGGGGTAGAGTGTGTGTGAATTGAAGGTTCTCATTGAGCGTTTGCGTGCGTAGTTTTAATGGACATGCTCATAATGGATAGATGGTTTTTACAACTGTTCAATCTACTGGGAGCGACAAAATCATCAAGCTATTAGATATTTATGGAGCGCTCTGAATTTGAGGCTGCAGTGTGTGCTTTTGGGGGATTCTGGGGTTATCTTAGGCATGGCATTGCCATATAGCAGAAAATAATGTGATTAAACACAGCATATGCAGAGAATTCTTTAAAGTAAGAGCAGGTAGATAGTTTTCAGCATGCGCCTGGAAAAGGGTTTGTGGGTGTATTTCAACTTTAAATGAGAAATAAAGAGCTGGAAGTCATCCTATGGTTGCCTGAAGGATCCCACACTCACAGTATCATCAACACACCAATTAGAGCCACAGACTGGGGAAGGATCAATGCGGTTCTGAGTGTGTGTGTATGTGTGTGGGTGGTGTGTGTGTGCATGTATAGATGTATTTCGTTAGCTCCTGCACCGAGCTAATTGAGCTGTTTTTCCTCAACAGTTGGGAGCTCTTAAGGCTGCGGACAGATGCCCTTGGGCACAAGGTGTGTGTGTCAGTTTGTGTGCATCTGTGTGTTTGCCACGGCGAGCATGTGTTCCATCCTGATTCCATAGTGATTGCGAGAGTTTGTCGGTGCATGCCAGAGTGAAGACTTGTGTGTGATGTGTGTGTGAATGGCACGCAGGCCGTTGGTCTGTCAGTGGCGTATTTAGCGGTCTCCAGGCGTCATTAGTACCCTGACTGTCACACCGCTCCGTCTGACTTGAGCTCTTTATAAAGCTTTGTTTGGAATACTCCGGCCACATGTGCTCCGCTGCGACTGATGGGCCCTGAGCGGGTGCTGATGGAGTGAGTGTGTGCGTGTGTGTGTGTGTGCGTGGAAGCGGGGTGCTGATGGAGCAGAGTCGTCCTGACAGAGATGTTACCCAGCAGCAGGATCCTGTGCCCCAACCCCCTCCCCATAAACACACACACACACACACACACACACACACACACACACACACACACACACACACACACACACACACACACACACACACACACACACACACACACACACACACACACACACACACACACACACACACACACACACACACACACACACACACACACACACACTGCCATCACCTACCCAAACAGCCTCGCACTCAATGTCATCGCTGGGCTCATGTTTAACTTGAGAGAAGAGGATATACTTTGTTTATATCACAGAAAGGACAGTTGACCATTGCTCACATACAGGGCATGCAGGATACTGTAGAGGACAGCAGTCACACCACACGGATGGAAAGTAAACAAGTATATTTAACTTGTTTCATTAAGTACCTTAGATTAAGCACTGCACTTTTGTAACCATTTTCATTATACCCAAATGCATTTACAGTAATTGACAGATGTAGTTCGATTACAGTATCAGATTGTAACAAATGGTTATCTATGCATTTGATTAAAATGAAGTTAAAATCAATGCATTTTGAGCAGCATTAAAGGATGGGGCTCAATCTGTTTGCTGAAATCATCTGACATCATGTGAAACACTTTTCTGATGTGTGAAAAGGTGGAGTCAGGAAAACTATTCCCGCAGAGATTTGCCAGTTGTACAGACGTGTGTGAGAAGAACCAGGGTTTTAATTTCTGTCTCATACAACTACTTCCACTTTTTTAGGAGATATTTTTCAACCATTTGCACAATTTATTACATCAAGACTACAAAGCCACACAAACAAATACAGAGTCATTTGAGAAAGGGAGGCAGTAATCCAGCCAAATAGAGGCATTTTAAGTTGTAATGTTAATGTAGTGTTGGTCAACTCAATGACAGACACATTAAACAAATGTAAGTATATGAAATAACCACGCAAGATACATACAAATCTTTAAAATGACTATCAATACAAGACCTATGACCAGTGTTGCAATCAAACCAATGGACTTGATCTCATCCGTACTCCTATATACATACTACATATTTTGCGTAGTATTTGACTCAGAATGTTTGTCCATCAAAGTAAATTGTTGGTTAACGTTTGGACATGGGCTATATTTGGCAAAATTCCAATTGGTCCATATCTGATACCCTGGGATGAGACTAGATTACCAGACTGTGCCGCAGTGCTTCCAAATAAATATTGAGTATTTCTACTTTATTGTATTCCCATTTTCACTTAACTTAATCTTCTGAATACTTCTTCCACTCCTGCATTGTGATATGAATTTCTATATGACAGGCTCTTTAGAATTAAAGCCCTTGCACAATTTTTTACATCAGCAATGGATCTAAGCACCCGTGGAATCAACAAGTACTAACTCGATGTTGTTTTGAAGGAAACTTCCCTGCAGCATGGAGCTGGTGTTGGTCGTCTCTCATCACCACGGCAGCTGCCTGTGATGGTTATCTCTCATTCATTTTCAAACGCACACACCCACGCACATTTGCACACCCACTCTCGCAACTCGCGCACTTCCACATTTGCACACTTGCTTGTTCCTTTCCTCCCTTTTTCACGCTTCTGACAACACAACTTCCAGCGTAACTTCCAGCAAAAGTGCGCCACGCTCAGTCCTTCAGCTGCAGTCGTTACTTTGAGCTACTCGGGAATACACTCCCAACTTTATGCTACAAGACTAGTCATTGAGAGTCTCTCCTGGGACCTTTGCTATATAACTTATACTCAGTTTACAGGACTTCCATATCAGTGGAAGGCATCTCTTTGTGAACGCACTGAGGCAGGAGTTGGGATAAAGCTATTTGATGTTTTGTATCTGAGGTAATGGATACTGTGTGAAAAGCTATGGCTGTGTGAGTGAAGTGACAAAGTTAGTTTGGGCCATACAGATCTTTAAATCCCCCCGGATCACTCATGCCCCCTTCTACACTCGCCGCTCCAATGATTGTGTGTGTTTGTGTGTGTGCGTCAGATGATTGGTACCTGGGCTAACAGAGAGGAGTCCCTCAGGTCCTTCTGTGGAGGTTCTCAGGTCTGGTCAGTTAACCTCCATCTCTCTCTTTGATCGCTGCGGCTCCGGCGACCCTCAGGGAAAACACAACACACTCAAACTTCAGTCTTCCAGAGGACACACACACACACACACACACGCACGCACGCACGCACGCACGCACGCACGCACGCACGCACACACACACACACACACACACACACACACACACACACACACACACACACACACACACACACACACACACACACACACACACACACACACACACACACACAGATCCACACTTATCCACAGCAGACAAACACATTGACACATAAAGACAAGAAAAACTTTGCGCATATGCCAATGCATACACCCCGCCGTGTACACATCTACACACTTTGCCACACAGTCAGTCCAAGGGGTAATGCTATACAGCCGGTGTCAGTGAGAGCAGGGTACTTAAGGTGCTATTACACTCCCATTACCTCTACTCTCATGAGCAATCAGGGAGAGGTGATGGCCTGCTCTCTGGCAACACACACCCTGTTTCCCCTTCTGACAGCGCTGTGGACAGAAGCCCGAGCTCCAGGAATGGAGGCGAGGAGATTTAATCTGAAGGGTGTGTGTCGTGTCTGGTAGGTGGAAGAGAACGAGTGTAGCTATCAGGGATGAAGCTCATACTCCTATTTGCAGATGATGATGATGGATATGCAGAGTTTCATGTGTTTGGGAGTCTGTTTTAATGAAAACGTACGAAAAGAAAACATCTTTCCCCCTCCCGCCCCCATTTTTTCTACCTGTTTTTGTGTGCTCCCTCTCTCTCTGTCACACACACTCTCTGGCGCTCTCTCTCTCAGCTGGCCCTAGATAGTTTTGCTCTTCCCCCAGCTCCTCTGGGACCCCTTCTCTCTGTCGTTAATCAGAGCTTCTCAGCTCAGCTTCTCTCTCTCCCTTTTTCTTTCTTTTCCAACCAGCCCCGTGCACACACACGCACGCACGCACGCACGCACGCACGTACACACACACACACACACGCACACACACACACACACACACACACACACACACACACACACACACACTCACGGTCTTATAGTCTCTCTCCCCTCCTTCCCCCATGCATCCTCAGCCCCATCCATCATAAAACGGCAGTAGGAAGGTGGGGTAAGTGTAAGTGCGAGTGTGTGGAAGTGTGCGCGTCAGCTCCTGTGTGTGTGTGCGTCATGTATGTGCGCGCTGGAGGCACACATCTTCTGTGTCTCCTCAGCAAAAATGAATTGAGACTTAACAAGAAGAAAGCAATTAGGCCAGGGCTTTGGCCTATCATTCACTGGCTAATGTATCAGAGGCAGAGTGAATATTATTAACGGACGGGGAGGGTAAGGCTCTGTGGATTTTACAGCCAGAAGGTAGGACAAGAAAAGACTAATGATTGTGATAAAGTAACCCCGAGTTGAAGGGTTTTAATCACTTGTAGGCTTTGTGGCTTCGCAGTTGACACTCTCTTTATGATAACTGCGCAGCTTCCAGCTCTCGGTCTCCGCCATCCACTGACTGAACGCCAGTAGGAAAGAATCAAATGAGCCATTATCGAACATGGACAAGGACAGCTGAGTACAATGCAACAAGATTACTCATTCATCAGGATGTGTGAGTGAGGGGCCATAGGGCTGATGGGAGAAAACAAAACGTGAGTCAGGAAAATGGAAACTATGATGAACACAGGAAAAAGAGAGAAATTATTTGGGGGGAGAGGGGAAGGAAGAGATAAAAGTGCTTTGCCTTTTTTTTTTTACTCTCCCAGTAAACTACCCCTAATGTATGAACATAATGTAACAGTAATACATGTGTACAAGTAATTGTATAACTGTAATGATTTAAGATGGCAGAACATGTTTTAAACGTTAATATGTTAACGTTGGTTTAACACAATAATATCTATTTCACCGGTTATAGTGAGTGTAAATTCATACGTTGTTTAACATCTTTGGTGGATCCAGAGGTGGGTCCGCAGAGTCTGATATATTGCCTTAAGTGATGTAACTCATGTCTTCAGAACTATAAAGTACATTTTAAAACTGTAAGAGGTAAGCTTACCAGACAGAAGTCTCTCCTAGACTGTAGCATGCTCCTCATATCTGCGCAGGCTAACAGCTCAAGTCCAAGTTAGTCCATACATATCACAGCCAAATCTCAGACGAACTGACGATGGTCAAGTTGCATTCTGGCAAAAGTGGTCGCCAGGTTTTGACCATAGACTGTTCATCCATTAGGTTTGTATGGGACACTGTGAAGCTCAATAAATGTGGCTCCAACTGTCTATCTTGGCAGGGACGACAAGCTAACTTCCAGTTAGTCTAAAATGTGTTAAAATGGCAGCGTCATTGGTGGTGACAAAACAAAGAGCAGCGAACAGTGAGGGCACCGTACTGTCACAAGTGACCACACGTTTTACTTTGCCTAATTTTCAGCGTTGATATAAGCTGTCATGAATGGGGAAATAATATATAGAAACGAAAACCATTTAGAACAGGGGTGTCAAACTCAATTTCATCACGGGCCACTTTAGCTTTATGTTTGCACTCAAAGGGCCGGTTGTAACTTTAACGGTACGTCCACACAGTATGGGATTAGTTTTGTATCATAAAGATAAAGCAACACTTTCTCAAAATAAAGCAAAACTATGAGTTTAAAGAGCAACTTCCAGGTTAAAGACACCTGTGAATAAATGCGTAGGAAAATGATGAATACACTAGATTTTCAAAAAGATATACAGAAATATACACTACAGTGACATCTGGCGTCGTTTTTGTAAGAAATGTTCACTTCCGCATAAAAAAGCCTCGGCACGTGACCTCCCGCGTGTGACGTAACACGGGGGACACAAGGGAGAGAGCGGCCGGTTTAACGTATTAATAAACATGGATCCCAATGCTAGTTTCGACACAGAAGACACAGAAGAAGTTGAACATGAATATTCGAATGCATATGACGGACCACAACCTTATAATTATGAGCCTGCTAGGCGTCCAAGAGACCAGGAGCAGCCAAGGATTAGAAGAAATAACGGCCATCGGAGAGAAATTGAGCTGTGGTGTGAGGAGAACCAGTGGAGAACAGAGCAGCTATCTTGGTGAGTGACCGGCGTTAGCTACAGAATGTTAGCTAACGTCACATCACAACATTGTAAAGTTAGCTATCATATATCAGGCTATAACTAAAGTAGCATTGATAATATAGTAACGTTACTGGCAGGACTGTTGATACTGATCCATAACAGAAACTAATGCGCAAGTATCAGCCGTATCTCGTGCTACCTAATGCAACTCCACACTACGGTGCTGTGTACCGGAGGAGAGACGCGAGATACGGCTGATACTTGACGATCTGGCGGAGAAAGGTTGTGGAGCCTCCGTTGATATGCCGTTGTAAATGGCTTGATGGAAAGCAGGTGTGTAGTCGGGGAGGGTGCACAGCTGATTGCAGCAGGTGAGTGGAGGTTGAGCCGGGAGCCAGGAGTGACAGCCACCACGCACACACAAACAACACAGACAGGGGGAAACAAACAAACACAAAGGAGACGGCTGGAGCAGTACAGCCACCATAGCGTTACCTAATGCAACTCCACACTATGTCTTACGGTGCCGTGTACCGGAGGGGAGAGAGAGAGAGCAGCGAAGGGGGGGGGGGGGGGGAGAGAGAAGTAATACAGTTTCCTGATAAACCTGTGGAGAGTATGTGCTGCAGGAAGGTGGATGCACAACGCACCCAGGAATGAACGCTAGCTCCGGTCCTTTTTACTGTGGACTCGATGTCCTGACAGGCTGGTATTTGTGCAACCTGCACAAACACAATACTGCACCATGATTACAAATGGTGAAATACAATGTAAAACTACCGAAAAATACCAACTCCTTAAAACACAACCACTCTACTCAACGCAACTCTACTATACCCGCGGTCAGAGAGCGGAGATGTGTCCCCTGTGTGATCTAATATGACGCGTTTGACGTATAACCTTAAAAAAAAGCCGTTTTTAAGAGCAGAGCTCAAAATTGCTCCTTTCCCTCTGAATTCCTGCCCTTATGTCTCGTAAAACATATCAAATCCTGCATTCACTTTTTTAATTGTAATTTTCAAGCAAGTTTAAGCATAAATGTAGAAAAAATAAAAACCTGCAAGATGCTCTTTAAAAGAAAAAAAACTGAGTCAAGCAAAATAAAATAAAATTCAAAAATAATCATTTGTGTAATCATGTAAACTATAAGTCTTTTTTCTTTGTTTTAACATAGGTTTTTGTTTGCAGTTCTTGTTTCTTCTTTCTCAATGATCAGACTTTTGCTCTTGCTGCAGCTTTCTCTTTTGCGCTACCTCCTTTTTTGTTGAAGATTCTGACACAAACCTCCCAGGTGGGCGGGACTTTCAGGGGTGCGTCCCCATTGGCTACTCAGTTTTTGAGTGACAGCCCAGTCCTCCAGCGATTGTACAGTACAGGCAGCTGCGGTGCGGTGGCTGCCTGAGCGTGGATAGAACATCCCCAGAAGAACCAGTATTTCAATTATTATAATACTACAAGTGAAAATATAAGTAAGTATTGATCATTTGTGTTGTTTGTGCTGTACTATACGTTCTGTTTCTTTATTGTGGTAAGTGAGAAGTAAAGCTGTGCTATGAAAGTTAGCTTTTGCTACCTTTAGATCCATAACAATGCAAGCTAAGTAGCCTAACAGTTAGCTACATAGCTAGCAGTGAGGGAGCGTTCAGACACCGGTGCACACACTCAAACTGACTCGTGTGTCTGACTCTACCAACAGGCTTTCATGATTCTGTTTAGATATGCAAGTATAAGCCATGATAGCATATTTTATTAACACGCTAATTTGATATGAAAATCAATGGAGGCTGAGTTAACTTTGTAGGAAAACCTATCGTCCATGACTGTCCCTGAGCTGTCTTTTATTTGTTAACTTCATATTTTTCATTTCCTAAAACATTTTTTTTCCTCTCATATTAACAGTGTGGATCATTGAGACAGCGTGGTGTCCAGAGTCTTATCCCGTTTTCCCACTTCCTCTGAGGGGACAGCAGGGAGGGGGGGGGGGGGGGGGGGGGGGGCATGAAGAAAGACCTACACCAGCTTCATCCACGCTGGGCGTTTACATATACATTTAATAGATTGTATTATTATCCACCTTTTAGTTTTATTTCCTTTTATTTAAAACATTCTTTGAGACTTCATCTTCTGGTTCAAATTTCAATAAATGTAATTTGTATAATCACTCTTTTGTCTTTATTCTACATGAAAATGTTAGAGATTCCATTCAAATCTGTTGATTATTCATATCTTCCTCAGGCTAGGAATAGTATGTCGAATTTTTAATGCTAAATGTATATCATTTTCTCACAGGATATAGAATGAAACAACACCGGTTTTATCCATTGTGTATGAATGCTTCAGCTCTGCAGACCAACATAGTAAGATGTGTCCATGTTCCTAATTGTGTTGGTATACAGCCTAGGTCTGGTCTGTTTAAAAAAGCAAATCTGCCACTTTTATATTGTAGAATTTGTTAAATTAAAGCAGCCTTTAATTGTTTGTCCTAAACATAGGAATATATGCTTTTGAAATGTAAAATTTCTTTGAAAAATAATAGTATACAGTTTATATTGTGTATCACCTTTAGCTTGAAAATACATAGATGTGTTTTTTTAATCTAATAAATAGACAGACAGACACTTTATCAATCCCAAATTGGGAAATTATTTAACAGCAGCAGTGTGTTCAGGTATTAACATATTTAAAGTTGGAATAAAGTATAAACTACACAACACAAGTATAATGCACAGCAATACATAAGAGAAGTCCGATATGTTCATGAAACTCCCCAGGAGACACCAACACTAACGTGGCCGAGTCGACTCCGGAGCTGCATGAGTTGCACTGTATGATCTGTGTTGTAGTGGGCTGTCACTCAAAAACTGAGTAGCCAATTGGGACACACCCCTGAAAGTCCCGCCCACCTGGGATGTTTGTGTCAAAATCTCAAACAAAAAACGAGGGAGCGCAAACGAGAAAGCTGCAGCGAGAGCAAAAGTCTGATCATTGAGAAAGAAGAAACAAGAACCGCAAACAAAAACCTATGTTAAAACAAAGAAAAAATATTTATAGTTTACATGATTACACAAATGATTTGTTTGCAACTTATAGTTTTATTTTTGAGATTTATTTTATTTTGCTTGACTTATTTTTTTTTTCTTTTAAACTCATAGTTTTGCTTTATTCTGAGAAAGTGTTGCTTTATATTTATGATACAAAACTAATCCCATACACACAGCAGCTTTGAAAAAATCTTGAAAATCTTGGAGCTAGGCGTGTCTGAGAGCTTGGGGATTTTTGCGAGAGACGCGACCAACAACCAATCACATGAATATCCCGCCCCCAACATACAAAGCAAAAAAACCCTGGTTCTTCTCCACTCAGAATATGTGCAGAAAGGAGTATGACATTGTGTGCATTATGCATATAGTATGATGTGGCAGAGGTAAAGTGTCAGCGGGAAGGGCTATGATGAACATGTATGAGATTAATGTCTATGGTGCTATTTTATGCTACATTCCATGCTGACTAAAGATACTGCTTGCTAGCAATGTTTAAACGAAGTAAACTGGATATAAAATCCCCAAACAGGCGAAAACCTACCAGTTTCACCCACTGTCTCTGCCACCTCCCTCCATGCCTGGTTCCTCCGGTTTGTATCCCGGTAAATAGTTCTGGTCGTAAAGAACCGGGTGATTTGCTACCGTAATTTATCGTTTGGAATATGAGGAAATGAACTGCGGTCTGGCTCTCCCAGCTTGCACACGGTTTGATTGGCTAGCGCTTGTACTGTCAGATTTGCATAAACGGGATTTGATTGGCTGACGCTTCCACCTCAGCTTCAAAAGTTGAACATTGCTCAACTTTTGAATCCTGGAAATCCTGGAAATCTTCGCTTTGCTTCCCCACAATGCAGTTCGGCGAAAAGCGAGGCAAAGTGACGTCATCCCCATTCAAAGTCAATGGGCAGAGAAGCGTTGGAAGCGTTGGAAGATTTTTTTAAAGCTGCTGTGTGGACGTACCGTTAGACTATATCAAAATACATATATAAATATTTAAAGGTCACCTATCATGCTTAAGCAATAGCATGGGTCTCAGATATATAAAAATATATTAAAAACATGTCTATGAAGTGTTTTGCTCAAAATACCCATCAGATCATCCATTAGCCATGCCTCATATCCCTCCATTTCACTTCCTGTTTTAAAGGGCTGATTTGGGTATAAAGCTTTAAAAAAGAAAAGAAAAATTGATTAAAAAAAAGAAGGGGGCTGAGCTCATGCGGGAGATTTTACCGGCAGATTCTGCGGTGATGAAACGCCATGTCATGGATTATCAAGGATTATTTCTAAAAACAGTATGGAGCTCAAAGGCTTTCTCTCTTGCCGGTTATACCACAAGGTGAGTTCCCTTTTATTTCCTGCTTCTTCACACACATGCTCTGTGCAGTACAGGTTAGCTCTGAGTGTTAGCGATGCTAATGTAAACATGCACCAACCATATTACGTCCAAAACAGTCGGGCATTGTTTCTGATAGCAATGTTTCTGATAGGGCCGTGGGTGTAAAGCCAGCCTACATTTACGATATTACGTCATATCGGACGCAAATCTGGATCAGCTCCGTTGTAGCCCCGTTTTTAGAGATTTGGGTACGGAGGATAAGAGAGAGGGTTTTATTTTCTGACGCTACGTGAGTTCCCAGACACACCGGGGACACATATTTAAGTGCATTTTGCATTATAGGTCCCCTTTAATATATATAAAATAATGTATTATATTTAGGGTTGCAAAGGGTGGAACATTTCCGGTAAGTTTTCCGGTAAATTTCCATGGGAAGTTAAGCTGGGGAATTTTGGAAATATTCCATTGGAAACTTTCCATAGGAATAATCGGAATTATGGGAATTTATGGGAACTAACTGGGAATTGAGGGTAATGTAATTAAATTGTATCGTATCCAAGCATAAATATAAACATTTAGTTTTGTCATAAGAAAACATCCATGCAAAATGATACAATTAAACAGAACAAGTTTGAATTATTTCGTTTCATTGAAGAACAAAAATATGAATGTTGAGTTAAATATTACTTCTAGAAATCATCTGTGCATATGATGGAGGAATGCACAGTGCCTGTAGGGGGTGTGGTCTCAATAGCCATGCAGTAAGCAGTGTGCTATGTGCATGTGATTTAGGAATGGCATTATTCAATCAAGTGTACTTGAATGGCATCTGTTTGTTTTAGTCAAGATTATGCTAAAATATACATCCCCCAATTATATTTAAGTTCCCTATGAAGAGCCAACCTTCAATTTAGAAAATTCCCAGTTTATTGCCTTTTATTCCCGTTTATTCCCATGGAAAGCTGCCATCTTTGAAAATTCCCGGAATTAGCAGAAGTCTAGGGCAAAAAAGAAAAGCACAATTCTGGAAAAAAAGTAACATTTTGAAAAAAAAGTAACATTTTGAAAAAAAAGCAACATTTTGGAAAAAAAAAACATTTAAAAGAGAAAGTCAAATTCTGGGAAAAGGGAAAATTATAAGAAAAAAGGCATATTTTCAAGAAAAAAAAAGTCAAATTTGAGATGCATTGTGCTACATGTATGGGCAACTTGCTTCTTTAAAGCGGCATACAACCGTATAATAAACAAATTATATTGTTTGCAAGCTCTTTGGGCCACATGCAATGAACCCGTTTATCTCAAGTTTGGCATTATCATTTGGAAGCACTATTTTAATCAAGCATTCGTTTTCACATAGCCACAGTTGCTCAATTTATGACAGGATTCTTACCCCCCCAAACATGACTTTATGCAATGTATCACACAAAAAAGCCATGTTACCTTTTTATTTGATTTACAATAAACCTCGAAAGTACAAATGTATGTACTACAATTTAGAAAAGACCACCTCCCTACTCTTCCAATACATTATGACCCTCCCTTCTGCTAAAAAATAAGTCATAATATAACCCTTCATTTCTGGATTACATTTCTGACCCTTCAAATATTTTTTACAGTACAGCCCCTTCTTTTCTCCTTCAAATACATATGTATTCATAATTGTGCTGTCTTGGAGCATTCCTCTGCTTTCTGTGATGTTGAAGCTGATTTTGATTGTTGTCTTTGCTTGCTCATTCTTTTATTCCTCTTCTGAGTCAGCTCTTTTTTGGTGGTGGATTGTGAAACAACAAGAATGTTTTTTATTCCCGTGCGGTCTCACCCACAACATTTGTTTCCAATTTGACAGAATTTGGAACAGAGATTCTTGGGAGAGAAAATGATGGTTGCATGATGGTTCAAAAATAAGCTCTTTACGAAAATCTTCCACCTATCCCTCAAATCTCTCCCCCGTTGCTCTTAGGCCTTCTCTCCTCTTTCCCCTGTTGGTTTGAGTCCAAACAAAGTCACCTCATCTTGTATTGTGGGAGAGATTGTAAAGTTTTCATTGAGCCCATGTGGAAGTGATTTAGCTGTAATCTCCAGTAATTGTGACTGTAACACAGAAACAGGCTGGAACAGATTGGCCTCGTATTTTTCTTCGAGGTCACTATGGGCTTATCTCAATATTTAGCGTCTTGCCTGATTGAGTTATCATATCACATTTGCTGTTAAGAGCTGAGTGATGTCAACAAATGTAACCAGAGAGCACAAAATGTTGCTTTAAATCACAAAGAGGAAGGTTCCTGTTTGAAGAAAGCACACACATCAATGTCAGTGCAACCCGCAGAGACCCTGACTTTTTAAAATGCATGACATTTAAGAGCGCTGTGGAGATGTGAAACAAAAATGCTGTTAAAAACTCCACCATTACAGTGTGACCTATCCTAGATCTGAACCCAGTTCCCCCCGACCCCGACTTTCACACACACACACACACACACACACACACACACACACACACACACACACACACACACACACACACACACACACACACACACACACACACACACACACACACACACACACACACACACACACACACACACACACACACACACACACACACACACACACACACACACATACACACACACAGAGAGAAGTCAAGAGCACTCTGCTCAGATGCTTCCGAGGTGCAAATGGTTTGTCTCTACGCATCACTGACCCCCCGCTGCTCCTTCACCCCCCCCCCCCCCTCTCCTCTGTCTGCTCCTTCTTGACTCTGTCCATCAATGCTCCACCTCAGTCACCCTCCCAACTCCAATAATTTTTATACAGCCCCTTAATAAGGAAGGGACTGATTGTTCAGCTAAGTAAAGTCACTTCTACTTTCCCCCACATTTTCTCCATAAAGTGAACTTGTTGAAATGTCCTCTTTGTCCACAGCAGCTCGTTGGTAAAACAATCCAGGGTAAAGTCAGAGCGTGTGGTCGTTAACTCCGGCTGGCATACCTGCCTTGCTTTTATAGGTGGCAAATGCTACTAATCCTTCAGTCCAATATTTACTTAGTCCAAGTTATGCTTTCCTGGACCCTAGCTATGCATCTCTCCTGCTCCCCGCTTATATATTCTTGATGTATTCCTGGCTCAGGAAACAACTTTTAGTGCCCCGCAAGGGCTGAGTGAGAATTGACAGTGTGTGCCAGAGTGAGAGCGAGAGGTAGGGGGCCTGTTTTAGTTCCACTATGTTTGTAAGGTCACTCAGAGTACATCTGTATGGAGTGGGAACCCACTCGCTTTCACTGTCACAAGCACTCACAACAGCCATCTGTAATGCTGTTATGTGGAGCACTGTGTCCCTTTGTCCCTTACATACACAGACACACTGGCAACCACACGGTCCCCTACACATCCCTGCATGTGTAAGGGGACATACATGTGCACGCAGACACACACACCCACATGGTGTCACCGTTCACACGACAACAAATGAGCCAGTGCGAACACACATTAACATAATGCTAAGGTTGTAATTCACCAAGCATGTGTTTCTAATGAAAAAGTTGTTTTAGGGTTTTATTCCGCTCGGCTGTCAAACAATTCACCCGTGTTTTGAAATATGTGGGGACCATAAGAGTTTCGAAACCAAACCAAAACATTGTTGCGATCCTGGTTTCTAATGTTTCTAATTTGTTAAAATATGCTGAGTGAATGACAAACGTAGAAGCTGGACCTGCCAAGAAAAACATATCAGAGGCAGGGCCATGTGGAAATACAGAGTCTCTTTAAGAAACATGATCAATGTAACCTTTGTTACAGGAAGGAGAGGGGGCGAGAGGAGAGGTGGGGGGGGGTGGGGGGACAACATACCGAGACAGTAGGTTCATGTTTGTGTACATGTTTATTTATCAGTGCATACAGTAAAAACACGCTTAAGAATTCAAGTGGACATTTTCCCTCACATGCGGCACATACCGATGTACACACACACTGTTGTGGTGACTTTGTGCTCGGAGCGAATATGTTACAGAGAAATTTTCACAAACTGTCAAACGCTGAGGGGAAGGGAGAAGGATTTAATCACTTACAGATGGGAAGTATATCTTTTACTTCTCATTTATGCTCATTCTCTCTCAGGCTGGTCCGAGGAGGATGTGTAACCCCCCTCCTTCATCCCACACACTTACAACCCAAAACTAACATACAGCCTGGAAGTGGGCTGAGGGGTGTGTGGGTGTGTGTGTGTGTGTGTGTGTTTGTGTGAGAGAGAGAGAGAAATTCATATGGTTGCAGAGCATCCCCCCCCCCCTTGCTCTCTGCTTCTCTTTCTCTCTCTGTCCCCCCTTCCCTCCCCACGTATCTGTTTCTCCGAAGAATAACATACAAACCCTCTGTGAAAGGATTCATGGTTTATTAAACCAGAGGTCCTTTTCCTGTTTCAACACTGAGAAGAAAAAATAAATACCACCGTTTGTTTTCTCTCCCTCTAGCCCGGTCCTCTATCTCTCAATCTATTTTCATACATTTGTTTTACTCATTTCTTTTTCTACATCTCAGTGGTTATGTCAATCTTACAACTTTATTTTAGCGTATTTTTTACCCTGAACTTTCCATACTCTGTGTCTACTTCAAGTGTTTTTTTTTTCATGTCTTGGACACCAATCAGCCACACAGCCCATTAAAGCCGAGTGTGTGACCACTGAATGGGTCCCACTACTTTGTGCGTATGAGTGTGTGTGTGTGTGTGTTTCGACGAGGGCAGACTAGGATAACTCAGGGTAATGTATTGTCCTGGGCGTGCACCCTGACAGTTCCCCCTGCCGGTGCCTGCTCATTCATTACTGCTAATTTGACATGTTTACGGACCCCCCTCCTAACATTACATACTTAAGGCAATCGACTGACCTTAAATGGAAACACCTTCAGCCGCGCGGCATGTCAATACCAGATGAGGATGTTTGTGTCTGTGTGTGTGGGGGTGTGTGTGTGCGTACCTACCTGCAAAGCAGTGCATCAATACTGAGTTAGCGTTTAATCTCGAGGAGCAGGTGAGTTATGCCTGCGAGGACGGTTTCAGGCATTATCTGAGTAAGTGTGTGTAGTGTGGCTAAAAGGTGAACAATTCAGAATAAAACAGGAAGTGTGTGTGTGTGTGTGTAGAAAGCCAAGTGGAGATTAGACCTTTAAGAGCCAATATCAGATTTTTTCAATCAGGACTTTTCTAATCCCACCCCCACACTCCTCTCTGCTTGTGTTTTTTTTGTACATATTCAGCACTTAAATACAGTGTTGTGTCATTAAACGACCAATCTTGCATTGTCTCTCACTGATACACAACATTAATCACCAATTAGCTCGTCCTGCGACCGGCCACCTCTCTCATTAGAATATGATAGAATATAATGGTACTTAATGATGCTTAGGAAACATAATTAAATGAGTGAGCTGTAGAACATGTGGAAGAACCGCGGTGCATCAATCAAAGACGACCCTGTCAATCCAGCGCTCGTCAAGAGCAAACACTGAGGGTGTGTGTGTGTGTGCAGGAAACCACTGGCCTCTATCATGACCTCATTAGGGAGAAATGAAGGGTGGACGTGTCCCCATCACAAGATACCATTGGTGCTTCAAAGTGTGAATGACATTAATGTGGGACTGTCTCTGCCTCTGTCTGAATGTCAGTTGGTCTATCTGGCTGCACTGGAACAGATGAGGAGAGAAAAAACCTCATCTCTCTGAGGTATCTGCTTCCAGCACTAATTAGCATGTGAATAAATGGAATAAATAATCTATATTATTTATGGATTTGCTTTTATCATTAATCAACATAACAAAAAGCTTGTCTAATGTGCTCGCTGCCGTCGCAACCGTACTGTCAGCTGAGGGGAGAGAGAAAGTAGGAAGGGGCGGGCAAATAGCTTATCTTTTGTGTTTTTTTTTCTCATTTTAGTAGAACAATAAAGATAAGTGTTCTACATGCTTGCTTAACACACGCAGATCGTCAGCCTCCTCCCCTCCTCCCTCTCTCTGCCGGCAGTGGTGAAATCCATCTCTCCATCGCTATCTCTCTAACATCCATTACATACCCCAGCCCCTCACCTCCCTACTCATTAGGCCAACGCACAGTAAATTAGCTGTAGCAATTACAGGGAATATAAAGCATGGGCTCCCTCTGACAGGTACCACACAGATCATAGACAGACACCCACAGTCGTGGAGATAATTACTGTGGGAAACGACCACACACCCTCGTAAGCGAGAGCGCAAACCCTGGATGTGAGTGCACACACTCTTTCGAGGTATGCCTGCACTCAAATATGCTCTGTCTTGTACCGAGTGTGTGCACCTGCAAACACACACTAAACAAAGCCTGGGAATGGAACTTTCTTCCCTCTATGATGTCCATTGTGACTACTTTCCGACATAGAATATTATTAATATTCATCCCTCCTCTCCTTGTCTTTTGCTCACTGCCTAGGTTTGCCTCCATTCTGAATACTACCCCCCCCCCCCTTCACTCCCGTCCTCTCTCTCCATTTCTTTCCTTTCCTTATCCTGGGATCCCCATGGGGACTCCTGTTTTTCTTTCAAACACGCCTCTCCGCTTTTCATGTGTCCATGCAGGGAGGAGAATGAGAAAACGGAGGAGGAGAGGGAGATGGTGAAGAGGAATATGTGCATTAATATATTTCATTAGGGTACTAGTAGCAGAGAGGCTCCTCTCTTGATGTGCGAAGGCTGTATCCAGAGCTCTCCAGGAATGGTGTCTAATGTTAAGTCCCCAGATAGTGAGGCCTCCCACTCCTATTGTCCTCCTCCCACACTGACCAGTCTATCTGGGCCTGGAGAGCTGCTGGAAATAAAGAGCAAAATAGGCTCACCTTTTGGCTATATGTATTTATGATTTAAGAGTGTGAATGTGTTGTGTTGCCAGCCGCATTTGCGCAAAGCGGGAACCTGGAGCCGCGGTGCAACATGGTAGCGGTGCTCGGATCGCTACTCAAAAACATTAGGCTCCAGGACTCATTTTTTCCTGTGTGTAACCTCCATAATTCAATATCCCACCTCTTACCGCTAAATCGTGCACACCACAACCCACTTTAGTGTTTGTCAGCAAAGCATCAACTCTGTTATTAGATGTATGGGAGAAAAGCCCGATGCAGTTACAAACCTTTGGGCAATTAAGGAGGCAAAAACACTCATACACACACAGTGTTTACGAGTCCTCATTTCATCAGTACTTCCAGGTCGCCTCGCTCCCCCGCCCCTCGGGGTTGTGGAAGCCTCCAGTTACCGTGGAGACCCTGGAACACTCTGAGGTCAGCAGAATCCCGGGATCCGCTATTTTCACAGGCTAATCCAATCGCATGCCCCTAAATTAGATATGCAAAAAATAAAAAATAAATTAATTTTCTGCTGATGACCGGGTATGCAAATGATGACTCAATTATGGTGGGCTGGTGCGTTTGCAATTAATAACCTTGGAATCATCATTAACTAATATGTTTAGGAGGAAACTTGTCAGGCTAACCATGTTCACCATGCCATCAGTAATGCAGTAATGAATTAGATTAATTAGAGACAGGAGCCCAGTAGGGGAGGGGACGCAGGCCTTTTTCTGACCTGTGGTATTAGTGATGGCCAGGTCTCATCTATTCTTAGTCAACTGATGATGATGCTTTTAGATGTAAATATGACAAAAAGCCACAGAAACCCCATCTTCATATGCCAAATGAAGCAACTAAATTAGATGGAAGGGGTCTGCGCTATATTTGTCTCTCCTTTGTTTCACACTTGTCGTTTGTATTTCTTTGACATAAGAAATTGCAGTGTCCAGTGTGAAGTTGTTTGAATTAGCGCACATCAAGAAATACCGGAGGCCATCAATGGTTGAATATGCACTTGTATTTAAAAAATAAAAATGACAACTGACAAAGTCACAGACAAGAGATAACTTTAATTCAACATTGTGAGAGTCCAAAAGTTATCTTACAGCTCAATTTTCATCAAAAACAATAACAATCTATACAGTAGAATTTTTTTTTCTTCCCTTATATCATAGAGCTGTTCAGTGTGTTTGCAGTCAAAGACAAAACAGAGGGAAAAATAGACACCAGCTATTTGGTTTGCATCTTTTTTTTTTCATTGTTTGTTACCTAAATACAAAACGCTGTCACCCATTACCAATATTCATAATCAGGATGGAACTTTGCTTACAAAGAAGCCATTGTATGACAACAGACCTCTGTAGTTCATTTGAAACAGATATGGTGCTGCCCCTCCCGCCCGGCCCCGACCAGCACAAGCACACAAGTGCCCGAAAAACACTCGTCTGTCAGCAGGCGCCTCTGTTAAAACGCTCCTTTCTACCCACTTAACAAAACCAGGCTCTAGGAAAGAAAAGCAGAGAGAAAAGCCCTATTCTCTGTCCAGCAACAGCTTGAAGACACACGGCAGACACAAAGAAAAGACTACAGAAATGGCTGAGGGGCCAAGGAGCCCCCTTTCATGCTTCCTCACTTGTTCTTGTTCTGTTTAGCTTGTAATGAAGCTGCATTGTCCAAAGGCTGATACATGGAGAGCAGGACTGTGGTGATCGGATGTCAGATACTAGAGTCAGACCTACGACTCCATGTGTGAGATTCAAATTGTGCTGTGACAGTGTTTCTCCTCACTGTGCGCCCCTTTGTACTACAATTAAAACGGCTCTGTGTTGTCACACTGTTGTGATCCAGTGGTTAACGAGAAATATTACCAACATGCGGATGAAATTATTTAATTAATTTGAAAAAACGCTACATAATCGCTACCAAAGAAAAGTGTTTCTGTGAACACTAAAGTGCAATGAGCACTGCTGGGACGCGCCTCCTTCAAAGCGTGCCATTGCTGTATATTATAGTACATCGGGGTGTGTGTGATTGTTGAATTATGGCTCTTTGTATTCTAGTCTGGCTTCACCACCAAACAGTGTGTTTGTGCTTTGTCCCCAAGTTCCCATGAATTCCTCTGTGGCAATAGACAATTGTGGTGAGGGTAGAAAACTGTACATGTGATTGAATGAAGAATGGGTTTGCATTGTTAAGGCATCTAGACTGCTGGTAAAGATTACAGTGACAGAAAAAAAGAAAGAGTATATAGATACAGTATGTAAGCAGGCATAAATAACATAGGAAAAGAAAGAACAGAGGGGGAAAAAGAAGAACTCAAAGAAAGAAAAACACAGAGCAATTAGTTCTCTTGGTTTCCACACACACAAAAAGAAAGTGTCACTCAAGAGAAGAACCCATGCATATTATCAGTTCAAGAACAGGATCAATCTGAAAGCCCCAACAAAAAGATATAGATTTACAGTATATATTAATGTGTGTATATATTCTTAAAAAATCTACTTCAACCAAATACTCTGAATAAGATGCTACTTTTTTGCCATACAATAAACATTTTCATAAGGAAATAAACTGAAATGTTTTATTAACTTACAAATAATACAAAAATAGACAATGGCATGTTTTTGAATCAACAACTGAAAGCATGGTTCACCAATGCAAAACAATCAACATACAAAACAAAAAAGATTTAAAAAAAAGTCACATTTAAATAGTGAGAGACAACAGTAAATAACGAAACAAAACACTGTGAAATATGTTCACTTACTGTATTAAACTTACACAATACAACTAAACGAGGGTGAGAGGCAATGTACAAATACAAGGGATAAATACATTATTTATAGGATATTTTACAGAATCCCCTTTTTGTATCCGAATCCATGTTTGTCATGTTTAGCAGATGAGATATTGACAACACACAGTATATCTATTTTCTGTATTGAGAAGCTGCCTTAAGACATTTTAATGTTTACATTTCAAACTATAGCTATCGCAAAAAAAGAAAAAGAAACATCAAATGATTTTTTTTTATATACAAAAATATATCACATATATCACGCATTTATTCTAATTTGATATTTGCTAGACTCCTTCAGTACAGTGCTGGCTGGACACACACATCCTCTGGCTTTTCACTCAAATCTCAGACAAAATGTCAATTTTGGCTAAACCACCACCTTTTTCTTCACATGACAAGCAGAAAAGCATATTGCAAACAGCTCAATCCTCACAGTTTTATTAAAATTCAAACAAACAAACAAACCAAACGGGGAGGAAAATAAAAGAAAGGCATGGTTTCTGATGTGGAATTAGCATAGGGCAATTTTCTTATGCCATTTTTAGATAAATGGGATAATTAGCAGCAAGGTTGAAGGTTGACTTTTCTGTATTTCTTTGTTTTTGTGTTGTTGTTGACCTTAGCTCCATTTGGCTAGTGTGTTGTTATGTGGTTTCACTAAAGAAAGAATCTTCTATTGTGACAGAGGTTACGCAAACTTCATGGCCAAACCAACTCTTCACTGTTGTTTGTGCGAGTTACGGTTTGCGAGACGGCGTGGGGCCTCCGCTAATCAAACCCAAACCTTACAGGCATAAACATAAAAGATAAATAAATGCTCTTTTCATGAGGTCAGTGTCACACTGTGGGTAAACTATCAGTCTCTATACACTCCATCCAACGCGGTGTCAGAGAAGCTACACTAATTCAACCAAGAGGGAAATTACATCACAAAGGTTCGTATTGTTCCTTGTTCCTCTCCTCCCCTTATCCCTTCAGATGAAATCCCAATGGAAAGGCCTGAGTTTAACAGAGTCCTGCGTCTTATCTTCACTTCCTTCAGTTCAGCTCCGGAGCCCAACAGAGACTCGCCAGACTCTGCTACTGTGACTTTTCCCCCTCTCAAACATTCCCAAATCTCCAGCCATCCCAGATCCTCTACATGGGTGGAACGATCATCCCGGGAATCGCTGTTTTGTGGGAAAAGAGGGGGAGGAAGATTGTGGGTAAGGAAAGAAAGAGAAAGGGAGAGAGAGAGAGAGGTCAGTCATGTGATTGCTGGGTTTCATCTGTCATCACAACAGTCACATAACAGCAATGTGCTCCAGCATCTGGCGAACAAAGACGCTCTCCCTCATTATCTCTTCGTTCCGAGGCCCCCAAAATCAAAACATTTTCCTCCGCCGCGCCGCTAACTTGGCTAACATCATTCCAGTTTCTTTTCTGAATAGCTGCATGCAAAAGCTGTCGCTGTTAATTGTTAGCAGTTACATTGTGTGAGCCCATAGTGCAGCATGGAGCATAAATCAGACATGAGAGGGGGGGGGGGACGCGGTGTTGTGGGATGACAGAGGCGATGAAATTACGCTCAACACTTGAACATGGAAATTGAAGTCAAGAGCTTTATTCACATTTTTACTTTCTTATATCATACTCTGCCTGCCACTCGCTCCCCGGTTTTTACCTCCTCTCTCCCACCTCCCCCTCCGCCCTATCCCTTCCCCGTAGATTGACACAGAAGCCATCACTGGGAGGAATTTGTCATATAAAATATTGGCTCACTATTGATTCCCCCTTCTCTCTTCAATCCACTAATTCTCTGGTTATTTCCTAAGTGTCTCCGGCTTGTTGGGATTAACAGAGTGTGTGTGTGTGTGTGTGTGCATGTGAGTGTGTGTGTGTCAATGTGATCAGTGCGCAGTAGCCAATGGCCCTTTGGGTCACGGTGGTCAGCGCTCATCAACGCCGACAGAGGAAGTGAGGAAGTGCTTAGCTCGGGGCTCTGATAAAGATTCCCATCCATCATTTCTCTCTCTCAGGATCTCAACACCGTACAACATCCTGCCTAGACTAACTGACCCTGCGCTGCATTCGATGGATATGGGAAAACAGAATGACCCACAGTGGCATAACAACCGCCCCCTCCGCCGGAGTACAGGCAGGAAGCAGGAAGTGAAAACAGGAAATGGAACACATGTGGCGTGGCATGCTGTCTCTTGACAAGTCGAGGTTGACAAATAAAAACAGAAAGGAGAAGGAAGGGCAGGGCAGGATGAGCTGCCGGTGCAAATGAGCGGTGTGGGAGGGTGTCGCGCGGAACGAAACAAAGAAGGAGGAAATCAACGTACTTCAGGAGAAGGCCAGGCCCTGCAGAGAGTTGTTTGATGAGTACTTGCTAGAATCCACAAAAGACTGATCTAAAGTAAGGAAGGAGAGTGGAAGGAGAAACAGGGAGTGAGGAGGAGGAAGAAGAGGGAACAAAAGTGAGAAATTGTTAACATAAGCAGGTGAAGAAAAGCAGAATTAAAGCTTGATGCAGAGATATACACATACATTGGATAGCATGTCAATTAATGTAAGGTGTTCGGCGGCTTACCTTGCAGGCCGTTATTAGTAGCGTTGTTGCACGTGGGCGGGGGGGAGTTCTGTGGTCGCACGACGGGGGCGAAGGCGCTTTTCTGCTTGACGGCGGCGGACACCATGTTGGCGGGGGAGAAGGAGAAGATGCCGGAGGAGCCGCTGCAGTTGGAGGGCAGGCTGGTGGACGAGGCCATGGTGGGGCTGGACGGAACGACTGAGAGAAGAGAGACGGGCAGGATAGGGGGGTTAAGGGGGGTCGTAGGGAGCACGTCGGGGAAGAAGGACAGGGAAGGAGAGATGAAGATGGAGCGGGGGGAGAGTCGAGGTTAGAGAGAGGGCCGAGGGCAGAGGACAGGCAGGCGGGACGAACAGAAAGGGACTGGTCAATGGATGATGGTGGGATGGGGGATGGGGGAGGGGGGTGATATTTTGGACTCAGATCAGCTGGCTCAGACTTAAAATGTTTGCATTTTTGTTTTGTTTTTTCAGCATCTACCTGGCAATGAGATATTCCATAGCCAAGAAAAAAATGTGTTGAGTTGGAAACTTGTATCGAAAACAGCCCCAAGCATTATTTCCCTCTGATGGCTCTGTTTTGATGACTCATGCTGTTGCAACAGCTCGATAAACATCTCCCCCCTAACTCGGGGTGCTGTACCCGTAATTCGTTTTCAGGGCAAACAAGGCTCTCCCACATCACCTTCATCACGGATAATCATCCGCGAGATTTCAATGAACAGCTAGAGCAGACGGGCAGATAACATCGGCGTGATAATGGTTCTTTGTGTTTTCATTGCTATCGCCTAGAACATGGTTTATTCGTTTGTCGGCCATATGTTGAGCCTCATTATCAGCATCATAACCTGAAAGCCTAAAGGCCTGATCACACAAGAGAATGGCACAGTGAAATTAATCTACACTTTTGCAAAGATATGTGGTTTTAGAGGCTTGGTGGCATCGGGGCTACTCTGTGGGCTGCTAGGCGAGCTAATGAAGCTAGCTAGTTCATTCAACAATGAGTTCAATGAGAGAAGGAAGCAAGGTAGCTTACTAAGTGTACATTTGTACCAAAGTAGCTAACTTGCTTGTTCGCTAACAGGACCAGTTTATCTTTTTATAATCAGAACCACCTGTGACTGTTTGTAAACCATGTCTTTGTTATTTTGAGTTAAATAACACTTGATGCTGAGTATTAGCAAGTGACTTTTGTTCCCTTAAAGCTTTTTGTTTGGGAACTTCTCAGATTTGCGAATCAACCCTAGCGGTCTGGATTTAATTGTGTTAAGATTGGACACATAAGACATTGATTTTTAAAAGGAAAAACAAATTATTAAAACTAACATTTTGATATTTAGGCTTTATACAAGGCTGGATTTTGGCTCATCCACTGACAGAAATGACCAAAATCATCATCCCATTCATCCTGCTGGGTTTGTCTTTTGTCTGCTAATATACTAAAAGCATTTTCCTCTTCAGTGATTTTACAATCAACCGAGTCGTATTTCACCTGCCCTCTGATATCTGCTTCTGCCTTTATTGTTGTTATTATCCAACACTTAGCTTTTATGGCTCCTCCTGACAAATCCTCGCAATAAAGTCATAATCCATTTATGAAGGGGCCTAACTAATCAATTAATGAAAATTGGACCTACAAAGGCAGGCCGAGGAGCCATTGATTGAAAGTGTCTGTGTGGGGCCGATGAGCCTGTTAAAATACTTGTTAACACCCAGGAATCAAAGAGCTGAAATGGAATTGCTTCTCTAGCAATTAGTTTATTGATTTAATCAAGGGTCTTTAATGTAGAGGGTGAATGTGTGTGTGTGAACAGAGGTGGTGGGGTGTGTCGGCAGGGGGGGTGCTAGGTGATCTGCTCCCCTGGCCAATAAAGTGGGGATTTGCGTTTGACTCTGTTCTTAAAGAAACAGATGAGCCAGCTGAACTGCATGACTTCCCCCCTCGTGTCACACCTTATTTCCTCCCCCCTTTCTCAACTCCTGCAAAATTCTTATTCTTTTATGTTTAAAAGGCTTGATCTTTTTTGCTTCCCATGTTTTATCTTTTGGCCCCCACTTGGTTTCAGGTGTCGGGTGTGGTGTGTGTTGTACTCACTAGCATAGGGCGAGTTGCCTGCAGATCCATTGAGGAAGTTGGGTGAGGTGCCCAAGGTTGCCATGCCAGAGTTAGAGTAGCCATTCATGCTAGTGGTGCTGTAGCCGCTCTGCTGCGGAGTTGAGCTTGGGACATAACCATGAGGGGAGACACTGCTCGTGTTCCTACTGTAACCTATGGACGGGGAGACGGAGAGAAAGAGAATAGGTGTTAAGATTTAGCAGATGGCAGACAAAACAAAACGAGGACAGGCGGCACTGCCAAATAATCTTTTCCCTACACGGCTAATGGGCAAGGCTATACAAGCCAAAAGAATATACTGAAAACTCTTAAGACAGCATATGGCAGAGCGAGAAAGCAATGAACATGGCGGAGGGATATGATTTGAGAGGGAACTAGCTGCTATCCAACTACGGAAACAAGAGGCCTTTCACCTTACTGGCTCCGCTTCAAAATGAGATATATCGATAAGGCAATTAACACTAAAAGGCCTCTGCAGATCGCCTGTCATTTATAAAGAATGAAGCCAGTATTTCTGACAGGACCTTTTTCTCCTTTATGCTTTACGGGGGCAGCAAGACAGAAGGAGGACAAGATGGAAACTATAAATATACATCCCTGGTCCAATGCGCTGACAACGGAGAAAAAAAACAGCTGGAATTGAACATCAGGAATTTTCTGCTCTCTAGTGCAAACAGGGCGGCACTTCTCCACTGGAGTAGCCTCCTTCTTTATAATTAGGTACCACCAATTCCCTTTCGTCATCCGTTATGAGTAGGAAACGGTAGTCGCGTAGCTGATATCTGTTGTTTTCTCCACATCTGAGGCATGTTTCCAGATGAAGATGAAGGACGGAGGAAGCTCATTGGAAGTATTGAGACATATCCAGAGGCTGGTCCATCCACTGGGCTCTCCTTCCCCTGATACATGTGATGAATCACCGCTGACTGCACCCACATCTCTCTCTGTCAGACAGGGGCCGACCCCAGTCTAATATACACACCCCTAGGACCCGCTCATATTTCTCCATCGTACTCCATCCGCGGCTCTCTTTTTCTCCATTCTTCACTCTCTCACCTTCGTTCTTTCCTTGACTCAAGTGTTCCCTGTTTCTTACCGCCGCCTCCTCCTCCTGTCCTCCTTTTTTCAGAATCTTCCTTATTTGCTCCCTGCTCTTAAATCACCCTCTCTGAAATTCCCATATGACAAATAAAAATCTCCCTTTCCCGCTTCTTTACAATCCATCTTCCTTTGACCAAAACACACATTTCCCATGATAATAACACGTTAATAATTTTCTGTCGCTTACCCTGATTGGCTGTTTGTGCCACCTCCGACCCAGTGAAGGAGTTAACTGCCATCATGCCAGCATGGACGGAGCCGCTGCCGAGGCCGGACAGCTGGTTGTGCCCCCGTGGCACCGTCGTGTAGAGCGCCTCTGCAATATCTGCTGCTCGTTTCAGAATCATCTCCTGAGGAAGAAAAACAAGAGCTTGGGTCATCAACAGGAGAGGGGAAGAGGACAACATCCACCCTTGATGCTCCTCCCTCTACATTGTACATCTCCTCCTTTCCGCCCCAACACATGAGCGGATAAAAGCACCGACTTATTCCCACGTGTGTGCGGTCCCACGCCTCGCATGCACACAGCAGGGTGCTGCGGGGCCGAAGGAGACGCCACCTTTGATGCTGCGAGTGGTCCGAACCCCACACATAATTGGAGGAAAGAGATATGGATGTTTGTGTGAGTGTTTACCTGGTTATTGTGAGGCATCCCGTACAAGGCCTCCACAAGGTCTGCTGCTCTCTTTAAGATCACCTCCTACAATCAAGCACACAAAGAGGAAGGGGATTGATCACGAGTGTGAAGGCTCAAAGAGTTCAGTCACTTTTATTACATTTCACGTCTTACATTATGCTGTGAATGCAGAACAGAGAGCGCGATGAGGAAGGAGGCAGACGGAGGAAGGGAGAGGAAGAGAAATGGGCCTGTCCCGGCACTTTGTTACCAGCCGGGCAGTTTGGGAGAGCAGAGGTAAGATACTGTTATCTGTGAATAAAACATGAGCCTATATCTCTCTATCAGTCAGCCATCTTCTACATCTTCCCCTCCCTGCTGTCAGCGGCGGATCATGAATCTACTTCACATGATCACGCATCAATCTCATTTAACACAACATATCATCAGGTTGACGGCGACACAACTCCCCTCGTCAGCGGGGACACACCCGTCTCTTGCCCCGTATTAGCCCTGATAATGATCCCAGTGAATGGCCCTGCTTCCACTTTGGGAGATAAATGTAGAGCATCATTGCTCAGGTGAAAACCGCCGAGTGGAATTTCCCACATCAAACATTTATCCTTCAGTAGTGTTTGCCGCTCATTTTCTCCCGCTTACCCTCCTTTCTCTCCTCTCCCCGTCTCTATTCTTCTCCCTGCCTGAGTGTGTGAGTGTGTGACTCCAGGCGGTCGTTATATGTGTGTGTGATGTAGACACCTACAGCCCTACGAAACCCTTTTTAAAAGTTAATGTGCCGGGGCCAGGATATATGCTGGAGGCGCGACAACCAGAAAATTGCAGCCCCACCCCCTCCAACCTTCCCCGTGTTTCTTTCTCTCCCTCCCGCTCTCTCTTCCACTCGCGCGCACACACACACACACACACACACACACACACACACACACACACACACACACACACACACACACACACACACACACACACACACACACACACACACACACACACACACACACACACACACACACACACACACACACACACACACACACACACACACACACACACACACGCTGTGCGCTATACCCTCTTGAGTGTATCCCTCGCTGTGAACAAGCCCTGGAGCATGTGTGCTCTCTGTTCCGTGACACACCGCCTTTCAATCAGACCTCATATCACACACACACACACACACACACACACACACACACACACACACACACACACACACACACACACACACACACACACACACACACACACACACACACACACACACACACACACACACACACACACACACACACACACACACACACACACACACACACACACACACACACACACACACACACACACACACACACACACACAGTCTCTTAGCCCCGCACATTGTGGAGGCTGTCGAGCACGCCCAGGACATGACGAGAGGGTCAGCAAAGCAATAAAGATTGTAGAGCGCTGTCCGAGGTGCTAAATTCACTCAATAATGGGAGCGCTGCCTCTGTGTTAACCTCCCATTACTAGCACTATCTGGGGGAGGCAGAGAGGGAGGCAGGGGGGAGGGAGGAAGGGAGGAGGGACGGAAGAGAGGGGAGACTGGTAGAGGAGGCCTGCTCGGCGTGATTGAGAGATGTAGAGGCCCTGGAAAGGTAAGTGGTTCTTTAGTATGTATGCACCGCTCCTCGCTTCCTTCTCTATGCTTTTCCTCGACGCCCCGTGCCTCCCAGGGATTGCTAGATGGATGGATGGATGGATGATGGGAGGGAGGGGAGGGGGAGAAAGTGAGGGAGGAGCAGTGGAAATGAGGGAAGTGTGAGGTATTAGGACACAAATGTATCCGCAGCGGGAGTGTAACGGTGGGCAGGGAGGACATGTGGAACCTCAGTCACTTCATCTAAATTGTCTTTTCTTCACTATGAGTCTCGTAGCTTCGGGACTTCCTGTTTGTCTCCTCCTCACCTTCATCACTAGACATCTTTCTCTTCTCCTCTCCCATCCTTTCTATTAATCACTCTCTCATGGTCCTGTGCCCTGTCTGTACCTATCAGTCTCTCGTTAGCAAAGGGATCTGTCCGGTAGCTAAACGCGATTAGGCAGCGCTCCAGAGTCCTTCTGATAAACAGATAAATGTGGTTAGCGCCGAGCTGCCTCCCTTGCCCTGATGCTGTAAGGGGAGACCATTTCCTGGGCGCAGGGTCTCTTCCCGTAAAGTCAGGCCCACAGAGACGTCAACAGGAAGGGGAACCTGATCCAGAGCAGAGCCTGGCCTCGTCTGGCAGGGCGGTCACTCATTAGCCGGCCCCAGACCCCCAGCTCCACCACAGCCTGCAGTCTGATTCTTACTATTAGCCGCAGCACAGTATGGGGCCGTTTCAGCTGGACACTGGATCATTACCACAATATACAGCGATATAGAACAGGCTTTGGCTCAGTGTTGGTTCATTAGGAAAAAAGGTGCCACTAGAACAGACTACGTTATATCCCCAATCAATTAAGTCTCCATTACAAACAGAACAACCACAGAGAGGCTTCTGCCAAAGTGATCGAGAGTGGACACTTGTATCTAGAGAAGTTGCCAGTGTCTTGCCCCTCTCTTGGATGATTGAGGCCAACAGTTGAGAGAAGTGCGGTCAACAAACTGTTATTACCTCAATAAAGGCACAAATCAATAGAGCTGAAATGAACGAAACCGGGCCTGCCAGCTACCGCTGTTCATTTAAAAGAGAGAAGAGACACCGCGGAGCGAGGGAGGAAGAGGAGGAGAGGAGAAGAGAAGGATGGATACAAAGATATTTAGAGAGATACGGGGGGTTGATAGGCCAAAGACCAGAAACTGGCCGGGACAAGCCTCGTATCCGCCAGACATGACACGTGGCGCGGACAAGTGATTTCTCTATCTTCCTTCTGCATCTACCTGGGCTCTCCATCTCTGCCTCATGGTGACTTCCCTCCGCCGAGTGTGTGTGAACAGCCACAAAGAAATGCGTGTGTGCATTTCTGTGTAATGTGTGTGTGTGTGTGTGTGCTGGAAGTAATAAAGTCCACCAGGGGTTGACTTCGATCCACTGACCCAGCAGGAGGTAAGACTGGACAGCTATGATGGATCACCTAACCTGCTTCTGCCTCTCTCTTCCTCTCTCCCCCTCAACCTCCTTTCCTCCCTCTTTTCCCTCCCTCCATCCTTCCCCTTCCCTCTCCCACTTTGCCAGTCTAAATGACCTTATACTAGAAGGATGAATAGAGTTGCTTGTGCACTCACTGCGCAGTATAAAGTGTTTGTTTGGGCAGAAAATGACCGTATGATAAAATGTAATGTGTGTGTACCGCACAGTGTCATGTATAGCTTACTGTCCGCAGCACACAGTTATTCCTCTGTATGTGAGGTCACGCTGCCCTTGTGCCACGTCTGTCCGTACATGCTGTGAAACTCTAGGAGTTGTCAATATCTCTCGCTGTTACCAGTGTTACCAAGACAAATCCCTATGAAGATAATAGCACGTGGCAACCGGACACACGAGAGGAGCGGAGCAGTGTACCTTGGGTAATCTCTCTTGGTCTCCGGGGTGTCTGGGGATGACCTTCTGTAACCTCTGGAAGCCGTAGTCTATGGTGGGCTCGTTCAGCGCTGCAGAAAGAGAGACAGAGGGAAGAGAAATACAACTTTTAGTGTTTGATTCTTAATAATGACAAACACCTTCTGCTCAGCAGCGTGCGAGCGCTTCAGCAGGAGGAGTGATTCTCTCCTACGGTAGAAACGACTGAATTAAGCAGGTTTTTTTCACACTTCAACATTAAACTAAAAGCGGTGGAAATGTGGGTGTTCTCTATTAAGTCTGGTGTGTGTCTTTGTTTGCCTGTGATGTAATGAATCTCTCTCTGTCGCCGGCTTTGGTGGTTAATAAAAAGACTGTCAGGAATCAGGCAGAGTGTGTGTGTTTGTGTGTGTGTGTGTGTCCTGTGGTCTTGCGTTGATCAGCGACTAATATAAGCAATTACAGAGACTGGTTCCAATATAACAAAGGCTTGATCGCTCCGGGGAACAAGCTAAACACACACACAGACACACATAGAAGCGGTCGCATACACTCACGCACAAACACAGACACACACACACACACACACACACACACACACACACACACACACACACACACACACACAAACACAGTCAGATCATCCAGGCAGCAGGGAGAAATCACTCTCTCGGCATGCTGTGGTCGTGCTACGGTAATTGAATATGAGAAGATTTACCATGAATATTTAAACATTAGAATAAATACAATGAAGATCTGAGGCTCATAGTACAAACACTTCAGAGGAGGATTGTTGGATAAGTGCTCTCTCCACATAATTCATTCCTAACTTACTCTCTTTCCCTGTCTTGTACCCTCCTCCCCCCTGTGCCTCTTTGTGGGTTGCCTGGGGAGTCAATGTACAACATGGATAACAGTCTTGACTACTTTCTCGGCTACAGCCTACACGAAGCTGCTTCTGTTTACAGTTTGTGGCTTTATCCCGTACATTTGTTTCTGTCAAGGGAAAGAAAAGGAGCCGTTGTGCGTGAGGATTGTCTGTATGTGATGTGGCGTCCGTCTGTTTCCCCTGTGGGTCGCAGCTTGGACGTTTCCTGGGGGCTGATGCCCTGCTCGCCTCACATCTGAGCAGCCAGGCTGACTAGGCGGCCCCCAGAAAAAAGGCCCCTAGAGGCTATGAGTACAAGCTGTCCTGCTGGACCTCTAGTGACTTCACCATGGCTCCTCCTGAGTCGCTCGCTCAAAACACACAAACCCAAAAGAGACCAAAGCAGAGGGAATCGGTGTTGCTCTGTTTTGGCACCACAGACGCATTTGGACAGCTCTCCCAGAGGAACACTTCAGTAATCCATAAGAGTGAGAGAAAGGAAAGGTGAATAGCTAGAAGCAAAGACAAAACAGAGCGGGGGAGAGAAAGTGGAAGAGATGCCAGAGGCAGGCTCAACTTCTGAAGAATGACACGCATTACAGGCCAGCTGGTCCACTGATAAAATAAGCCAAAACAATGAGATGATCACATGCAACAAATAAAGTATGAATTATTTCCGAGGACAAATATTTGACATTACTTCCCTATTCTCTGATCTCTCCAAAGCCTTAAGGAGGATTTGCCCTGGATTAGGCGTGCAGTCTGAGGAGGGGATTGTTCTCTCAGAGGCTTTTGTTTTTATGATGAATTTTTTATCAGTTCTCTCCACAATGCGCCAAATGAGCCTCGAGTGAACAATAGCATAAAAACCCTAAGTCATACAGCGATACCCCCTATTACAAATAAAGAGACACTTTTGGTAATTGAGAGAGGAAGCGATATTGTCTCCGCTCATTTTCAAGGACCATAAACCAGGGGAGGAGTATGTGGGGGACAACGTGCACCGCTAACTACGTGGCTGCGTCTCTTTGGGGATTATCTCTGTGTTTTATGTTCTTATATCAATGCTAAATATTTCAAATTTCACAACAAGAATTAGTACTGGAAGAAAGAAAAACCCTGCCTGGACGGAGCAGTGTTGTGCCGGTACACTCCAGGATTCAAAGCACACTCTCCCATACAGGTATATTTATAATCCTTAGCTGTCGCTCTCCAGAAGAGCAAATCAAAGCCAGTAAAACATAACTGCCATAAATAAATGAATAGATGAGCAACAGCCCTGGACTGGAGGGATTCACCTAGCAATCACCCACATCAGATCAGATCAATGCTCATGGAAATTTCATGAAGCCTAGAATCCACACCGCTTCATATTTCACTATAATAACCCACAGAGCCGCAGGGGGAGTGAAGGGGTGAGGGGGGGGGGGGGGGGGAGAAGGAGGAGGGTAGAGGTGCTGGACGTATGAGCTTTGGGTGGGGGGGGGATACGAGGGGGGATGTTTGGGCCGCAAAGAGTAGGGGGGGTGAGGGATAATTGAGAGGTCAGCACGGTGGAGTCGTCCTGGAAACATGGGAGAGGAGGAGGGGGAAACTACAGTAAGTGTCCAGGAGCTGCCTCCCTCTCCTCCTGTGTCACTGTGTGTGTGTGTGTGTGTGTGTGTGTGTGTGTGTGTGTGTGTGTGTGTGTGTGTGTGTGCGCGTGTGTGTGTGTGTGTGTGTGTGTGTGTGTGTGTGTGTGTGTGTGTGTGTGTGTGTGTGTGTGTGTGTGTGTGTGTGTGTGGGGGGTGAGTGGGCAGTGTACTTGCAGGGTGAGGTAATTGGCTCTGAGGCTTGATGTTAACACCTTAACAGGCCCTCAGACAGTAGGTAAGGAGCTGATCATATCACAACCTTCTGTTTCTCTCTCTCTCTCTCCGCTCCTTCGTCTCCCCTCTCCCTCCTTGCATCCCTCTCTCCTCCCTCCCTCCCTTCCCCTCTCTCTCCCCCCCCCTTTCCCTCCCCTCTGCAGTCTCCAGTGCTCAGGTGTGATCTCATAAGCGCTGCCTTGCGATCGATGCCGCCAGTGGCAGGGGGTTCAATAGCCCTGAATTACGGCTTCATTTCTCCCCCCCTCACCCTCACACAGATGAGAGCTGCTCCTCCCCCCCACCACACACACACACACACACACACACACACACACACATATACAACACCCCCACCGACTACTCACAATCCAGATCAATACCTTACAATCTAATTTTTATCCATTTTTCCATAAACCTAGAGATTGCGTTTATTTGCAGAATCCGACAAGCTAAATAAAGCATCGCTTGAACATGTCAGGGAGACTAATGCATGGCTGGAAATTCATACACAGAAAACAGATGAGTGGAGCTTTTTCCTCCTAAAGGAAGGGAGAGGCTAAGGGTAGAAGGAGAGGATGGAGGAGGAGGAGGAGGAGGAGGGGAGACGCTAAGAGATTCTACAAATCAATGGAGGTGTGGATGCTACCACAACTTAAGCTCTAATTATCTGTTGAAAAAGTGCATGTCGACAGTTAACAATACCTGACAGCACTGTGAGAACGCAGGACCTGAACATCCGAGGGGAAAAAGTGTGCGCTTGAATTAAAATATAAGAAAACATAAGAAATCATCCCCCCCGGTGAACGTCGCTCATTTCAGCGGGGTATAAAATAATTTTCGTTTCGAAATTCATTTACATCATCATCATGGACCAGATGCTCCTGTAATAAGAACGGAGCGCGCTAAAGAGGCAAGACAAGCCACATGGTGCAGAAAATTAATCTCAATCTCAAATAGAGGTGTGCATTTCCTCACTGTTCAGACTGTGTGCAGTAAACGTGGATGTGTGCTGCTATCTCAGCTGGCCCCGTCTCCAGCTGGAGACCGGCCGTTTTAATCAACGGCAGGCCTCCACCCAAGCTCAATAAAAGACAGCATTCACAAATAGGAGCAAGACAAGTAATTGACCAGCGCGCGGTTGCACCCCACTTTTATTGCCGGATGACTGCATGCTGCATTTGTGTGTTGGTGAATGTGCTTGTTCACGTGTGTGGGTGTATCTCATCTGAATGTAGAATATGTTTGTAAATCTGTGTTAACAACAGATTTTTCTACTGATTCTGCAAATTGCACCAACATCATTATGTCCACACAATCAGCATCGGCTATATTACCAATTTGATGTGCTCTTCTTGGCATAGTAATCTTTCTCAGCTGTGTGTGACAAGCATATTTAATTACATATTGATTCAAAAAAACTTTACTGATCATGGGAATGTTTTCACCTGGGGCATTGTCTGTGTTTCCCCGCTGTGTCTGCAGTGTGTAGAGTGACAGACAACTGACAGCCCTTCTTCCACTCCTTAAAACTCATTTGGATCTCAGAGGCGGAGAGACTTCAGCAGCATCCCGCCTGGTTTAAATTCTGCTCTTGACTTTTGTCTTTCACCTCACTTTTCCTGCTCCTCCTCGCGCCGACTGACTGATGTTTCCTACACACCTAATCTGCACTCAGCGCTGAAAAACTACCCCTAATGTTTGTGCGTGTGTGCGGATGCGTGTCGGTGCGCACGGTGCCGGCCTTAATGTGAGCCAGCAGAGCCTTTTAATATCAGCCATCGCTGTAGCGGGAGCACTAAGCAGACAAGGCTGCATACTGAGGAGGGAGGGATTGCCTTTTGAACGACAAGGGTGATTCATCAACTCCCCCAATCTATGGCCGGTATCCCTGCGTCTCACACACACACACACACACACACACACACACACACACACACACACACACACACACACACACACACACACACACACACACACACACACACACACACACACACACATCCCTACGGGCCCTGGTGGCACATATTATAACTCTATATAGCGTTGCGTAAAGAAAAGAGAGAGCACCTCTGATGAATGTCACTAAGACAGCAATCCAGTATGAGGTGATACACAACCAAACATGGAAAGGCATTTGTACAGGGGAGACTGGGGAGAAGGGGGGGTGGGCAATGACCTGATAATGAGAGATAGAAAGAGGGAGAAAGAGAGGGAGATTAGGGAGAGCTCTCAGCCCCAGAGGTGGGTAAGGCAGAGGGCAGGGAGAGGAACAGAAGGGGGATAAGGGGATACAAAGACAGAGGGAAGAGCAAGAAAAAAAAAACATTCTTATATTCTTATCAGTGGAGAGCTTAATTGCCTTTGATGAGTCTAATTGGAGCTTTCTGAAGTCTAATGGCAGAGGAGTCCTCAGAGACGGCAGAGGACATATTACTGTAATAGCTTCTCTCCGAACCTCCTCTGCACCAAAAGTCCCTCGCTTGTCTCCTCCGTCCCTAACTGAGGCTGAAATGTTTCCATTCAGCGCCGGCCAGTTGTGGAGTATCAATGATCCGGCAGAGAGAGGAGGGTGGAGGGTGGAGGGTGGAGGGGGGGTAAACGTATAGATGTGTGTGTGTATGTTTGCAAAGTAGCGGTAGCAGCATTATTGGGTATGTGTTGACTTAATTAGGTCTGTGAGCAGCTCGCTTTCCTCTCCTCAGCTGAAGTTGATTAGCAATGCCAGCTGTCCCCAATGTAATTCGCCGAGCGCACGTGTGTGTGTGATCGTGCGTGCACATGTAATATACGAGTGTATGCACGTCCGCCAGTGTTGATGTGTGTGCACGCTAGCTGCCAGCTGCCACGCGGTGCTGCCAATCCTCCATGATTAGTACCCACTGGCAACTGGGCTCAAACTGGTGCCAAACAGACCCAGGAGGGCAACATGGCCCATGGTAATCCTCCATCCCTCTCTCCCATCCTTCTCCTCTCCTCCCTTTCTCACCCACCTCTCTCCACACTCTCATCAATTGCATTTGTTATGCTCCAAAGGCTCAGCTCATCCTCTCATTCCAGACACCAAATGTGAGCAGGTTTTTTCCTGCTAGATGAACGCGAAATCCTAAAAAAAGGGGGAAGATAAAGGAGCAGTGGGAGAGATACAAATACCTGCTGAGGGTGCAGAGCGGGGTCTGAAGTGAAGTGTGTGAAGAGTAGAAGTGGGATCTATGCCTCGACACGGTTGACTGTGTCACCGTGAAGGTGCCAGCAGCTTGGCAAGCATGCAGCACGGTGTGTGTATCTGTGTGTGTGTGTGTGTGTGTGTGTGTGTGTGTGTTTGGCTTCCACTGGATGACCTCTTGCTACCCCTCACCTGTTGAGATTTTTCTATCCGTGGGAGCCAAAAGGCAGCGAGATAGAGAGCGCAGAGAGAGGGGGGATGAATTCATCCAAAGAAGCAAGTTTCGAATAAGTGAATGTGACAAGGGGAAAGAGAGGAGGGCTGGGAAGAGATAGGGCGTTTATGCATACGGTTCCCACATGTCTGGCACATTAAAAGGCTGTGCACACACATCTCCACACGCCGATGTACACACAGCTCTGCGAGTTTGGCAGAGAGAGGGCTGTTGGACAGCTCTGGCATGGCAAAGGCGGCCTACCCATCTGCCCTCTGTCTTAGTAATGCAGTTACTTGTCAACGTGCATGTGTGTGCTTGAAATACATTCACACGTACATACAAACAAACACAGGCGGCCTTCCTCGCAGCCTTTCCTCGTAAGTACACAGAGTCATAATTATGACGCATTGGACATGGATTCTGTCCATGCCCAGTAATTAGGACACACACAAGATGCAGAGAAAATGCATGGCGGCGATGTGACGCACACGCTCGCTCTCAATTGTGATTTTGTCAAATGTTGGCAATTCCAGCCGGGGGTTTACAGCCTAAGTCTATCAGTGGTTGAGATTACAGACAGATTTATGTGATTCACAACGTCCCCGGGGACCTGTGGCCTCGCATTGGTTAATCACCGCTTCGCATTCACTCTTTCTGCCGCTCTTTTCACCGCGTGGCTATAACTCTGCACCGATACACGCTCTGATGTAACACTCGGGGTTTGCGTGCCTCTGCGCTCGCTGTCAAAAATCACACTCTCCTCCTGGATCGCGCCTTCGACAGGGTTAAATCTCAATAATCCCTCTAATCAAAAGGTTAAACCTTCTCCTGACCTTCGCCTGCTTCATAAAAAGAGGGCAAACACTTTTCCTCCTCTGATCAGTAAAGGCTTTTGCAGTGAATTATTGAGTCGTGTTATTCAATTTTAAGTTGCTTAACATGCACATTTTTCTCCAGAAACGGTGTGAAGAAATTGACGGCTCGTGAGCTGCACCAGGTTACTTTCAGCAGATATTGCAAATATGCAGTCAAAACAATAAAAAAGTTATTTATGTGATTATAGCTGTTATTCACATCTAAAAGGCAGGTGGAAATAAGAGCATCAAGGAGAAAATTGTTGTAAAAAAAACAGCAGTTTGGAAGTTTGGGCTACATTATCTCTGTTAATGAGTGTCATTAGTAAGTGTTAGTAAGTGCGTAGTACCTGTGTAGATGAAGCGCCCAGGTGTGCCTTTGCAGAACTGTTTGGATTTGTAGGACAGCGTGACCTCCACCACCCCGGGGATGTGTCTGGGTGGAGTTTGCACACGGATGGCATGGGGGGTGATCAGCTACGGAGAGGCAGAGAGGGCAGAAAGATTAATGCAATGAAATTTAATATCCAAACATGTGCTCGGGGGAGCGTTCTGGGCCTGCCTCAGACCTTCCCTTTGCAGCTTTTGACTCTCTTTTCTTTGTATAATCAGCCTGAAAATGATGTGTTAGCGCTAAAGCCCTCAGGTGGCCTCGTAGCCTGAGGCAATGTCACTGTGAGGTTTCGGATCGTTATCAGTGCTGACATGGACTGTGTGAGAGGGGTTCAAAAGCAGTTATCTGTGTATGAATAAAACACACCTTCCTGTGCATACATCTATTACGTGGTATAAGTAAACATATAATATGCTCGTCTCTGCTGCCCCTTTCTCTGTGTCTGTCAGCTGAGGCTGTCGAGCTGCCGTTAGCCACATTAAAGCGCCATTGTGTCGTAAACAGGCTCACTTAGTGCGGCTGACGTGCCCATGTATGTCTGTGTGTGTGTGTGTGTGTGTGTGTGTGTGTGTGTGTGTGTGTGTGTGTGTGTGTGTGTGTGTGTGTGTATGTCTGTGTGTTTGTGTGTATGTCTGTGTGTGTGCTGAAAGGTCTTTGAAGGAAAACGGTATTAAGACAAAACACAAATGAGACCTCACTGAGTGCTCGTTTTCTGCACGCTATAGTCAACTAGCACTCAAAGCTAGCAGCGCTCAAAAGCTATCAATGCCTGTGCCAGCAGCTATAGTGTATGTGCGTGTGTGTATGTGTGTGTTGTTATAACTATCCCTTTCATTGCTCACTTAGCTATGCTTTCATTCCACCATTGTCTGGCCCCATTCACCTCTTAGCGAGATAATATAGGAGCTTTTTATAGAATTATTCCTTTACTAAAGAGAAAGCTGTTTAGCTGCGCCGCTCGCTGACCTTCAATTTCACACATACACTACATTTACATTTTAGTCATGTGGCAGATGCTCCTTACAAAGAGATTCATACAGTACGGTGTGCACATATTCCAAGAAGGTAGATGCTAACATAATAAAAGACAGGAAGTGAGATGAGAAGGGATATGACTAAAATAATAACTGGTACAGAGAGAAATGAGAAAGCAGGCTGTTAGGACTGTTGAATATTTTTGATATGGGTTTACAGTAGAGAAGCAATTAGTGATCATTGCCATTATTAATTCAGTCATTTGACCTCAAATGGATGCAATTTACACGGATGTGAAACTCAGAAATGAGGAACATTTTCACATTTGAGAAGCTAAAGCCAACTACCGGTAATGTCATTTTATTTGAAATTACTTTAATATTCTGTTCATTAAGAATTCATTGATTAAGTCCTAGTTTACCACGGTTGTTCCCAACGTGGTTTCAATAATACCCCCTTTGGATACCAAGATACTGTAGGAGAAGATCATTAAAGTGTTAGGAAAGGATATCTTTTTTTTACACACCATCTGTATACATGTTTGGACTTTTTTCATTTGTTTCTACCTATTATACCCATAAAAGGCATTCACATCAAACATAAAAGGTGTGCCTTCAACTTATGCCTGTGAGATGTGGGCTGCAAACAGGCCTATGTTTTAGGTTGGCCCCAAGCTAAAGAGATTGGGAACAGTTGGCTTTTGAAGTAGGAAAACCAATATTTGGTGGTCAAATAAAATATGAAACACACACCGTTGACCAGATGACTAACCTCGCTCCAGACCAGCATTGTTCCGAAGATGACCTGCAGCCCGTCGAAGAAGTTGTCCCCGATGATGATGACGGTAGCGCCCCCTGTGGTCCAGCCTTCACTGGGGCTGATGGCTTTGATGCTTGGGGTCGCTGCAAGAGTCACAGACAACATAGATTAGATGGTAACCGACCTAATGACAGCCCATAAAGGTCTTTGCTATTGCCATAATGTATGCTCGCCTCCTCTTCTCCATCTCTCTCTCACACACACATCACCTCTCTCCTCTCTCCCAGGGGTCAGGGTGTGAGCGAGGAATACTAATCAGAGTGATTATACGCACCCCGTTATTAAACATCACCCCTGCCCTGTGTGCAAGGGCTGCTGCGGTGCGCTTGTTTTATGACACGTGGCAAAGCGTGCGGGCGTGTAAATGTCAGGTGTGCTGAGTGTCTGATCAAAGGCCACGCGAGCGGGGAGCGGAGCAGAGCCAACAGTCGGTCTGCCCTGTGAATACGCCGCCTTCATTAACCAAACACTTCGCCCTCGCTCAGCTGTCTGTTTTTATATATCCGTGCGGCTACTGTATCTCAGCGCCTGTGGCCGCAGAGCACGTGACTGGACGGGGTCATTTCAGCTCTGGCTCGGATATTCGTAATGCATTTTGTAAGCTTTCAATGTTTTCTCTCAAAACATATTATTTATCGGGTACATGGAATGACAACAATAAACCGTATTTCCAATAACTGGTATTCCATGTGCTTTTTGGCCTTATCTGTTGGTATTATGGACTTGGAGATTACTGGATGTGATTGAAGAAAAGAACAGCATTGGGAAAATACATGTTTATACAAGCTAAATCTCCTCTCCTTAACAGAAATGCAGCTTGTCAGACATGCTGTAATTCTGTAAAGCGGCATAATCCACTTTAGACTAGGCTGACTTTTTCCCCCCTGCAGCCTAGCATTTGCTCTTTGCCCGACTCCCTGTTCTGTTGATCCCCCTCAACAAGCTGGAATGATATTTAGCCCCTCGATACGCCTGCAGAGATCAACGTTCACCAAGCAGCAATCTGTGGCCGTAATCATGGCCTAAGATGCCTCCTTTTCACAGCCGCTGATATTATGTGTGCTCCATGTGCATGTGTGTTTGTGTGTGTGTGGATTAACCAGATGGTGGAACGTGAATCCACGTGATAGGATTATACTTTGGGGTGTTCCTCGGTGCCATCTGTTCAACTTTATGCCCCGCTCATCTATTACCGCCTGAAATGGGCCCCCAAAGTTATGTATCCGAGCACACAACCTCGAAACACACTAGAGAAAGAAATAAAGCCTTTCTCCGGATCGTTTAATCTTTTCTTTATAGTATAATGCACTTTTACCCTTTCCTCTCATTGTTCCTACCTCTACCCCCTCTGTGTTTTTTTTTCACTCCTCTTGTTCCTACTTCACACAGCTGATGTCAGGAGAGTAAAAAGTCAGAGGAGGAAATTCTCAAACAAATCTCTCTGACACAGGGGACATCTGTTAGAATACTGTGAGTGCTCTCCTCTCTGTGTAAGATCCATGGCTCGCTGACGTCTCCAATATGTCTGTTAACTTTTCAAATCGTCTGTCATAGGGACAAGTGGTCCCCCTTTACCTCTGGAGAATGGTCATTAGAAAGACTTAAACATAACATTCAATCTTAATGCAATCTACTGTCGGCCATCATGTAAATCCCTTCTTAGTTTTTTGTCATTATCATCCCTGAGGTTGACTTTCCTCAAAAAAAAAAAAAAATGTTTCTCTTATTCAATGTCTGGGAAATCGAAATGAGAAAATAACTGGATTAGGGACTTGGGAATCAGTGCGGGCTCCTAAATCATGTGCACATGTCATTATGAAGTATTAAAGGTTTGGGTCTGACTGTGCATGCGGGGGTGTGTATGTGTGTGCATGGGCTTTTTTGAAAACCTGAGGGATGGGGAGCGATGGAGGGCTGGAGGATAAAAGCAGGTCTCCGAGGAAATAAAGCCAGTGTTGGCTTTAAGCAGAACAGACCTCATAAGACACATAGTGCTTATGCGAGGCAGAGTAGAAGGCCCAGAGGCAGAGACCTGGGGGGAGCAAGCCACAAGGGAGAGACGAGAGACTCACTAGCTACCACTCTCTCTTAGCCCGAGCAAGAAACTCTACAAGGGAGGAAAGTGAGAATCCGGGAGGAAGCAGGAGAGAGATAAGAAAGCAGGTTTGAGAGGGATAGAGCGCAGACAGAAGAGGGGTTGAGTGCAGAGCCAGACGAGGGGGAAGGGGTGAGGGAGGGAGGGGAGTTGAACAAAAAGAGAGAGAAAGTAAGGAAGACAAAGAAAAGCTTGGTGAGAGGGCCTGGGTGTTTTGCTGCTGCTGTTAATACCGTGTTCCAGGTAGGACTGAGTCCCTTCCGAGGGGTCCAGTTTTCGGGCCCGGCGTCCGTGTTTGGAGTTGTTGTGCACAAACATGTTGTCGGACACGGCCAGGACGTGACCCTCCACGCTCACCGTAGTCGACACAACCACCTGGGAAATGAAAAGATTGAAGGAAATATTAAAACTACGTTAAACTCCTCAGTTTTGACACTGATTTAGCGAACATAGACACATAGACAGGAGAAGTGTTCCTGGCCACTTGGTGAATGTAGTCCTTATACTTCTGTTTTTGGCTCTTTAGCTGTGAAATACTTCAATATGTTTGTCCACCAGCTTTGGCTGTTTAGTGCTGGTCAGGTAGCGTACAGTGAGCTTTAAATGACTGTGAGAGCTTTAAGAGTAAAGCAAAATAATAAAGTTGCGTGCCAGTAAATACAAAAAACAGGATGGTGTTAATTTTTTATGAGAATTCTATTTGTCATATTGTAATGTTGCTGCTCTCTGGATTCCTCCCTCGGAAATCCAAGAGTGCATTTATGTGAGAGACCCTGCTAATGCTTGAGCTGGGAGGTTATGCTTTTGCCATGTTGGATTGTTTTCCAAAAAACATGTGAAAGACAGTGGTGTGTACCTGTGCATCAAATACTGTATGCACATATGCAGTTGAGTCTCACCTGAAAACGCCTCATATCCCGAGGGTTCCCTGCATTCTTCAGGCAGTTCTGGTTACACTTCAGGAAGAACTTGAGGAAGAACCTGCATATGTCAAGAAAAAGAGAGAAACAAATGTGTTAGTGAAAGAGAAGCTGTCTGTCACTGGAAGTACAGTATGAGCTACTTCAATAAAACACAAGGTACAAATAAAACTAATAAACCAGCAGTGGCAGACGCGGCTCATACACTGTCCCACCGTCATCCATCATTTGTTTATGAGAAAAAGGGTGTTTGCAATGTAAAAACAGCTCAGGGATATTGAGTAAGATGCTACCTTGTATATCCATCTCCGTGCTGCTCGCCATAAACTCACCGGGGCAGACGCAGCCCCAGAACACACCCCCCCCCCCCCCCCCCCCCCCCAGCTGAGGAGGTTATGCTGTAGCTACTATGCAGCATAGTGTTGCCATTCCTGCCTCTCTCAATCTCAGTGTGAGGGACCAAATCAACACAACTGCCATGCATTATTAATAGGCTGAGATGGCAAGTATGGCTACCCACATCAATACTTAATGAGGGAGGGAGGGGGGAGGGAGGGTCGGAGGAGTTAAAGGGGGGAGGGGGGGGTGGGCGGGGGAACCGGAGGCCTGAAAAGCAGAAAAAAGGGGACGGCTGACAATTTTTATTCCCCAGCCCCACCCCGAGGCTTAAAGCCTGACAACTTCTTCTTTCACTGAAGAGTATGTCTAACTCTCCCTTCTGCACTGTCTGTCTCTCTGAGAAGAAAAAAAACGATATCAAATGAACCGCGAATATAAACAGCGCCGTGTACAAATAAACAAGAACCCTCAAAAGGGGGAAAATAAAACTACAACATTTCCCGGTCCCCTCCTCCTTCTCCTCGCTTTGAGGTAGCTCAAAGAAGTGCTGACAGCTGAAACTGCTTACAATACAGATCTCCAGCAGCCAGAGAGAGAATCACTCCTTTGCTCAGCTTTTCTTTCATATGTCTTATTTTCTAGCCTCTGTTCATTTGTTATGGCTAAGATTCTGCACTGGGCAGCGCGTTTGGAGCCAACTGCCTTAGATATAATCATGCACGAGCAAACGCATCACACACACACACACACACACACACACACACACACACACACACACACACACACACACACACACACACACACACACACACACACACACACACACACACACACACACACACACACACACACACACACGCACACACACGCACACACACACACACACACACACACACACAGAGAAAAGACATGTCAAGAGAAACACAGTAAGCAGCAGCGTGCCTTGGACAATTGCTTCATCGAGAACAGGGAAGAACAAAAAAAGTGGAAAAACAAGAGAGCAGAGAAGATAAATGGACAGACCAGATTTCTGTCTCATTTCAAGGGCCAGCCCACTGCTGTGCACATTACAAGTATATGATGTAACACAAGAACTCGTGCATTTATCCCTGACAACTTTTAAATGCATGACAGCTGGTTAGTGGTAGACTCTCTTCTTCAAGTGAGGAAGAGAAAGCCTCTTATGATGTGAATAACAAACTGTCTTTCTCTGCCGCGCTCTTTTTTTTCTTCTTTGTTTGTGTTCTGATTTATGATCTCTCTGGCGCAAGAGGCTAAATCTGAATGAGAGAAAGGAGAGAGGGAAAAAGAGGGAGTGAAGTAGAAAGCGAGAAGAGAAAGAAATGATAGAAAGATAGACGGACGGACGAGGTGGAGAGTACGTGAAATCCGAAAGGAGAGACAGACCACCCTCCTGTATATTTTAGAAGCTGTAGGCCAATTCCTCAATAATTCATGAAGCACAGAGATGGAGGCTTTTTTTTCCACAGCGGCTGTTGGACCCCACAGGCTGAGGGTCTCCCAACTTTCTTATCTCCTCGAGGTCAGAGAGCAGCCTCACAGACAGCTGTGGACCACATCCACTTGTCCAACATACTCCACCTAACTCACCGCGCGCCTCCTGTTTTATTCATTGACTCCGCTCTCTTCCCCAACTGTCCTCCTCTGAGGTATTCACGATGGACGGATGATGGATAAGTGGCTAGAGAAAAGTCGGGGTCACCATAGTCAGAGGTGACAAAATCAGGGGGTTAAATATTAGAGTTTGGGTTGGAGAGGAGGCGGTGGAGGAAAAGGGGAAAGTGAGACTCTACCGAGATATCGAGTGCGAAAAAGTCAGCATGCCTCATTCGCTTAGCCATATGTCAGAGTGTCTCCTCGACCTCCTGCACGCGTGAATCATCTGATTCATTATTTACACGACTTAAGGTGTCAGCTGCACGGAAAACATTACAAAACTGCAGCATGTTGATTCCTCTGTGCTCTATCATCTTCCCTGGAATCACCGCTTCACACATTTACATGGATCAACAGAGTGTGGGTGTATGGGGAGGGGGGGTGGATGAAGAGCAGTGCGTGTTGATATGCAATAGCAAAGAGATTACCATAAGGATTTATGGATAATCTGATTGACAGCTGACCAGTAAATATGGACAGATATCTGAGGATAGTCTGTAATTCCCTCGTTTGCTCAGCTCAGCTCTCTATTATTATGTTTTCCTCGCTTTTTAATCAATGAAAAAGGTGATTTTAAGGAATGTTGCTCTGTTAGTCATGTTGTCTTTAAAATCCCTTTTTCAGACGGACCCCCATAACGTTATCCAATAAATTCCTCTTTAACGACACCACCCGCTATTCCAAATGAGTTCATTTAAACAGATTTTTAAAGTTAAAGGGGACCTATCATGCAAAATGCACTTTTGTACGTCTTTTATACATGAATATGTGTCCCAGGTGTGTCAGGGAACCCACCAAGTGTCAGAAAACACAAACCTCTCTCTTTTCTTCCATACCCAAATCTCTAAAAACGGGTCTGCAACGGATCTGATACAGACTGATACAGATTTGAAATGGTTCTGACGTCAGAAACAAGGAGCTCCGCCTATATGGGCAACTCTTCACCTATCAGGGGAATGAGAGGTTGCGTGGCATGGTAACAGCATTGCAGGGGGGCGTGGTCAGCTGCAGCTCATTTGCCACTGAATCAGCCCTTGTGAAGACAGGGCTGGAATAGAGCAAATAGAGAGAAATGAGGCATGGCTAAAATGCATGATCGGTTTGGTATTTTGAAAAGAAAATGTCACAGACATGTTTTATATAGGTATGGCCCTACAATATATTATTCAAATATAGCATGATACTGTAGGTCCACTTTAAAACACCCAATACTTACCTAAAGTGTGACTTTGTGGAGATGTGGACAAAGCTTTGGAACAGCACATTAATATCTACTGAGATTAAATGATTAATGATCTACTTCAATTGTATCTTATCTTAAAGCAAAAAGTTTTGGTAGGTCTATGGAAAATGTTGTCTTCTGCATAGGTTGTTTTGATTATTGCCCCTCTACCTTGTTTGTTTTTGAGACTCTTGCTGGTTTCAAGCTGTTTTACTGTGCAGGCTCCACAGCTACGAATATTACCACAGCAAATTGCAGCGCGGGCTCGGATTAAATGAAATAAAACCATTTCACTCTCACGTAATTACCCCCAAATCCAGGAATGGCTGTGGAAGTGAATTTGTGTAAATAACTGCTTGGCCTCTTGAAGCCTCGTGGCGTACATTTGTAGCAGGGGAAAAAAACAACGAATAAACAAATACAGCCGGTCGCCGTAGTAATTTAATGATCTCACACTTTCATCATATCATAACGGGCATTATTTGTCACATTGGAGCAATTAAACACAAAATCACCCTCTGCATAAAAAACAAAACAAGGAAAGCAATTATAACACAACTTTTAAGTAATCCCTGTAGCATCTAAATATTATTACTGTGGAGATAAAGATTGTCTAAGCGATTAGCTAACTGCAAGGAAGCCTCCGAGGGACAATTCTGTTATATTTTCTAATAATTTTCCTACATTAGCAACAAATGAGGTAAAGAGTTGTTTTCCTTGTCAATTTCAACACAGATAACTTCTGAACTGTGCGCTTTTATCTTCCCAAGTACTTCTAGTTTATTCATCTGTTCAGCCTTTTGTTACACGTTGTGCTGTATATCTTTCTGCCTCATTTCTTTATCCTTGCCCCGCCTCTCTGTTGTTTTGTTCTGATGTCGATGCACTGTAAAAATGGCTGTGGGTGATGCCATAACTCAGCCCTCTCCCTTTCCCTCCATCCATCTCTGCCTCACAGATCATCTCCAGAAGAAAAGCACTGTGTCTGCCTCCTAATATGCTTCATGAGGTGTGTAATTCAGTGTGCTCCGGAGGGGAGCCATTTGTCTCGGGGGTTAACTAAGTGACACAACAGCACTTCCCCACGCCTGTTACCACCGTGGGACATGTTGAACTAATCTAGGCAGGTATAGGAATGGAAGACCCCCGCACAACGGCAATTAAACATCACCATTTGTTCAGGAAATCCAACCTGATGAAGTCAGAGCCAAGTTCAAATTAAGTGTAAATATTTGTAGGCAAATATAATGTTATAGCGGAAGAGAAATAAGTGAGAAATAGGCGACTAAAATTAAAGTGAAGTCTGGCGCTCTCAGAGAACCAAATATCTTCCTCAAGTCCTGTTTTGTGTATTTTCTTTACCTCCCCTTGTGTGTTTCACTTCTCTTTCTTTTCTCTGCAACTCTTTCCTTCGCTCTTTCCGCTATGCATCACTGCCACTTCAGCCAAGAGCCTGAATGGCTTGTTTTCGTGGTGACCTGTCTCCCTTCCTGCAGTATATGTTTAAGCGTGGAGGCACGCACACACATACACACACTAATTTAGGGAGATTTATGAGGGGGGCCTTGCACCAGGAGCCATGCAGGCTGACCCCAGGGGTGTAGAGGGGCACTGGGTGGGGGAGGGGGCCTGGCTCCACAGGGGGGGACATTAATAATCCAGAACCAGGTCTGTCTCTGGGCCTGGCCCTGAGCCTCTGACACCAGGCTGTAACCGGCTGCAGTGGCCCAGTTTACTCGTAGACACATCCAGTTCAACATGCCGTTCTAATATCAGACACAGAGACAAAGATTGACTAAAAAACACGAAACATAAAAGAAAAACATGCCAAAACACATATTGAACACACAGCAATGTGTACGTGTACACACACACACACACACACACACACACACACACACACACACACACACACACACACACACACACACACACACACACACACACACACACACACACACACACACACACACACACACACACACACACACACACACACACACACACACACACACACACACACACACACACACACACACACACACACACACACACACACACACACACACACACACACACACACACACACACACACACTTCGCCTCCATTCCTTTGGAGTGCTACTCCTCAAAGTAGCAGCGAGCACCTCTATATTGCCCTCATGTCTATCTTAAGTGTCATGATTTATTCAAATAGAACATCTCACAGCGCTGAAAAATTCATTTCCAGCTCGCTTCGTGCATCGCCCCATCCTCCTCTACGTCTCTATCTGCTCATGTCATGTCAGCTGAATTTGCTCCGTTGTTAAATATTTCTTAGAACAAATGGACCCTGGAGGAGGGAGACGATGGGTCATGGAGGATCGGCGCTGTGCCTTTGCCGCTGAGGGACAGTGCCACTTGGGAGGGATCGCTCCTCGCTTCCCCCGGAGCCAGAGCTCCAGTCCCAGCTTGGGGACAGAAGTCCCAGAGACACTTAACCGATTGTGTTTCATCCATTTCATCCGAAAAAGGATCATTCAAAATTCAACTGAGAAATGGTGCGGGGAGCATTGAAAGACAGGCAATGAGATCTCTGCTGCTCGGAGGAATGTGGGAGAAACGAGTGCTGGGGTTGAACAACTTGTAGCCTGATAACATCGCTACCTGTGGCCTGGCTTTACACCAGAGCACCTGGGGGGGGGGGAACACAACTAAATAAACATCTCTGCATGCGTGTGTGTATCAAGGCCATGATAAATAAGAGGCTGTCTGGGTGATGGACAAGCTTGGCAGGCGGTGCTGATTGAAACACTTCCTCTGTCGGGGCCTGGCCCATTAATCTGATGGAGACAGAGACAAAGAGAGTGAGAGAGGGGGAGAAAAGCTCCAGGCCCCCAGACCATGAGAGTAATGAAGGTCCTGGTCCCTCTCACCTCAGCGCTGTCCTGCCATGCTGGGACACTCTGCTACCCTGTCCAGCCCGAGCCCTGCCCTCGTGGGACTGACCGGTGAATAATGGCCCTGTCATCAGCCCGGGTAGACGCCGCCACACAGCCGAAGGGTGTGTGTGACCGGGTGTGTGTGACCATGTGTGTGTGTGACCACGTGCTTATGCCTCCGCCTGCATGCCTCCCTGCGCAGTCATTTAGCCTAACTGTTCTCCTCTCCACCTTAGTTGAAGACTGATGTATTCATATTGAATAGTGTTGATTTAAGCACATGTTAAATTTAATGCATAATGCATCGACTATATATAGCTTGATAAAGAGCATTGTGTCAACCCGGGACCAGCACCATACATTGTGGGGATGAATGTCCTGCTTGCGATAGTTCTTTCTTTTTGTTCCATTTAAGCACCATATTAAATCATAACTATGACTGTGACTGTGCACAGGCTCAAGGTTATGTTTCTAAATGCAGCAGGATCAGAAATCAGAAACTTAATTAGTGTGCCGTGTATGTTCCCGGGTGAAAAGTTGTCCCCTCCGATGGGTCTTGAGGGAGGAATGTGGAGCCAGAGAGTGGGAGAGACCGAGAAAAGGCAAGGACAGAGAGAGTGTGTGTGACGGAGGGAGATTGATACTGAACAGAGATGTGTGATTTTGCTGGTGTGAGCGAGTGTATGTGTGTGTGTGGACATGTGCACATGTGTGTTTTGGCCTCAGTGTTTATCAAACATATTACAGCTCCTTCTAGATTCCTCACCTGCACACCCCAAGCCTGCTACATATGGCCCACCAATCACAAAATAAGGAATCATGCATATATTAGCATAGCTAATGGCCTACCCTCTCCATTTAATATGCAAATTTCCTGAAACATTACTGAATGCCGTCTGTTCTAAATGAATAAATTTGAATCGCAATTAGAATAATCCTTTATAATTAATGAAAACTGTCAATTTTGGTTCATAAGTAATTTGATTAAAGTGGTGATGGGACACTTATGAAGTTCATCGGGCTGCGATGGGTGCGAACACACACTCACACGCATGCATGCAAACACACACGTTGCATGACAACCAACAGCAGGTCCAGGGCTGCAATATTGATGAAGATGATTAATAAACTTATGAAAGTGGTTGTCACACATGCCAGATCTTCCTTCTTTTTTTTTTTTTTTTAACCCAACACAACTTGTTTCCACTCATTTACCGCCGTGGCGAAACAACAGATCAATCACGCCTTTCTGCCACCTGACAGAGAGGGAAAAGTGAGGGAGTGATTGAAAAGGTTCCCTGGCCTCGTGGTGCTGTGTCAGTGGCCTGTCTGTCCGGCGGGAGACACTGATGGACTGTCGAGGCGTAGAGACACACACACACACACACAGTCATTACAGGGGGTTGAAACGTTTCCGTGCTGTTCCTCACAGGGGGGACGAGCACTGCTACTGTTTTATCCGCGTATAATAACACATTATGAGGAGCATATAGTTGATAAAGAGTGCGGTCAGTCTGTAACCAACCTCCCGTTCTTCACCATTATCTCTCTCATGCTGTGCTATGCTGCCACTGAAGCGTATAATGGCGTCACTTAAATGAGGGTCACTCAACTGTGGGAAATTTTTACGAAAATGTGTGCTGCATGTGTATCTCTGTACGGTATTTATATGCTGGTGCTTGCGCATCAACAGGAACATGAGTGTGTGTACGTGAGTGTGTTTGCATGGCTTCAGCCCAATAATAATGGTCCAGATAGTGTGAGCCTCGCAGACTAATTAGCCATATCACTGAGAAAATAGCAGCCTGCTAATTAATGGGTATTATGGCATTTCAGAAGTCACTGCTCTAATTGGGAGGGAACTGAGCCTCGCATTTCCATACTGCAGTAATACCCGCTTTATCCGCCCGTCTATCTCTCTGTCTGTCTGCCCACTTGGCATGCTTGCTTTTAAAACACAATCCTCTACATGCATGCGGGGGAAATAATTATCCTGCTCACATTTTCAGGATGTATACATACATAGCCCATTTTTTCCACATAAAAGGGAACTACTTTATCCACAAAGGGGGGAACAATCACTGCACAAAACATTTTAGTAACCTCCGACCCATTATGTTATATATTTATTCTGATTAAATATCTTTTTATTGCTTTTAGAGAGTAAAACGCCTCATGCCAAGTGAATCGGTGAGTAATATAATCCGTCTGAATAATTCTCTGCATCATTTTGTATGTGTGTGTCTCTCTCCGATGCACATACATATCCCCTATAGATTCCTCTTAACCCTATCAGACGGTGGGACAATCAAAATAGATTTGCATTCAAATGCCACATGCTCGGTATCAAATATCAAATCAAGCCCGAGTCAGTCAGACAGACAGACCTCCTCCCTGCTTCCTCCACTTCCCCTCCTTCCTCCACCCAGGGTCCCAGGGACTCCCATTCTCCCCCGGACGAGCTCTATCGAGTGACAGGCTGTGGCCAGAGCTTGATTGACAGCCTGTTGATGCTTCTCTTTCCAGAACACACACACACACACACACACACACACACACACACACACACACACACACACACACACACACACACACACACACACACACACACACACACACACACACACACACACACACACACACACACACACACACACACACACACACACACACACACACACACAACCCTCTCCTTCAACACACACACACATTTGCCTCCACCACCTCCCCATGCTCTTGCACTGGCCTGGGTGTCTGTGATAGCCCCTGGGCTAGTGCCCCGCAGGCTGCACAGCACTATACATACAAATCACAGTGTGTCAGCCTTGTGAATGGGCCGATTTTGACTTTGTCCTTGTAAAGCCAGCCCCCCCCCCCCCCCCCCTTGAAGCAGGCTGGATCTGTATCCTGCCTCCTTTTTTTGTTTTGTACTTTCCCTCTCAATCTTATATGCACATAGAGGCAGATAAATGATGAAACTTACACAAAGGGACAAGTAGTCGGAGTGTGCACATACATACACACAAACGCACAGAGAAACTAGTAGGAAAAAATGTCAGATTTAAATGCAGTGCTAATGGGCAGCACCTCACAGGAGCGGGTATAAATACATCAACAACAACACACACATAGACGGTACACACACACCCTAACGGCCAAGTCCCGAGGCCTAATCTCACACACTCAGCTAGTACACCTGGTTAATGTTAAGAGGGCAGTTATAGTCAATTACATTCCCATATAACGCATAAACCTCCACCCCGCCTGTGCCGGGAGAGTAATTGAAAACAGGCGCAGAACGCACTGGGGTCCAGACAAAAAGTCAACTTCCCACCCCTGACTTTCCCATTCACTACATGTGCCGTCTTCCCATTCCATATTGTGGAGTCCTGGGGGCAAATGTATGGGGGAAGAAGGGGCGGGCTGCCATTTGGATATAAGGCAGAGAAAGAGCAGGAGGATATGGAGTCATATGAGGTACTGGAGAGGAAGACAAAAGGAATGGGGAGGTGGTGAAGGCTTTGCCTCCCAGGTGAGGTCCAGTTAGGGTCGGGGTGCGAGGGGTGTCGGACTGGTGCTGCTCCATGTGGGTGGGGTGGGGGAGTTGAG
>NC_136901.1:69920911-69925911 GCF_949606895.1 Notothenia rossii | reverse complement strand
AAACTGAGAGCGCCGCTCACAGCGCCTGGCCAGCGATCCATTCTTCCTGGACAGATTGATGGAAAACAATCAACAGACTATACATCTTGCTCGGGCACAGCGGGTCACCAGCACTCATCCTGGACACCTGGACTTACATCCTGGGCTACAGAGCTGAGGTAAGGCGCCAAAAGAGGCGCTGGGATGGAAACTGGCCGATGGGAAGTGAGACGCCAGGTTGGGGGGCATGTGGAGCTGGCATGAGGGCGTAGAGTCTGCGTTCTCGCTTAGCAGAAATAATCAGTAAACAATGAATCATCAGTGAAGGGCTGGGAGGTTATACTCAGCAGCCTGATGGGAGCGGAGGGCCTGGGATCCTTCGCTGAGAGGAGCTGCTGTGTCTATTCAATTACGAGCAGCAGCACAGGCAGCCATGTAACACATTGCCTGTGAGAGAGCACTTAGTGGGCCGTGCGCTCGACTGTCCACACACGTCAGAGCGCTGAGAAAACAAAGCGTTGCCCCTGCCGCACACACACATAAGCGTGCACGTCAAAATGTATAGCGTCACACCGAGAGGCACATGCTCGCGCTCTTCACGCCTCATTTGAAAAGCAAATTGAGCGCATCTTCTAGGGCGAGTCACGGACTAAATCCTGGAAAACGGTACCCTTCCCTCACTGGCGGAGCCAAACACACAATTCCCACGTCATGCATGAGACCTTACACATAGTAAATATCTTCTTTCTGTTTCACTCCCCTTCTATCTCTATCTCTCCGGCCTGCAATTTCCAACACCAGAAATGTCTTAAATAGCTCTCAGAGAAGTAGGACGCTACTCATTTGGGTCAGATCTGGCCGGCCGAACCCCTTCATTCTGGGGCAGAACAAACACTGACACAAAGGCAGTGGGAACGGCCAAGCTGAGCAGCCAGGTCAAGCAGGGAATGTCAAGCAGTAATGACAAAGCATTTTGCAGAGAAAATAGAGCTACAACAGGGCTATTTACAGCAATGAGGCCCAGAACTTTTCTCAGTTTTGACATTTGTAAATTACATTTTATATGCCCTAATAAACTTTTTTTTACTTGCATTCAGCTGGAGAGCATTAGCCTAACTACCTATAAAGTATGATAGTGGCTCGGTTTGGTTTATTGGGGAAAGAATTAAAAACATAAATACACACACGCACCTTAGCATTAAAACACTTACTTCCAGTGTTTACCCTCCTTGTTTCCTCAACACAAAACAAAAACAGATTGTGCTAATTTGATATTTCATATCATGGAAATAAACACATGTTTACTCTGGGAATGATGTGTTAATTATTTTATATTCGTGGGTTGCTGGCAAAATGAATGTGAGCCAGTTGTTGGGGGTGAGAGTGCTGAAGGTCTGGATGAGAGAGAAGGAGGCAGCGCTGTTTTAAAGGCTCCTCGACCTCAAAACTCCCAGCTGTCAATCAGCGCAGCAGTCCATCCCCTGGGGCTGCGCTTTCCTCCAACCCCTGGGGGGGGGGGGGGGGGGGGGGGGGGGGGGAGAACACAACCAAACAGATGCAGAGAGCTGCAGGTCAGTGTGTGTGTGTGTGTTATATTTTTGCCCGCCTGTGGATTCTTATTAGTGCGCATGCGCCTGAATATGTATTTGTGTATGAGTTTATTTGAGGGTGAGAGCTGCATCTGTGTCCATGTGTGTGCATGTGTGTGTGTGCGTATGTGCGTGTGCGCGTGTGTGTGCGTGCGTGCGTGTGTGGGGCAGATTTGTGAGGCGGCCAACACCTGAGGGAGGGGAGTTCTGCCTGCATATCGATGAGCCAGCAACTCTGCCTCTTTGCCCCTGAGCCCTGCTCAAACAGCACAACCAGCTCAGGGCCAGTCCTTTTCAAAGCCTCTCATAAAGTGTAATGCAGCTGCCCCCCCCTCCACCACCAGCCAAAAATGAACAAAAGAAACATACGAGAAGAAGAAAAAAAAGCCTAAAATAAAAAGATCTCTCCTCCCCTAAAGAGAAACACTGAAGAGAGATGCTGTCAGCCTCGGGGTGTCATGACTCCAGCTTCTCTTTGTCTTGAAGGGAAATGTACAGCTAGATAGGTGGTTAAAGACACAATAGAAAAGCAGCGATGAGAAAAAAGTGGATAAGTGGGGGAAAATAATGACTATCTTGTATAATACAAAAAGAGGTCCAGGAAATGGGACGGCACAAATAATTAATAAAGAGCTCAACAGACGTCATACACATCGGCAGATTCACTCACAAGAATGTGGGATAGCTGCACTGTAAGTGTGTTTTCACCTTCTCACTAACAGAGTCATGGATATGAAAGTGAAACTAAGCTGAGGGGACGGAAGGCGCTGCCAGTAAACCACATTAGCATCAAATGCAAATGAGAAGGGGGCTAATGGCTGGACAGGTGCAGACTGGGCCTCTAAATGACACACACGCACACACATCGCAGGCAACACACACACACAAATGAGATGGATGAATTAAACATGGGTGGGCTCGGCTTGGGGGGCTGGCAGGGCTGACATAAAGTCAATGACATACATTATTCACTAGAGCACGTTAGCCCAGCCAAGGCAACACATGACCTCTCACCCCAGGAAGTGCATCCAAACATAACAACCAAAACAATGAGGGGGTTCCCCACTACAGAGTGACAAACAAGCAGCGCGGCAAGAGGCATCGGCCTGGAAAATGCAATCCTCACAACACTGAAAAGTTGACTTCCAGATGTGTCAGGTTATCTTGTGTAGAACCAGAGCAGGTGTCGGGCTGCGGATGGCGGAGATGAACCAGAACCTGCTCCACAAGCACTAACTACCCACCGTGAAGCAGAGCCGCTCCGTTCCACCAGCTCGCAGAACAGGAAACTGTCGGCCATGACATCATCCTCCCCGGGAGGAGCACTTCCTGCCCGACATTCTTCACTCAAGACACACACACACTCGCCAGGAAATGGCCTCTATCAACACACACACACTCCTGGGGAAATAACCAACATTGATGCGGATACAAAAGCACAGACACGCATGCAAGGAAATAGGCCACATCAACGGCAGGCTGCAGGAGTGTGTGTTTGAAAACACGCTCAAAAACAGCTATAAACCTGAAATAACATTGTCTGTGCATGTAAACTTGACCCCCCCCCCCCCCCCCCCCACACACACACACACACACACACACACACACAATGGGAAATGCAGGGCCATCCAGTGGATTCTTATCTCTGGTCACAGAGAGTTTCTCTCCCCCCTCCAGAGAGGCTCTCCCTGCCTGGGTGGGGGACACCCTGTGGCAGGCCTGGGGGAGCTGGCCGGGCAGGAAAGGGCCACGGGACACAGGTGGGAGGAGGCGTGAGAGGACACATGGGGCCGGAGGGACAGTCATACCCCCAAAGCGAGTCAGATGTGTCCTAAATTACCAGGATGCAGCAAGTAAATAAAAAAACCAACAGATCTGTGTGGATTCAAGAAAAGCTATGTGGAGAAAAAGCAAAGGTGAGAGGGAAATGTGCTTGTGATTTGAGGCCCTTCCAGGCACATGATAGTTTGACTAGCAGTGACTGCATATGATTAACCCCACACTAACCAGGAGTGATGGAGAGAGGTGGGAGTGGAGGTGGGGGCTCCCCTCATATTATCCTGCCTCTGTAAGAGGCTAAAGTGGACCACACATGTTTCCCCGGGGAAGATATAGAGAGGCGCACATGAGCTTCTCACCTTTCAGCTGCTGCCCCTGCCCAGTGTCAAGCACAGACACAACACATCATGCCAAGGTCTCTCTGAATTACCAAGAACCCCCCTCCTCAAAGGTTAAGAGCATACATTATAGCAGGAGATGTCTCTATCTTCAGGACTGACTCATTCAAATCAGATGGACTTAAAGAGACACTCAAAGGGATGACAACGTTACAAATTAAAATACACGTTGCTGCTACCATGATATAAACTATAAAGATCCTGAAAGGACCGATTGTGGGGAAGTTTTTTTTTCAAGTTGAGTAAAAATCTAAGAAATGTTAAAGTGCTTTTTGCTATCAGCTTAAACAAATATGTTTCATAATTCAAATCTGCATGGCATTGGTCCTTGTAGACGCTCTAAACCCCAAACAAATTCTCTTTGCAACAGGAGGTGAGGTGAAGGGACGGGTGAGGGAGATTCTCCCGGTGAGAGAGCGCAGCACCCAGAGCGCTGCAGATCCTCACTGTACAAGATTTGTTCTCCTAACAATCAAATAAGTTTCTCATTAGCTGACTTTATTTTTCCTCATTCCTGCGGTTTTGCTGCAGTGGCCTGTTTCTCCCGTCTTAACGAGAGAGAGCTAATTAGGCAATCAGACCCATTACTCTTCCAGAAGAGTTAGAGCTAGCCCAGCTAATTAGGGCTGTAAAATCTAATCATCTCTGCAAAACAGCAGAGGGCTAACGAGCCCTTATTTAACGAACTAAATAACTTCAAGGGTGGAGAGGGGCTGTTGATGTTATTTCTTTATGAATTTGAAGGAGGGGAACTCGTGGTAATTGAGTCAGTTTCACCCTCACAGTTGTTTGTTTGTTTATGAATCCCTGATTATTACAACTGCCAAGAATATATTGGTACTAAATGAGCAAACGTATAAACCCTCCTCTCCTTATTCCCCTTCAGTCCCCCCCCTTTAAAGCGAGCCAACCCCTCTGTTCGCTCTCCTCTCACCTGACCTATTTTCCTGTCCAGAAAGAGAAGAGAGAAAGAGCTGGAGAGGAAAACAGAGATATTGCTGTTGTTTTCCCTCCCCCTGTTCTAATTTGTTGTTCGTTAATGCTGCCCTCACACCTGAGCCATTGGGCGTCGAGGGAATTCCGCCAGCGAGCGACCACAACACATGCTCAGTGCGGGAAAGCTGTTCAGAGCAGAGATCAGCCTGTTTCACCAAGGTGCCTCTGCTCAAACTGCGGCAAACTGAAAGGGAAAGTTTAACCGTACGCCGAAGCCAGGATGGGTGACAGATGAGAAATTCAACAAGTACGCACACAT